>NC_034421.1:1398122-1731257 GCF_002078875.1 Numida meleagris
GGAAAAGCCTTCCCAGCCCCCACGTAGAACCCCTCCAGATGTGCTTGCTCTGTTTTCCTAGCTGCGGGTCCCACTTCTGTCACTCTGCGGGTGCTGGGGGCTTGTGTCCATGACTTAGGAACCATACCTCCAGCCACCAGGTTCCTGTTCACATGCTTGTGTGCACCTCTGGACCTCTTCTGCTTTTTGACTTGCTGAGAAACATGGCTGTGGTCTGTCTCATTTAGCTCTTGTGGATAGGAACAGCTCTCTCCCTGTCACAGATATCTGTGGTGATGAATACGGGTAGGTGATGAGAGACTGTTTTAATGGGGTGGAGGGAGGGAGAGAGCTGGTGGAAGTGCTGTGATGAGTTGAGGACATGGGTGCAGCAGTGCCTGCAGTAGAACTACCTTGTGCTCAGTACTCTGTAAAGCATGGTTACTTTATGAGTGCTCCGGAGCTCTGTGCATTAAGTCTGCCCTTAAGCTGGACCTTATATAGGTTATTTAATCTTGCATGAAGCATTTTCTTCAAAAGAAAATGGTAGTATTGAAAGAAATGAGGACAGAAATCATAGGCAAGGTACTTAATGCTGAGCTCTTTGCCCTCTCTTCTTTGAATGGATATTTAATCACCCTCTGCTAACCTTTTCAATTTTTTAGCTGTTGTTACTCTCACAGAAGGACGTGGCTGGAGGCAGGGGACTCGTGGGCAGGTGCTTTGCTGTGTTCCATAGGGGTGCATCCCCGGCAGCCTGCTGCCCTCCACCCGTACCTGCGGTGCCAGGAATGCGCTGTGGGCTGTTTGTTCAGTAGCTATGTGGAACTGGTGGAAATGAATCAACCTGATCAGGAAGGAGCAGTAGGATGAAAGCCAACTGGAGTGAGAGAAATTTCTCTCTCTCTCTCTCTCTTTCTGTTGAGCCTTCCACATGAAGTGCTGCTGTCTCTCGTTACCATGCGGGCTGCTGGAGCACCGTGCTGCTCCTGGCTCTGTTGCCAGAGCTACAAAATCAGATGCTCTGGCTGTGAATGAAAGGGAATGCTCTTCAGCTTTCTCATAGCTTACAAGTGGTTTTGTTTGCAGTCCAGACATCGCAGCTGTATCCAGTCTGATCAGCTCCTCCTGTCTCTTCTGCTTTGTTTGTTGTGTATTGGTCACTCCAAGTCCCTCCAGGTCACTCAGCTAAGGACATTGAGTATGGGTTTGATCCTCATCCCAGGGTGGGCACCGTGACCCCAGGAGGGTCACTGGTGAGGGAGGAAGCTCAGAGGGGGAGGTAGGGGGCTTGCCTTCAGGAACAGCTCCTGGCTGTGCGGAACCTGTGTTTGACTTGACAGCTCTGCTGCTGACCGTCCAGAGACTCATTCATTTGCTTTGATGCTCTGTTCCAAATCTGTGTTTCTATGCTTCCCCTGGGAGCTGCCAGCATCTTGCAGCCCAGCACAGTCCTCCAGTGCTGGAGCCCAGGCACAACTGACCCAAAGCAGTTTCATATGGTTTTCAGTTACTCTTTTGGTGCAAATTATATATATATTTTTTCGGATTTAATATTCAGATTCAACTAATGTATTTTTTTGCTGGCATAGACTAAAATCCAACCGTGCGTTTTCCAGAATAACTGTCTGTATCTTGGACTGTGCTGAAGTAACAGAGCAGGGGAATCAAACCAGTCCTGTTGTCGATGCAGGACTTCTGTCAGTAAATCAGCTGTAACTTTGTTTCTGTCCAGTCCATTATTTTTGTTCCAGTATTACGGATGTGAAACTGCCCATTCTTACTCTGGGGAGGCCAATGACAATTCTACACTGTAACTTGAGTGAAGTCCTTTCTTGCTGAGCCCCTGGTAACCACACTCAGTGGGCTTGGGCTGTGTGAGTTCCTCAAGCTCTCATTGCCGAATGCACACCGAGGCTTGGAAAACAAAGGAAATGCAGTTCTGCCATCGTGCATGCTTTCCATTTTCATGTATTGACCCCTACAAGAACTGCAAAGTTGGGGCATGTTTTCTATCTATATGGTCATAATGTCACTGTGCCACAGACAAAAAGTGCCCGGGAAAAAGAAGTCTCAGTGTTTCCTTTTGATATTTCAGGACACTGCTCGTATTTCCTTCTGGGTAATCAGGTGATTAAAGATGTAAGAGAAATGCCTTCAATGAAATGTGTGACCGCTGCGGAACAGCTGAAACAGACGCAAATTTGTGTGACAGAGGACTGAACATCTCTCTTTATCGTGGGCTTGCGAGCGACATTTGGTGGGGGTGTTGTGGAGGGAGGATGCCCACTGCCCTTCAGATGGCCCATTGGTAGCGGTACAGGAGGCTCTCAGAAGGAATGAAGCTGCTGAGCACATCGAGTACCAACACCCCCAGCCTCAGCTCACTCATTCCAACAATATTTAGAGTGCAGAACAGAAGTCCCACCAGTGTTTGAGCCTGAGTGTTCATGGCTGGTGTGCTCGGGTCTGTGTTTACTCCTGGAGCTCTTGTTTGCAGATGAGCTCCACGCTGCCCACCCATAAGCTCTTTGATAAGCACACAGTTCTTTGTCTTCTGCCTGTGAATGGTGCCTTTCTGGCACAAATGTCTGACAAAATTACCTGCATTAAGATTTCATTATTCCTCTGAAATGTAATGTGATACATTGGTTTGTGTAACAGAAAGTGTTATCACACTGTAAATAATTGAAGAAACCATAAACTACAGTTGACATTCTGCACGAAGTGGGTACGCTTTCCAGTGCTGTGTGTGTCAGAGATTGTTCCTGTGCTAAGTTTGCAAGTTAGCAAGGAATTTGTAATAGGCATCCTGAATATTCTGTGTGTTACTGAGGGCTCATTGTAATTAAATTTTTAAAAACCAATTAACAAGTGAGAATGATCTCATCAGTTACTTGTAATCACTCAGGGGGAAAAAAGAGCATAATTTTATTTGTACTGTATTTCAAAAAATATTTTAATGCTTTCATTTTCTCCTAATGCAAAGGCTTGCACCAAGGCAAGGAGAAGAAGAGCGGTGAAATCCGAGGCTGTGCTCTTTTCTGGTTGCTGTGCAGCCTCCTGCTGTAATCAGAAGTTCCTAGATCAGACCTGTGTGATATATGTAGTATTTTACAGGGCAGGGAATGAATTTCGCTTTCTGCAGATGCAGTCTGCTGCCTTTGCCATAAGATCTCTTCTCTTCTGAGTGTGTCTGCATATATCACACTAGAATATTTTTCATTTTTATTTTAGTAGAAGCTGAACCTTTTTCTTTTTTCCTCATTTAGTAGAAACAAAACTGTAGTACACCTGAAACTTCATGAACTTTTCAACCCTGTCAAGGACATCTCCAGCTTCATTATATTTTTCTCTGAGGAGTGTTATGATAAGAGCAAAGCCTTGTTTTCCTTTGCTATTGCCTCATAATGTCAAAGGGAAAAGAGATCTGGCTGCTGCATATTCATGAACGACTGTAGGAGATTGGATGAAGTGCTTGGCAGGGATTCATGTAACAGCTGAGATGTTGACTTCTTGGCTAGTGCAAGAATAATCCGGACGCTACCCCCATTAGCCCAGCAGGCCTGCAGGCATCAGCAGTGAGAATAACTATCTCGTATCACTTCAAAATAGAGGGGCCGGTCATTTCCTTGTGTCATATCGCCACATGCCAGGAAGTGAAGTGATAATTGGAAATTCTGGGTGCTGAAGGGCTGGTGATCTTTGTGTGAGAGATGTGACCTGGGCTTGAGGTATATGGTAGCAAAGATTTTCATCAGCAGTGCCTTGGTTTGTGCCAGGAGCCCAAGGCCAGCTGATGTTTCCTGTTATTATTTGCAAGCTCCTCTGCAGATGCAAGTCTCTGCTGTGTTGCATTGTGATGCCTTTTTTTTCTTTCCTGTTGGATCTTATTTCTAGAGATCTGCAATGAGAGGAAATCGTAGAGATTTTATGTGCATTATTCAGCTGCAGAAGTATTCTCCTCTTTGAGTTTCCACTGTTTTCTATTCATCCTTGGCAAAATAGATGTTCTGTGGATTACTTGTAATTGTGTGTTCTGCGTGCATCCTGATTCTTCTCTTCTTGGATTTTCTGTTGCTGTGGACAAAGCAGTGGAATAGTTCAGTTCAGAGCTGCTCTGTAATTCGCAAGGAGTTTAGTGTGTGGGTGTGCCTGGGCTTAGCAAAGCCCAGTGAATAACCCAGCTGAGGGCTGCTTGGAAGAGGCACCAGCAGGAGCAGACAGGCCCTGGCTGCTTGCAGTTGCCCCAGGTCTGCGTTGGCTGTACAGTAGAGCAGCTACCTTTTAATAAAAAAAAAAAGTCATCCTAGGCAAGAGCAAATCTGAACCCTGAGTGCTGCACCATTTAACATTTGGTGACAAAATGACATACTGATATGGTTTCCTTCGATAATGAGACTTAAACAACTTGCTGCATCTGAACATCTTGCGCTCTCTGAATGCGGTGGGGTGACTTTTTTCTTTCTGTTTTTTAACTTCATTTTTCTTCTGGGTAATGCAGATAATACTTCCTTTTTTTTTTTTCTTCAAGTATTCTTTGAAAAACTTATCGAGAGTGCTAAGTGGTTTTGGGAGATGGAAGAGAAGTTCACTGAGTACATCAGTCATAGTAGCAGCTGTGACCTTATTTGGGACTGGGAGAAAGAATTAGGGTGCTTGAAAGCAGCTAATTGTATGACGTATGTGGGATCTAGCAGAAAATGGCAGTGATTTCTCACTCTGCCGTACTCTACAGAAGAGCTGTGTGATCTGGTTCACCTGCACTGTTTCTTGCTCTGTACATAAGTAAATCTGGTTGAGATAAGAAGGGGAAAGAAAAAAAAAATAAAAAAAAGGCAAAAAGCGTCAGAAGGATATTATTTATGTCCCACCTCCATTTTCCTAATGGAAGATTTTTTTCAGCTTTAATAGAAAGCTTACATTGAGTGACAAGTGTTTGAAACACCTCTGTGTGAAACATGAGCTTTTCAAGTCTGATCCATGCATGAACATTTAGAAGATAGTAAAAGACGTTTGAGTGCGGATTCTCAGCTCCAAATTCCTCCTGTAACTGTTCTGATTCTTGGAAGAAGAGAACAGAACCCAGTGACTTTGGTTAGATGTATGTCCCCTCATACCAGTAAGAAAGCCAAGAGATTGCATATTCTCTTTATTTGCACAGCTAGCAATTGTTTCTAAAGTAACCTGTCAACTAGAGCTCCCACTGCAGAAAAGCTGGTTAATTGTAGGGCCCTTAGGAAACGATGACAGAAAATAATACCTTACATTTGTTGCTTATGTAGGAGGAAGAAGCTATTGACACAAAATGGAGACAGCCAAAATATTAACTAGGAACACATGGGAAGGAATCTGTGTGTGAGAACAAGACTTGCCTATGTGTAGTGTTTTTAAAAAGAGATGTGTGTTTCTCGTGTCACATCAGTGATGGCGGCCGTCTCTTCTCAGCAGGAGCATCCATCAAAGAGGAAAGTGTCTTTGTAGGCTGGCGTGAACTGATTTCCCTGGTTTTGTGCACGATAATATTTTAATTAGGCAATTCATTGTGCTGGGAACTAGCTCTTCAATCAACCGTTCCTTAAAAGTTTCTCATTTTCTTTAATTACTTTAATTTCTTAGGGAAACAATAAATCTCAACAGGAATTTGTTCAAGTGAAATTCTTGGGTGTTAAAATCTGTTGAAAATCCAGAAAGTATTATGCAGTGGATGAAATATTAACAACCACTCATTTCTTATGCAAGTAATTCATGATTAGGGAAACGGGTGCTGCACAAACTGGTGTGCAGGATTTCTAGTTGATTTTGCTTTCTAGAAGATTGACATATGAAATATTTCTTATAATTGAAAACAGTGTGATATACATTGCTCAGATCAACATACAGTAACTTGTCAGTTCAGACCTTAAAGAAGTGAATTAATTCCTGATCAGTGGAATCAAACATTATATGAAAGTGCTCAAAGTTTACCTTATTTTATGAAGTTTTGGCACTTTTGAAATCAAGTATTTCCAACAGGTAGAAAATCAATTTTATTGGCATTCTCTTTCTGCAGGTAAATAAAAAATTTGATTTTATAGTTTAAAAGAAAATAAAAGAAAAAGATTTTTGAAATGACAGCTTTTCCTATGGGAAGAAAATCCATCTTTCTAAGCAGATGTACATATGTCTTAATATAGTTTAATATCACAAAGATTTTCACTGCAATTGACACTAATTGGAGGGGACAGGTGCTGGCAGTGGGGGGAATGCTCTCTAGGATTGTGCAGAATTGATCACAGGATACACAGAACTCAAGGTGGTTGAAAAATGCATAAATCTGAGTTATGTAAAAAATTGATTAGCTGAAGTTTAAAAAACAAACAAACAAAAAAACAATAACAACAAAATGACAGCAATGAAAAAACCTGCACTATCATTAGGAGGCTTTCTCTTCTGTGTTCATAAGAGCCTCTAGAAGTGTAAATCCAAAATAATGCCTAGTGGTCTCTGTGATTTTTCACTAAATGCCTTCCAAGCAAGGAAACACAAAATACGGAGAGGAGTTTGTGCTGGAGGCACGAGGGGAGCTCCAGTGGCTACAGGTGCTGTGTTTGTGCTTGCCTAGAAACAACTGAATCTCCTTCTGTCTCAGAAGATGAATCTCTGGGTAAAACACATTCAGAATTCAGGGTTTAAATCAACGTGGTTGGCCAGCAGCCCTTTTGTACAACTCTCAGTAGATTTACAGGAGTAAAAAGTTGTGCTCAGTGAGAGGGAAGGCAGAATACATCTGGCCACGGGCAGCAGCCTGCCCAGGAGCCCGGCCAGGGCAGTGCACAGTAAGACCTGAGGGGGTCTGACCGTCCGCTCCATGCCCACTGTGGTGAGATCCATATGCTGTCTCTGAAGAAAGGAAAACATTTTTCCCATCTGTGGGAGAACAGTGAGAGAATATATTTAAGGAGGTGACCAGATCAAGTCCGTCCATACTGAGATGCACTGGTTTAGGCAAAGGAGAACACGAACTACTGAATTCTCAGGGTTATAAACCGGTGGACTGTCTCAATAGAAATAAAGCAGATGCTGGTAAGAAACACCTAGTAATTAACTTTTCCAAGTTGTTCTCAGAATTCAAATCAAATGTTATTGTTCACATTTAATAATCGTAAATTAAAATGCAACTGAAAACTTTCACAATGGCACGATGTTTTTTTTTTCATGCTATAAATACCTGCATCTAGAGAGCTTAAAAACAAAACAGAAAAGAAGTATGTGAAGTCATACAAGGAATTGAAGCAAAAGTGCTGCGGCCCAGAAACCATAAATGGAGAAGAGTTGTCTGATGCCCCGTGGCTAGAAGAACAGCTACTTTCTAACCATGAAACTCGGCTTTCATTCCCACAACCACTGCCTTTGCTCCAGGCACGTGCTCAAAGTGAATCAGCTCATGGATTAATATCTTGCATGATGCTATTGACAAACTGTGTGATGCCAGGCTGTGTGAGTTTGAGAAATGCTGAGAAAGGGATTTTTCACAGGAGTGATGTGGTACCTTAGACCTTCAGTGTTATCCCTGGAAGCACTTCAGAAGGATCCTTTCATAAATAGCTCTGGAAACCGAAGTGGCATCTCTGCTTGAAATGCTGGAGAGGAGAGAATAGAGAAAGGAAGAAAACGTTTTCCAGTGATAGGTCCTCAGTGTTCGGCCTGTTTCAGCGATGCTGCTGAGGTTGGCCTTGGTATAGCTTGCTTTCCAGCAAGAATATCCAGTTGCTGGGGGTGATCTGGAGTGTTCTGGATGTGTTGCATGAAGGTGCTGCAGATGCACGGACCTAGAAGACCTCCTCATTCTTGTCCCTGTCCTCTCTTCTGGGATGAGGCAGGGCTGAACCCTGCAGGGAAAGTGGCCTGTGGGAGCTGTGTGCAGCTAACCCCTTCAGAGCCCTTGAATTATGGGACTTTTATTTGGCAGCTGGATTGGGAGAAGGATTCAGGTGTAGGTAAGGCAAGATGGAGCTTGGTGTGCTGATGTGTTGAAGTTATTTATCACCACTGTATATAAAACAACATTATCCCTGCCTTGTACAGGGACTGCATTCTTATAACACTGCTTTTTTTTTACATACCACAAATGAGAAGTTGATAGGAAAAAGTGAATTGTGCAGTTGGTGTCCCAAAGCAGAATTGACAGATTCCTCTGGGATGCAGCTCCCTGCAGCAGCTTCCTGTCCTCTTGCATATGGCAGAGATGATGGTCTATCAGTGACTCACTGAACACTTCCCACTTTATCAAACAATCAGGGGGAAAAAAAAGGAGGAAATACAATTTCAATGGTCTTACAAATGGGATAGGAGTCTGTGATTAAAAACAAGGAGTTTAGTGTGTGAAGAGCAAGAACGCGGCAGCAGGAGCAGGAGGTTAGGTGTTATTGTTGTTATTGAATTGGAGTACGGGGTGACCACACTTTACAAGAGCTTTATTGCTTTACTCTGGTAAAAATGAATCACATTGTTCTCTCTCAGCTCCTCATTTTTTTTCCCCTTTAAAAGAGTGATTGGAAAAAAAAAAAACATAACAAAGCTCCAACCTGAAAAGAAGTTCAGCTTTGCACGTCAGTGCTGTGTGTGGATGGATGATTCACCAGGCTCCATCTCTGTTTCTAAGCTATCTTTCTGTTTGAACTATAAACACATCAGGCTTTGTAGAGATTCCAGGTTGAGGCCTATGCTAATAGTTACTTTTATCAGGTAAAGTGTTGTGTGATAGCATGAAGAAATGTTGCAGTAAGTGCTCCTCTTAGCTGGTTTGATGGGAAAATAAAGAGAGATCTGTTAAGTCTGTTCCTGTGCTCGAGAGGTTATTTTCATCAAGGCTTATGCTGGGCACTTCAATGGCATCTAGAGATACTTTTCAATATTATATAACATCCTCTGCAGTACTGGAGAAGATGAGCTGTACGCTTTCCCACCTCTGAGCCATTTCCATGCCTGCCCAGGCCCCACTTTCCCCCTGCTGCCTTTTGACTCACACTGCAGCTCTGGCTGGGTCAGGCAGCAGGCCACAGCCAGCCCTGCTCAGCACCAAGATGGGGCCAGAGCATGGCAGTACTTGCAGGGGGTCACAGGACAGGGCTCCAGCACACAGGCAGCAAGAGAACGTTTAGGTTGTAGTGCTGAGATGTGTATGAAGTACGTACTTAACCAACCCTAACTGCAGCAAACGGTGCTGCCCTGGCAAAGCTGGGCTGTCAGCGACAGGAGTGCTCTGCTTGCCCTGCTGCCTGGCTGTCCTCAAGTGTTCTGCACTGCATACATTAATTCAGCTTTGCAGCAGCTGTGTGTGGTGTGTAACCACCATGAACGGGCCTTTCTGGCCTAACTTGTGTGGAAGGGCGTCAGGGTGCCGGCAGGTGCTGGTGAGTGGGTGGCCCTGGGGCTGCGTTTGTGCTTGGGAGAACCAGTCTTCAATCACTGCATGACCTTTTGTGCCAGCTAACTGGGACCTGCATCACAGCTGGGGTGTCTGGCAGGAAAAGAACCTATGGCAATATAACCATAGGTAGGAGCAGTATGATGGCCTCTCCCAGGGAAATACTTTGGATTTCCCCTCAAATGAGACTGGAATCTGGCTTTCGATATGCATAATAGCTTCTCTTGTTTTCACTTTCCATGAAGCTTTTGTTGGTGCTAGAAATGCTACCTGGCACCCTGGCAGCATCATAGTGCATGGGCTTGCTCCCTGCAAAACTTGTGGCAGCTGCATGCCCTCTGCTCCAGTGTGAATCCTGGTTGCGTTCACATGTTGGTGAAGTGCTCACAGCCTGTCAGCCCTTTGTGTTCTCCCTTCATTGCTCTTCATTTGTTAAAAGGAGGAGAAAATGCTCCTGGCTTGTAGCTGAAACACTCAGATGTTGTGTGTCCTTGTATGGAGCATCATCCCCAAAGGGTGAATGTTCTGTGGACTGCCTGCCTCCAAGCTCCCGCCTGACACCTGAGGGTTGGTGCCAGGCATTATTTAGGCCCATCTGAGCCTTGTAGTTAAATATTGCAGAAGCTCTTTTCAAAAAGGTGGGAGGGAAGCGGGGAGGCAGACAGAGCACCCAGTGCCCTACTTAGCGAATGCCTCAGACTTGGCCCACCATGTTGCTTTATCAGATTCTGTATACTGCAAAACTGATGAAATCAAAATGTAACTTGTTGGGCATGAAATTGCCCAGTTCAATGTTAGCTTTGTGTAAACGCTCTCCAGCTGACTCAATTTTAGCAGCTCCGAAAAGTCGCCAGAAGCATTTTAATGCTCTCCCCTTCTGCCAGAGCTGCAATGGCAACTGCAGCTCCGTGGCTGTCTCCATGGGACTCATTAGCATGGCACGGCCGTCACTTCTGCTCGGCCGCAGGGGACGGCATCACATGTGCGACTGATGGCAACCTTCACTCAGGAACAAAACCGTGGAGCAAAGCTGCAGTGGGGAGGAAAGATCACGCTTAATGGTATGCAAATCAATGTAGCATCTCAGAGATTTGATCTGAGATTTGAGGCAGCTGCTAAAAATGTTGTTTTAACCCCTCTTGGGAGTGTAAATATATCCAGTAGATGCGGCTTAGATAGAGAGTGATTGCATTTTCTGAGAACTTTGTTCTTACGAGGTAGAACACTTGAACACTGCCGTGCCTTTCATCCTTGGACTGAGCTTGTAGGGGAGGTGTACGTGTAAAGGTAATTGTATCAGTGTTAATATGGCGGAACGTTGCCAGCTCATGCGAAAGATTGTGCTTAGAAATGCCCTGCAGATTTGTCAGGATGTGAGAAAGTTTTACTGTAAATAACAAAACACGAAATGTCATTTTCAATGCACAAAGGGTGTGCTTTCTCCTTGCTGTTTATTGTTCCATCACAGGCATCCTGAGACTCGGCGGTGCTGCTTGCGCTCCATCATTGTGCCATCCCATTTGTATCCTCCTGGCTGAACCAAGTGCTTACACATTAACTTGAGGAACTCATCCGTGCCTGGTGGTTTTCCCATTTGTAAGGGTGAATGACAGGGGCCTTTCCTTCCTGTAACCAATTCCACACACTGCTAGGCCTGTGTAGCTCAGAACGTTTTTATTGCTGATGTCTCACACAAAGCCACCCTAGACTTAAAGCAGCTGCTTCAATGTGACACAGCTGTAAGAGAGGGCAATGTTACAGCCTGGTGTTGGTGAGAAGCAGAGAGCTGCTCCAGGAGGCAGAGACCTTCCTGAAAGCTGAGGCCCTCGCGCCAGGACAGGAATAAATGAGCTTGCACGCAGAGAAGCTTTGTATCTCACTCTGCTATATGGTTAGGAGATAGCAAACTGGTATTTCTGTGGCTGGAATCACTTGTTTGGTTCCCACTGTTTAAATCATCTGCCTCCAGCCACGTTCTCAGGTTGAGTCTGACAGAGATGAGCAGACAGACTTATGGCTCACCATCTTCTGATGGACATCTGTCATTCTCCTTCCCTTAGCTTCCGATGTGGCGTTTGTAATAGCAATGCTGTGAAATGGGCCAGGGTTCCCTGCTCTGCAAACACAAAGCCAGAAGGAGACCTTGGGCTCCCTTGAGAGGTATAAAGTTACTGACTCCAATGCTGCCCCTGACAAGATCTTCTGGACAGTCAAAATGCAGTGCTGCCCGGAGGCTTAGCATCCCCAGTGTGGTAGTGGATTGTAGAATGGTTCCCCGTTGGTCTCACGATGCTGCATTTTTACCTTGCTATTTACCTTGCTATTTGCTGTTTACTTGTTTATACATTTAAGAACCCCTTTTTAGTTTATCGTTCCTTATTCTGTAGCTGTGCCTAGGAACTCTTCTTGTTCCTAGATATATAGCTACAAAGTTGGCTTTAAATGAACTTGGTGAAAATGAATGAATTTCTGAGATATCAAGGTTCATTAAAAATTAAAAAGACCTTGGCTGACTGCTCCAGTTCCTCTATGTGGGCTCTTGCTAACTGCCTTAAAATGTTTATTCCTGGATCTTTAACATCATCCTTAGTTACTCAAGGATTGGAAGGCATTTAATTTCCTTCACTGCCTTTTTCATGTATAGAATGGTAATATGTATTGAACAATTTTGCCTTTTTGTTATCGAAACTCTTGCCAGCTGTATAGCTGCAGTGCCGCTGTGGTTCTCCCGCTCTGTTCAAACTCTTTGTCCTTAGCCAGGCTTGCAATAGATCTTTCTATCTTCAACTTTCCTAATAAATATTTCATCTTTCCTAACTTTGTTTACAGTAATTCCTTTCAGTTTCCTTTTTTTTTTTCCAGTTATATTGTTTTGGCTTTTTGTTCCTAATTGCCTCCTTCACTTCGCACCAAATAAGATAGTGCTTTTAGACAGACTTGCTCTTTTTCTTAATTGTGGAATTGTGGCTCTAGGCCATCTGATGAATTTTTCCCAAAGAGCTCCCAATTCTTGCCGTCTGCTCTTTCTTTTCAGAGAGTTTTTGTGCATTTTATGTTCTGCTTTGGGACAACACTCCTTTTGAAGTCTCAGACACAGTTATTCTTCTCCTTTCTGTTCTATCCCCATTTTCTTAATACTCTTTCCATCCTGTTTGGCTTACTATGATATTAAACTGCAGGCTCTGGATCAGCAGCAGCCTTTCCAGGCACTATTCAAACATGTGGTAAGTCATGTCCTGAATTTTTGAGGTCCTGCATCTTTGCAGAGGTGGTTTTCTGTTCCATAGAAACAGCCATCCTTTTCTCAATTAATACAATGAAGTTGATTGCAATTTCTTGGCAGTTTGTTGTTGCCGTCTCAGTCCTGAAGAAGTGCTTATACTCTTCAGAATATATAAGCTTTTTTTCATTCTCATTTATTAATTGGCACAATAAAGGCTAGTCCTCCTTCCAAAGACTGCACTTACGTTCCTACATTCCTACATCTACACTATTGGAGAGCAGGATTTGGTTATAGGCCTCTGGGGAGATTACTCTGCTAAGCAAGGTCTCCTGACAGCAGGTATATACATCTGCAGTGAGGGTTTCATACCTGGAGGTACGATCGCGCTGCTAGCTCCTACATTTCTTGTTTGGGGTGCTAAGTCCCAAGCCCTGCTGCTGTGGGATGTTAGGAGAACTGGTATAAAAGCAGCATATGCTCCTAGATCTGCATCCAAAGCCACCGCTGCACCAATTGCTATCAAACAATTTGCTCCTGCTGTGACAGCAATTTTGGGTAGTATTTGGCAGCTCAAGCTGCCAGAACAATCTTGTTCTTATTGCATGGATGTCTAGCAAGCTACACAGCAAACTGTAAAGCTAAAAATTCACTGTTCTGCAAGAACACGGCAGCTTGGGTTTGCATTCCTAATCAATCCCTCACTGAGTCACTGACATATCAAGGCCCTCAATCACTGACACTTAATGGCTGGAAATGCTGTTTTAAGCTCCGGGGGCCTGCTGAGTGACCTGAACTCCAGCTGCCTGACTGCAAAAGGTTCCTCAAACTGATCTACAGAGTGACAAGCGCACTTCCTTCCTACTGTACCTGGCCACACACCATTGAAGGATGCTTTGGTGATTGGGTGTGGTCTGATTGAACATCATGATCATTATTACGTGTAGCAGCCCCCCAGAAGCATCTCTCTTAAGCATCTTCTCTGGGATTTCAGGAGGCACCATGGGTCCCCATGTGACAGGGGACATCTGGTAGGTCCCAAGATCTGAGCGAGGCAGTAGCTCTGTGTGTGTGAGGAATACACCTGCTCCCAGGGGATCCTGAAGCACAGCGTACCTCAGCCTTATGGAGCATTCACAAGGTGGTTTTTCAATGACTGAGGGGGAGCTTGCTCTTCCATAGACAACTTCTTGGAGCCCCGGAATTGATGAGTGTCCCTGATCAAGGTGCACTGCAGCTGAGCTTCCATTCTCCCCTTTTCCTATCCCACAGCCATGGCTGGAGAGGCAGGATTTGTCCCTCCTTGTCTGTGCTGATTTTGTCTTCTATTTGCCATTTCTGCAGTATCTCTCCTTGCTTTCTTCCCTCTCTGAAAATGACATGTCCTGTCCCTAGATATCTAAGCACATCCTGCTAGGAGCGTGGAGCAGATTGACTGCGAGCCCGTCTGATGCTGAATTCAGCTGACAATCAGCTCCTGATGCCAGCAGCTATTCATGGTTTTTATCCTCTTCCTTCAATCTGATGTTGACAAGGTCAAGTCTAGAAACTTCTAACAAATGTTACTTTCTCATTAACAGCCGTTAATGGGTGGCAACTCCTGATTAGTATATACCAGTTGCCTTTTCAATCAGCTCTCTCTTTGTAAGCTTCATGTTTGGATAGCTAGTAATTCCAGAGGGGTGAATGGGATTAGAACCAGCCTGTCTCCATGCTTGTTGTTTTGCAATTTGTATTTCTTTTAAAGCAACTGGTATTTGAATCCCATTTCCCTGACTGCTCTCTGAAGAGAAAGGGATGGGCAGGGGAAATCAAGGGATGGGTGGATGAATGAATGGAGAGCATCATGAGCAGGCTGCAGCTGGCCCGCAGAGCCCTGCTGCCAAGGGAAACTTCTTCCGCATGGAGGAGTGTTCACTCCAGGTCCTGTGAGTGCAATGCTCTCAGCCTGCATCCTCAGTATCCTCAGCTGAGGACCACTCCAGTTTGCTAGGGCCTGTGGCTCAGTGAGGTATCCTAAAGCTGTGTAACCTACGCAGCAAGGACAGCGAGCTCTCTGCTGTGTTGGGCTGGGAGAGATGCTGAAGCAGTAGGAGTCCTGCCTTACTGTGGCTCTCCTCATCTATTTATCGCTGCGGTCCCTAGTATATTGCTGCAAGCATGGATTCAGATATGCGCTCAGAGCAATTATACAAGTGAGTGGTATCAAACATAGAAGATATATAAATAGGGTGATTTAAAATTGTAGCATTAACCTGTATGCAGAGACCTACAGTTTGAGTCAGACTCCTTTTAAATCATTGGGAATCTTTCCACTGCTGTCAGTAGGCTTTAGTTGAGCTTCTTAATGATTTGTCCTCGGTACTGGAAGTTATAGAGTACATCTTCCTGTGAACAGTTCAGGGCTGTCAAGTGCTGGTGGATGCTCTGAATTGATGGCACCAGAAGTTTTTCTGTTCGTGATGCAGTGAGGTACGTGAGATTGTTCCTCAGCCTCGCTCCAGGCAGCGGTAGGGCTGTGCAGGGAGGGGTGAGCGTGGCTGACTTCCCACACATTGGAAAGAAGATCTCCAGGAGAGTGCTCTTGTCCGGCATGCGTTGGGATTGATAGCTGGCATCAGCTGCAATGAAATGGCCTCTCATTAACACTAATCATACTTAGCTCTTTCTTTTCATATTAGATAATGAATGTAGTTATGTACTGGAAAGCCTGCCCTCCCTTTTTCTGCTGACAGCATTGGATTATTGTGATTTATATTCTTCATAAAAGAAGTAATATGATTATTCAGTTAATCTATTATTCATTTCACTCATGATCTATTCTTTTTGCATTCGTATGCTGTGAGTCAGTTTCTCTCTCTGCTGTTTTAATAGAGTAGCATTTTAAATTGTGAGAACACTGCATTAAACATGTATAAGATTTAATCTAATTTAAAATGCTTTCTTCTAGCAGGATACACCTAATAAGCATAAACACAATAATGGTCAAAAAACTACGGCATATTAGCACGACACGTTACCAAGGATGAATTTCTCAAATAAAGCAAAACACTAATTAATGAATATGAAAAAAATAAATTAAAAATTCTTATCCTGAAGCTATGTGATAGACATGGGAAAAGATCTTTTGGCAGAATAGCCTTGCATTCAAGCTGCCTTGAAGTCTATAAATACTGTTTCTTGCTGTCCAACGTGATATCTCTAGAGTAGCACAAAGTCAGTGATATCTCTGAGTATTAATGCTACACGGACAACAAAGTGCTTGTGAATAATTAATCTGCACTTGGTTTAGTGCTGGATGTGTGTATGTGACCCACTGACTGGGATGGATGTTGGCTTTCCTCTCTGCATGTTTCCTCTGTGGCTGGGCCTGCTCAGGGCTGTTGTCAATGACTCACTGGACAGAAAGATGGAGCTCTGGCTGGACTGGAGACTTGCCTGAGTGAACTCCTCTCCCTGCTCTGAGTAATGTTGATGGCTTTTCACATGAAGTGTGTTTGTTTCTTGCTTTGAAAGAGTGTTTCAAAAAAGGTGGTCAGTGTGCTCTGCGAAACCAGGAATCCCGCACGCATGCACAAAGAATATTTTGCCATCAATTGGGCAGACACTTAGCCTCACTGAAACAAAACCATTAGCTACTTCTCTGTTTCACTGTTTTCACGCCCCTCTTGATGCTCAGGTTTTCACTATGCGAGCAGCCCCACTATGAGGACGCAGGAAGCAACAAAGCCCTGATCCTCCAACAAGTCAGGTTGTCAGGGCTGTGCCTGCCCTGTGCAGCCCATGGGACCTGGCTCCCCCCGGCACCGCAGCGGTGGCAGAGCCCGGTCCCACGCTGTGACCAGGGCAGCCCGGTGCGCTTCTGGAAGCCATCTCAGCTCCGTCACTTCACACAAAGCCGAGGGAAAATGGCTTTGTAAAACCCAGTGGGAAAACTCACTTAATTAAGCACGTCCCTCTGTCTCCGTAGTTCCTGAAACTGCTTTTTAAACCTCCTGTTCATTACCATTGTATCAGTTTAATTATAGATTTGCAGCGGAGGCTGACATGCAACAGGAGGTCTAATTGTGCACTCGCTTTCCGGGATTGCTCATTCCCAGCAGGTAACCCCGGGCGCAGATGGCGGAGTTAGCCACGTGCTCGCGCTGCTGACCTGCTCCGCACGCAGTCTGTGAGCCGCTGCCCTCCCACACTTGGAAGGGTGAGTGATGCAGAGAGAGGCTTGGACAGTTGGATGAGGATCACCGAGACAGCTTGCTGGAAGCAGTGCCTCAAATGATGTAGAAAAATGACTAATGCTGCAAGTTCCAGAATACAAACTCCTGTGATACCAGGAGAGTTTAGAAAGAAAATACCTTCTGACAACAGGTCAGAGAGAGATTGTTTCTGAGTGTGGTTTGGATTCAGCAGCATTTCTCCTTAAGCAGGTTTCGGTTCTTGATAAGGTCAGAGCTTTGCTGAATATTTCTGTCTATTATTTGTATTTTGTTAGCTGCTAGGTACTCCAGTTGCAGTCCAGGATCCATCGTGCTGGTGGTGTTTGAACATAAGAGAAGACTGAGAGTGCTTTGTATTTGAGGAATGTAATAGGAGTGTACTTAACTCGACATCTCTCTGCCCTGGAACTGGCATGAAATAAACAGTTATGGGAGAACAACTTTCTTGAATGTTACAAAATCAGTATTTGGGTGTGAGTGTGCATGTATGGCAGCTTCTCAAACGGAGGACGTACCAACCCCCTTTGCTATTCTTCCTCCCAGGAGGAGCGTATGGAAGATGTATTTCAGGTGTTCAATAAATCCAAGCTTAGATGCTGGGACTTGAGCAAATGCTGGAAAGACAGAATCGGTAAACCATGGTCATTCACTCACTTAGGCAGTGGCACAGGCTGCCCAGGGAGCTGTTGGAGTCACTGTCCCTGGAAGGGTTTAAGGAAAGGGCAGACGTAGTGCTTAGGGACAAGGTTAGTGGGCAATATTGGCTGTAGGTGGATGGTTGGACTTGATGATCTTAGAGGTTTTTTCCAACCTTCATGATTCTATGATTCTTGCAGACAGATACAAAGTGCTGTGGACCATCTTGCCACTGGTCCCACCACTCCTGTAGCCCAGCCCCGTGCACTGGGGGGATGGCTGTGGGGTCGGCAGCGCTGTTCCTGTGTTATAACTGAATCTCCTTCCTGCTGATGCCAGGGGTTACAGCCCTATTTCCAATCACATCAGCATCTCTGCAGCACTAGGAAACAGCAAGTGGCAGATCTCCTCTGTCGTGTGCTCCACTTTATAACGTGCCCCAGAATCTTCCAGCAGTGAAAAATATTATTTGGTCACATTGGTTGGTTTTACTAAAGACCGCTTTGTAGGCAACCCCCCTTAGCCAATTAATGAGCGAGCTTTGATTGCTAAGCATTTCCTGGTTAGGATCCTGGGTGCCCCAGCCCTGCCATAGCTCAAGTTGACAGTCGGTGTTGTTGGCACCTTGGGGAGCTCAGGCCCCAGGCACACAAAGCAGCACTTCTTGTGGTTTTTTTCTTTTCTTTCATGTCAACCTCTCTTTGCAACCATCCATCTTAACAGAAATGTTATTTCTAGCTTTCATTGTGTTGTTTCTTCTTCCAGCAAATAATGTAAGAAAAAGGTCTGGGACAATTTTGGAGGTTTTCTTTTTTTTTTTTTTTTTCTTAAAAAAACAAAAGTTATTGATGGCTGCTACTTTTTCTGTGTGCATTTGAAAAAATCCTTGAAATGAGGTTTGGTGGCTTGGTGAAATGAACCATTACTATGGAAACGGTGGCTGAAGTGTTGCAGAAAAGTTCCTAGTTTTCCTTTTTTCTGTTTATGTTGTCATAAAATCATGCGGCCCTATTACTGAGATGCTGGCACCCACGTGGTGGTACTATTTGTGATGCAGCTCGGACAAAGAGAGAGCACCAAGCATGTCAGTCTTTGGATATGCATCCATTTACTGAAATGTAATAGGAAACCAGGAAAATATAAACATGTCAGCTGGGGGAATCTTGTGTTAATGCTAGTGATTCTTAAATTTTAAGTAGTTCTTCTTACTAGAATCATCACAATTCTACAGTCAGGAGCTGCTGCTGCGTTACCAACCCCTGTGTTTGCGGTGGAAATTTCATGTCTGCCTCCTGGAGGTTGGGGGCTGTGGAGAAGGAAGAGCAGAGCTCTGCCTGCCCCGGGGTCATTGGGCACAAAGCTATCCTGACTGTCCTGACTGACAACACAGATGGGCTCAGGATGTGGGTCTGTAAGCCCAGGGTTGAGATGCTGACCAAATGTGTACGTGGGGAGACAGAACTGGATTCTGTTCCCTGGAACTGTTTCCTGAAACTGGGGGCAAGTTGATACACATCTTCAAATCATGCATTGCATGAGGTTCATGCTCATGCCTTGTGGCTTTGGTGGCCTTGTTCTGATGTGCTCAAAAGCCACTGAGGGGTTTGGTCCTCTAACTCCTCTGTGGAACTCCAGCCAAACTCACTGTGCGTGCAGGGAAGAGGGCTTGATCTCAAGGAACGACTTCTGCTTTGTCCTTTTCAGATCCCTGCCTTTGGTGTGCTTTTGTACAGTAATCCTTCGGTGATGGTTAAGGTGATGGGCCTTATTTTAAAACACAAGCACTAAGAAATGCTTGATTTGGAATAAAACCTAGCAAACATCAGGATGTTGCCATCACGTTGTTGCAGTATTTGGGTTCTGCAGCAGCACAGTGTTTCATGTGATTTTTATGTTACGCAGTAATGGTTTCTGGGGACTGTCTGGCTACAGCTAATAGGAGAACTGGACTGAAGAGTCCACAGAAAATCAAAAGTTACATGTGTGTGAATCAGACTGTGGAAGGGAAAGTGGATTTGCATTTGCAAACACCCACTCAGTTCTGAGCACTGGCACCAGTGATGGCTTTTGGCAAATCGTGATTCCTCAGCCTGCAAACACCAGTGGAAATTGGGAGCAGCTCCACTGAAGTGACTGTGACTGTCCCTGTAAATAGGAGTGAGCTCAGACTGATGCTTCTGTGGGACCAGTCTGAGCAGGGGCAGATCCTCAGCAAAACTAAAAGATGCAGGTTTGAGTGCATTTTGAACTTCTTTAAACAAAATGTCCTTCCCATCACTTCTGCCCCTTTAAATCCAAAATAAAAGATTGCATGGAGCGCTTTCATAAATAATTTACGTTCTGCCTGACACCAGTCAAGGAGGCATAAAGCTTCCTGTGTGTACACGCTGCTCCTGGAGCTCAGCAATAACTGGATCAGAATTTTAAAACAAAAATCTAAAGATTTTTATTTTTCTATGAGGATGCAAGAGGCTCAGGGGCTCTGAAAGAGTCAGTTCAGACCCCACCACAGCAAACCCTCCCTGTGGGGCTTGGAAAGGTGCTGCTCATTTATCCCACCCCACGAGGGGAAGCAGGGTGGCGTGGGGAAGACTGCCCTTGTGGTTGAGGAACTGGGTGGGACTCGCAGGGCTTTGGCTTGAGTCTCTGCCCTGCTCAGGGTGACGTCAGCTGGGTACAATGCAGCCCTGTGCTGAGATCCCAGCACACCTCTGAAGGAGCCAGGGAGCAGAATACCTGCATTCATACATCGTGTCCAGGCAAGCTGCCTGTGGGGTTGGCTAACACGGTAGGTGTGTCGTGTTTACCCAAACGACCTTGCAACATTGCCAGTTTTCCATCCTCCAGGTTCACAGGGAGAGGAATTATTGAGCAAGCAGTGGAGTTCGGAGATGTTTTTCCAAACATCCTCTGTGACTTCGGGCACATCCGTTAGGCAGAATTTTAGCAAAGTATTGAAGCATTTTGGTCCCACTGGAGGCTTATCTCCCATTCCTCTCAGTGGGATTTAGGTTTCCACTTCCTGTTTCACAGTCTCACTGTGATCTATACAAAGCTTAAAGTTTCTTTTTGAGAAATAATGAAATGTCTTGTCTCACAGGGAAGCTTGGAGGGGATCTTAAAGATTGTGAAAGAATTAGATTTGATAACGATGCCATGTAGCTATGATAGAATGACCATGTATTTCCCAAAGCGAAATCCAGACCATGTGCTTGGCACCAGCATTGCACAAGCACTTCCAAGCTTGCGGAGAACCCAGTCTCCATCTTGCACAAAGCAAAAAAAAACAAAAACAAAAACAAAAAAAAAAAAAAAAAAAAAAAAAAACACAACCCCCCCCCCCCCAAAAAAAAACCAAAAATTAAAACCACCAAAATTTCTGCCCGTGGCCCGATATCTGTAACGCCCTTAGCAAACAGTGTGAGCTCTTTCTAATTCATCAATAATAGATAACAAGATGAGGCCGCTTGCTGTAGCTGCATGTTTCCACCACTGCTTCAGAATGAGAGCTGGGATGCCGATGGGGGGCAGGAGGGTCTCAGTGAGGGGCAGTGCGCAGGAGTGCAGAGCGTGCCTACGGCTGGACCTTGCTCATCGTCCATCCCGGGGACCTCCACCCCATGCTGGAGCCTGCACCTCACCTGTCTGCCTCTGGCACAGAATTTGGGCTGGAGTGGCCAAGCTGTGGAGAATGAGCTCCAAAAAGGTGCCGGAGGTGCCATGGCAGCTTGTTTTGTCTGTAGCTGACATTACAAGCGGGATGGAGCGGAGCTGCCTTCTGGCCCTGGAGAGAGAACATGGCTGTGGGAAATGACTCTCTCGCTTGGCACCATTTCCAGTGGGAATCAGGGAGGATTTAAGTGATGTTCCCCCTGACGTGCTAAAGCTTAGCTTAAAAATCCCGGAGAGATGAAAGGGCAGCCTCCTCTGGGGGAATGTCACAGGATGAGCAACTGCTGTGGCAACCAGCTGGAATGAATTCCTGAAAGGGGCCTTGCAAGCGCTGAGAAGTCAGATGAGCAGGAAGGGCTGTGTGCAGAGGGTATTGCCCTGTCACCGGCAGCCCGCTCCCTTCCTGGGCTGGGTGGTTCCACGGGGCCTTGGGAGACCTGCGGGTCTCTGCAAGAGGCAGAGCTGCACCATGTGCTCTGTGTGCAGCACCACCTCCACACACTCCTGCCCTTTTCTCCTTTTTCACTGAAAGGTGAATGGCAGAGACTTTGATACAATAACAGGAGAGGGGTGTTAGGTGAGTGTGCCCACAGAAAAGCTGTTAGCTTTCCTCCTGGTCCTAGAGCAGTCCTTTTCAGGATGCTGCAGTTGGCTGAAGCTGTACTACCAGGATAGGGGGTTTTCCATCATGTTGCATGAGTTGGTAGGAATTGTTGGGCTCTGCACTGCTGTGAACTTTTAGAAGAACAATCTCTTCTCAGAGGTCAGGGTCTCTGATCTCCCATGTGTGTTACAACATGCTTGCAAGTGCAGCGTGAATGTTTGTATCAATGATTCCTTGGTTTCCTTCTCTCTTTTCTAAATTTTAGTTTTGTAAATCTGCCAGAAATTGGTAAGGAAGACAGGGACGTGATGCCCCTTTCCTCTGACTGTGGGACATGAAATCAAACAGAAGGTGGCACTGATGGAGAAAACACTGCAGCGAATGATGTGCTGGAATAGAAGTGCTTCCTCTTGCTTTACCTTCACTGCATCAGTTCTGTGTTAATTAATTGCAAATTAAAGAATGAGAGAAGCAATGTTAGGCAAAAGTGCATTCAGGATTTGTTAATAGGAATAAGCAGAACTCTGCTTTCCCTCTTCCTCTGTGCGGTTTGGAATATGCCCTGTGGTCTGAATAACACTGAGCTACATGTGCTTCTGGCTAGTGGGTGACAAATGGCACACAGTGCCTGGGAATGTGCTTGGGGTGGGGTAAGCAACCATGCTGACTGTACACAGTGCAGATGTAGGAGTTATTGTGGCAATAACCTGTTGAGTCACTGCTTTTTATTGTACAATAATTTGTGTTCAGATGTGATGGCTAAATAATGTGCAATACTGAAAAACTGCAGAAAAAGAAATGAATGCAGAGCATTGCTCCACGCAGCAGAATGTCCCTGCTGAATTAAGTCTACAGCTATTTCCCTCAAGCTCTAGTTAACAAGGTTCTAAAAAAGATGGGTGAACTCCTCAGGGGCCGGTGCCCAAGTGCAGTTCAGAAGAGTAGCCTGAAGTTCAGACACTTCTTCAAAGTTCTTCTCATCCATTTGAATGCCATGAGTCTGCAAGCCTGGGCTGAAACCCTGTGAGGACACACTGCTCAGCAGTTGTTCGACTTTGCAGGTTTCCCACCAGAGAATGGAACTGCAAAGGTGCAGAAAACTCACAGATTCTCATGTTGAGCACCAGGAGTTAGCGGTGTGCCGGGGACGAAGAGGGAGTTAGGCTGTCAGGAGCATCTTTGTGACTGGTTTTGTACAATGGAGAAGCTTATTCTGCTCAATGGTGGAAACTTCTAGCTAACAAACAGAGGAGCTCTTTGCAACCTGCCCCTGTTTACTTTGCGGCCATCTTGCTTGTCAAGGGCCTGTCTGTGGTAACGTGGGCCAACACGGCACAGCCCGTTGCCACCGTCAAAACAGGCAAAACACATGCTTGTGTCTGAGCTGCTGCGATTCCTCTTCAATGGGAAATAGCACAGGTGGGTCCTTGTATCCACAGAGCTTAGGCTTGCTGTTCTCAAGTGGCTGCGAGAGGCAGGCTGCTCTGCCAGGGCAGCGTCTGCGGCCTGCTCCGGCCTGCTGCTCCTGCACCGCCTGGGTGTGCCACACCTATCCCTGCAGCCATAAGGGCACCCTTAGGAGAGATGGCAGTTTTCAATGACAGAGAAGGTTTTAGTATGAACCTTCTATTCTAAAGAGAAATAGCAGTTTTTTGAGTGAGAACCATACAGAGCCTAGCAACTCTGCATTTCTGGAATGCACTGCCCAGCACTAGAGCCAGCAACCTGTCTGGGACTATCTTTCGAAATATATATATATAATCTTTTTCAAGTTGGACTTTAAGTATGTTAGCAGAAATCTGGTATGAGATGCTTCCTCTCAAAAGCTAACATGCTGCTGCTGTTCCTGGCCAGACTGCTGCGTGCCCATTCTCTTTTAGACTGTGACAATGAATGTGGCATTAAATGCTGTGTTAAATATTAGAGAAAAGAGAACAACGGGTGCCAGTTATGAGCACTTTAGCTCTCAGAGCATTTTGCAGGTTTATAGGCAAACAGAATTGGTGTAAGCTGCTGAAATGTTCAGGCTGTTTTTTCTGTTCCTCCCTGGTGCCTCTGGTTCCAAGAGAGCTCCCAGGCTCTCAGCACTGAGGGCTGAAGAGCAGAGATGTGCAGTGTTCAGGGTCCTCCGTGCACTCCTGAGGGCGTTTGGATTGCAGTGTTATTTCCCTTAGAGCCAATGTGATTCCCTTTGTGCCACAATAAAACTGCTGAACAATCCTTCCTCTGCTTCAGGAGAAATAAAGCAATTTTAAAGCATATGCAGCCACATATATCTCTGGAATTTCTAGGCTAGAAGGAGGTATTGCATTTAAATTGTTGTGGCTGTGGCTCTGCAGGCACTCCCACGCCCAAGCAGCGCAGTGCTGAGCTCCAGAGCGTCACGACCTGTGAGACCCAGTGCTGGGCTGCTGGAACAGACGTTGCACTTACTTAAATGTTTTTAAAGTTACCATGCTGCATGTCATTGGATGAAGAAAACACTTATTCACTCTCTGGGACTGAGCGCTTATTATTGGCCGTGTCAAATCTGAATTAGAAGTATTTTAAATTGTGGCATTCGCCAGCAAATAAAAGGCATATTAAATTATTTGATTATGCTTTTATGGCTCTGTGTGAGTAATTGGACAGATGGTACTGAGGCTCTTTGTTATAATGCAAAAGGAATATGAAGAACGGTCCTGTTAAAATATGCAAGTTGGTTCTCAAATTCTGCAGTGATTTTACGGAAGAGTGGGGCACGTGCAGAATGAAGAAGGGAATGTGAGTCCTTAATGGCACAGCATGCCTAAAAGCAGCAGTGCATTCTGATGCAGCCAGTAGTCCCAACCCACGTGTGTGTTGGTGGAACGCTGGCGTTCCGTGGGACTGTGTCCCTCTCACACAGTGTGTGAGCTGGGGCGGCAGATCCAGCTGCTGGGAAAGCGTGCTCACTTGGAGGCGCAAATTAGGTGGAAATTTTCCAGGTTTGTATTTAAAAATTGAGATACTCAAGAGCTTTGGAACTAAACAAGCCCCATCTGTTTTAGAAATTATACAGCACTAAAAATGTGTCCCAGTATACATCAAAATTTGGGATGTATAAAAAGCAGCAACTTCTACGGTAACAGAAAGATTTAAAAAAAAAAAAGTTGGAAATCTTGAAGCAGTCCTTGTCTAATCTTCTGGTTTTAGTGCTAATCATGAACTATATTAAGGCCTGTTTTTCTGATGGAATTATTTTCCTCGCCGTTAGGGCTGGCCTTATCCATAGGTCCTGCTTGCTGAGGAGGAGTCTCCGGCACAGGCAGCCCACAGCCCCTGTGTCTGCTGCTGCTGAGCTGGGATGTCTTCTGGTGTCTGGATTTTCTAGGGCCTTTACATCAAGTATCAGTTCCTCTTGGGACACGCCTGTGGGCATGGGGAGGAGAAAGTCCCTGGGATCAGTCAGCACAGAGTGACCAGGGGTAAATGTGCCTGAGAGACACCGACTGCCTCCAGTGGGAAAGTGATGGGAGTGACAGCACCAGGTGTGTGACCGGGGCTCCTGGGGCCTACTCCTGTAATAACCAGCAGAGCTGCAGCCATGTGTCTAGGGTCAGTGGGAGCATTCTGCATGCTCCTGGTGCCCAGGAGATGCTACGCTGCCTGACGTACTGATAGCAAACGCGCTGTTCTAGGGTAGCAAGAAAACAGAAAGCTTGGCTCAAAGCTTTGTAAAGTTCCTAGCAAGTAAACCAGAGTGTGGAAGGACAGCATGAGAGTTAACAGCCCAAATGCCTCTGCAGGAAGCACGGCGCAGGGGGCCCAGCCAGATGCCCTTCTGCAGATCTGGCTGAGCCAACAGAAGCTGCTATTGGTGTAAGTGCTGCTCTTCTCTGCCATAGTTGCTGCCCTCGGTTGTCGATGTGAGCATGTGCACCTTGAACTTGGGCAGTAACAGCAAAATGGCCTGGAGTTGTGGAGATTTGGCTGATATGAACTGGGGAGCGCTCCCATGGGTTACTCAGCCTCTCCAGTGCAGAGAAGGGGACGAGCAGAAGGGATGCTCAATGGGAGCAGGAGGGCAGCAACCTGAGCCCAAAGGCACCTGGCACTGTCAGGGTCGGTTCACCTGTCACTGACTGCTGGCTGCCTCAGAGATGGACGTGGCAGGCTTTGAAAGCCTGTATGGGCTCAGCAGAGCTCTGCAGGGCAGGGCTGGCTCCACGGCTGATTATTTGTGGCAGGCACTTGTGTGCTCGTCACGCAGTGACGCAGGATGCTCCTGGATGGAGAACAGCCCCTTAAATCTCAGAGCTGCCAGTGGCTGCAAGCATCTGCTGATATGGGGCATGTAATCTGTGCTCTCAGACCTTGACATTGCTGTCTAATCTCTGCTATTTGGGACTACAGGTTTTTGTATAAGTAAAACCAGGCTGTTGGTCTGTGGGAAAAATGGTAACATCTGCTACAAAGGTCAGAAAATATTTGTGTGGCATCTGACTATAACGGAATGGAGCAGCACAAGGCCTTACAAATAGGCATCCTGGCCGTCCCAACTGATGCAGAGGAAGCAGCTACTGTCTCTCAACTGAAGTGCCATCTGATCCCCAGGGAAGTGTTTAATGGATGTTATTTCCCTGCTGAGAGTCCTGCCTTTTCTTTCTGTACTTCGTTAGCAATAGTTGAGGGTCCTCTTGTTCATAAAAAATGCATGCACTGCTCACCTGATTTCTCACAAACATCATTTTATGAAAAATGATGTAATCCCTACAGATCTAAATAGAGTAATTTGCATTTAATTACGTGGTGTCTTCCTGTCTGCAAGATTTACCCTGCTACATATTGCTCAGCAAGAGGAAAGGAAAGGAAAAGGGAAAGGAAAGGAAAGGAAAGGACAGAAGAGAGGAGAGTAAAAGCAGAATAAAGTCACAGCTATCTGCAGGTTCCGCTGAGGGGCCCCCCCAGCCGAGCTGCGTGCGGGGCCTGGCTGGGGCTGGCGGATCCTTCAGCAAGCAGCTCCTGTCTGCACCGAGGTGTGCATGGTGAAGGGATGTCTCACTCCTCCTGTGGGGGTGGACTTGTGATATGAAACACTTGTGTTCCAGAGTATGAATAATTTCATCCACAAGTGAAATCTTGCACTTACACAGGGCACAGCAATACTACGCTGCTGCTGTTGGAGAGCACCCTGTGTATGCTGCACCCAGTGCAGGGGAACCTCTCCTCCCTGCCGGACTGAAGCCCTCTTGTTCTGCTTTGTCCCACAAAAACATGCTGCGTTCGTTGCAGGCGTGATTGCAAGTGAATGCAGCGCTTGTAGGAGAAAGGACTGAGAAGTGGTTTTTGCATCAGACTCCGGCTGCCCAGGCCCGGTGCTCACTGCGGCGTGCTCCATGTGCTGCTGACATCCTGCTGCCCTGCCAGCAGCCCGCTCCTGTGCCCGCAGCTGGGTGTGAGCTGAGGGCTCTGCTGGAGCAGGGGCAGCCCGCTCCATTGCAGTGCTGGCTTGTGTCTTTCAAACTGAGCGCTTTGCTTTGTGGTGAGAGAAATGCACTGAACCTGAAGTTAATTAGTAATGAGACTGTAATTTATCGAGATTGAATGAAAGTAAGGGTATGGCTATTTAGTTAAACTGAGGCATTTGGATTTTTAGATGATTTTTTCCTTTTTGATTTAATTCAAAGTATTGCAATGAACAATTTGCATATAATGAAAGAGGAGTAGATTAAGGACAGGAAACGGAACGGAGAATTAAAAAGCTATGTAATTCCATTTTGCAGTGAAGTACATGCCGTTGATCCAATAAGAGAGATTTTGTTGCTGTCTGTTCTCATTTTGTACCTAAACTGTAGCGGAGAAGACACTTTGAATGCTGGAGTTGTCATCAGTGTTATCTGGGGGGATGGAATCGTAGAGGTGTGGGGCTGGAGCGTGCCTTGAGCTGCTCCCCTGCTCCGAGAGCTGCCCCGGTGATGGCTGCAGGGTCCGACACGTGTCGCCCCTCTGAGCCGCTCGGGGTGGCACCCAGACCTGCCGGGTTTGCATGGCGACGTGCAGGTTTTGCACTGAGGCTGGCTGTGCGTTTCGCTCACGTGCCACAGCGAGGAGCTCCCAGCAATCCCGGCTGGCCGAGCAGAGCGCGGTGGCATTGCTGTATGCAGGGAGCCCCCTGCTGCACAGCGCACCCACACTGCGTCCTCTGCAAGAGCAGGGCTCCTTTCTGGCAAGTTGTAATGTTGGATTTTATGCAGATAGCCACACCTGCCTCAGCAGCTCTCTAGAGCAAGCTCCGTACTGCTGCACAGCTCCCTTCTGCCTTCTGTAAATGGTGACAGCAGCACGATAGAGCAAATGCATTAGGAACCGTTCTGGCTGCAGTATTCTTGGGACCGGAGAAGCCTTCTAGTAGTGCTCTGGTGTAACTTGCTCGTGGAGTTGTGTCAGCTGTGCAACTGTGGTATTTTATACAAAACCCTGTACACTGCGACTGCTCTGCTTATGCCCACTGCTGTGGGAGGTGTGCGTGCCGGTGATGAGCACGCTCAGCTCAGAAAGAAGTTTCTGGAGCTTCTGTGTTCCCACATTGGTGTCTTCGATGTGCAAACCCACATCTGCAGTGCTCAGCGAGCTGTCAGAGCCCGGCTCCGCAGCACTGGAACACTTCTGTGACAGCTGCAAGATAGCACTTCAGTTTCCACGGAAACTGGCACTGGCTCTCTGAAATCAAGGTGAAATGTTGGCTGATCATGGAATAATAATGCTGAGCATTTAAATATGAATTTCTTAGCCGTACTCTTTCAATAATTGCCATTCCTACAGCATCTAGTGTATACTAAAGAAGTCTCCTGAATTCCAAGTGTCACAGCTTGGGCTGCATAATCCCCTTCCAGAGGGCGGGATGGATTTCAGCCGTGACTGCTGGGACACAGCCTTACGCTCTGCTGTGCAGCTGAAGGGCTAATTTGTGCCCGTCTGCTGCACCACTGTTTGTACTTCCTTCTGTTTTCACCATCCTATAACATTCCAGAACATTTTTGTCTTCAGATGCATTTCCTGGAAAATAATTCTTAGTTGCACAAACTTTTTATCTGCTCCCACCCTCACTTCCCACTGCAATGTAATTGCTCTGGCTTTGCGCTCTCCGGACTCTTGTTTTGTGTCAGTGAGTTTCATGGTTTTGCTGAGCATTCCTTTTTGCAGGTCATTGATTTCTGAGATTAACAGAACGAATCCTCCCGCCGATCCCTGCTACGTTCCACTCATCTCCTTGCTATATCCGGAACTGCTCAATTACCTCTTGTCTTCAGTTTCAGAGGCTTTTATTGAACCCACAGATCAGTCTTCTGTGCAGGAAGCAGTTTCATATTAGATTCAGGAACACGTTCCTGAGAATGTTTCTTACAATTATACCTCAATTTGTTCAGGTTGTTTAAATTTTCTTGGTTAATTTGCTTCTTGACATGCCCTTTGAAGTGTACTTTCTCCACTGCTTTTTTTTGTTCTGCAATAGATGTCCGTCTTTCTAACCTCAATTCTTTTCCTCCTGCTCTTGAATAACGTCTTCCACTGTGTGCCAGCCTTGACTAGGTGCACTGCAGCCCTCCATCTTTCCCACCCTCCCTCCTGAATCATTTGACTCCTTTGCTGTCCCTTGGTCATTCTAGGAACAGAGGAAGAACCAATGTTCTTCTGAAGGGCGTTTGCTCTGTTTTGCTCACCAGGGCCCTGGGAATTTCCTTAGGCCAATCTTTTATCTGTCACATCACTAAGTCCATGCCTCTCTTTTTTGTCTGAGGGTGATATCCACCTTAGCCAGGCTTGGTGCCATCAGTCATAGGTCAGACATGCTAGGGAGAGCACAGAGACCCCAACCAAAGAAGTGACGTGTGACCTAACACCGCATGTGAGGCCCTTGGAATACACTGGGTATTACATAGTCTGGTTCACTGGAAGCACGTAGGCTAAAGCCTTTCCCCAGCAGGACAAGTCGGTTCCCTTTTAGAACAAATGTACATTCAGACACCTTTTGGACAACTTATATTTCCAGTAGTATTTTTACAGCATAAGAAAGGGAAGTATATTTGTTTTAAGCGTTTTCTTTTTTGAAACATACAGCAGAAGGAACAGAGAAATTACAAGAGGTAGTGAGTTTAGCAAACCTGCGCATAAAATAATCTTTCATAAGAATAAAATGCTGCTTTCACAGCTGTAAATGTATACATCTGTATAATTTAAAAATACAAAATTACTTTTGCGGTGTTTCAGGCTCCTCCTTTTTTGGATTATATAATGAAACACTCAAGTGCTGGACTTGGCAAAGTGGTTTACCTCATAGCATTGGCAAAAAGAAACCATTCATGCAGCACTGGGCTTGTAACTCATCACACGTGAGAAAGTTAAACATGGAGTTGGTGTAACCAAAGTGCAGTTGTGTTCTTCACACTGTGTACATTTTGACTGGCTTGTAAAAAGAAAGTAGAAATTCATGACTTTCCCTGGCAGCTTCTTGAGATGACCGAAGAAAACACGATCTGCAACATACTTGGCCACAGCCTGACTCTGAAGGAGAAGACAGGCTTTTATCAGACAGCGGAGAAAAGTCAAAGTCAGCTACCTGGAAAAAGAACATTAATGAGACTATTTTTAATTCCAGTCATACCAGTTCAAGCGAAACCAGCAAGAATACTCTGGGTCAGAAATGGCACCTGGTCCTCAACCAGTTTCAGTCAGTCACCAACTTTGAATAGATTTCTGATTCATACCAGCTGGACACACGGATCGCAGCAGCCTCCCTCGAGGTCCATTATGCATATGGTGGCATAATGTTACATCTATTAGGTACTTTCCAAAGGGCCAAGAAAGCTATCTTTGGTTTAGGAGCTCATGACTGTTATAAATATGAAAATGTGAAAAGCTGCACAAGAGAGGTGGAAGGGCACTTGCAGAGATGAGGGTCACATACTAAGCTTGGGTGACAATTTAGAGTCACTTTAGGTAACATAACCATCCTTTTCTACTATTCCATATCCCTTCTCACTATCCCTCTGCTTTCTTCCATGTAACCACTCTAGGTACATCCTCTGGAAGGCATACTTCAATACAAGCACACGCTTAGGAACTTTAACTAACTAGCCACGATAGCCCTGGCAACTTGAATTGCAGTTTTGTTTTTCCACAAGCCAGAAGCATGCATGTTGCTTGAACTGTTTGCCAGCTCAGACAGATACCAGAGAAATGCTCCCTCCCGCTCTGCTTGCCTGAGGATGAAAGAAGAGACATAGCTGAAAGCTATCTAATTACTATCCCAGCTCAAAGTAATACCTCCACAAGGTCTTTCTGTTGTGTGTTACTTCGAAAGGTCGTGTACAGCACCAGTCCTACCATCACTGAAACCAGGGCGATGCAGAGCAGGACAAAGAAGGCTGGCTGGATCCCTGGGGAAGAGCACAAGGGGACATTCCTGGAGTGATACAATACACTGAGAAGAGGTAACAGAAGAAAAAGATGTTTTAGGGGAACTTTTCATGTTTTTACAACAAAGGATGTGTATGCATCAGGGAACAGATTTTTCAGCCCAGATTACTTCAGATCTTTCTGAAATCACAGAAGTAGGAATACAGGACTGTAAGGGTCAGCTTAAATGGGCTGAAAAAACCTCCTGTGAGTTGCATGTTAGCCCTAACTCCCAAGTGTGCCTGTACCTCCATCATGCCCTGAGTGGGTAGGGAGGAACATTGATCAGCATTTTCTTCACAACAGCTGGTAGCCCTCAGCAAAGAGGATTCCACCTCCTAGCCTTCAGTGTACACTACTGCCTCCTGCAGTATGTACAGAAGTGCTGGCCCGCGTGGGATGTTCTGTAACTGTTTTGTTATTACAGTCTAGCTGACTCCTGGGGCCAGGTCCTCTTCATTTGGCTACCTAACCCCTTTCTCAGATGAATCAGAGCCCCATGAAGGGCAGCAGAGATGGGGTTTTGCAGTTATCCTCTCTAACTACAAGAGAGGGAGACTATTTAAACTGAAAAACATGTCATTTAAGTAACTCAGAACAATCTTCCTAGGGAACGTGTTATCTTCAAGACCCTCTTGAGACTAAGGGTTCAGCAGGATACAAAATCTCAAAGCAATTACAGTAGGCACAGTACAAGCTTTCCTTTCTCTTCATGTTTCCAGAAACCTCACCTACTGTGAGTTAATGCATAATGCTCCCAACATGCTTGAGACTGTCAGATTCTGAGACAGTCGGGAATCTGTGTGCTGCAGCTCACCTGCTGGCCACACTTTTATTTCGTGGTAGGTCTGCAGCATCGTCACGCCGTTCTGCACTCGGACGCTGAGGCAGTACTGCCCGGCGTCACTGAAGGTATGGCTGAGGTTGTAGCAGGAGCCGGTGATCACCACCAGATGGCATTTTTCACCTTCTAGTGGAATGCACTCGGACTTTATAAGCCAGCATAATGCCAGGGGTGGGCTGAAATGACATTTAGAAACAAACCAACCACAACAACACATTAAACGCTCCAAAATTTTCAGCTAAGAGCTGATGAATCACTGGGATAAAATTGTATAACAACTTAGAAAATAATAAAGTTAATCTAACTACAAATAGAGAGGTAATTAACTACACAATTTTTGGTTCATAGAGTTTGTCCATTGAAAAAAAAGGTCTTTGTGACGCTTTTATAACAGCAGGCCTTTCAGCTGAGAGCTAAATACCTGTGTGGGTCATAGGCAGGCCATTGTGCGTAGAAAACCCATGTCCTGCTCTAACAGAGATAAAAGCAATCTTTTTTCCCCCTCTTGCAGGGGAGTATAGGTTGGTTTTCTTTGTTCTTTTCACAGTGGAGATCACTGTCTGTGCTACTGAGGTACACCCGAGACTTCTGATTTAACAAAAAAAAAAAAAAAAAGGAAGAAGAAGAAAGAAAAGAAGGTAAACGTAGCTCTGCACAATGGACTAGCAGTTAAGAAAGTTAAATAACTTGCAAGGCTCTTGGTAGTCCCTTACAATAACAAAAAGCTTTTCAGTTGCTATCAAGCTCTCCAGGTGCAATCCACTTTATGTCTGCATGCATTCTCACTGCATCTAGCTGATGCCATTTATTTACATGGTCAGATCCTTCCTCCAACTGATTCTGCTTGGACTCCCCCTACACACTATGGACTTTGATTCTGATGACAGAGCTTTTCTTTACACTATCTTATTAGCACTTTGTTCCTTATCTGCTCAGGGTAGTCTCTGGTAAGAAAGCAGCATGTTTATGTGTTTGATAAGGCATCTCTCAAGCCTTTGTCACAAACTGCTATCACAGCAGTCCCAGCCCTGCTGCTACAGATTAGGTCTGGCAAGCATTGGCCATCCTAGAGTCAAGCCTGGTTGCCTGTAATGTTTTTTTAACTATTCATATTTTCTCGTATGTATGTATCTCGTATGTCTCATCTGTAGTTTCCAGTCTGTCAAAGTGCAGTCCACTTGCTGAATGCAAACTGTGCTGCTTTGTGTATCTGTACCATATCTTTGGTACGTTACTGCATTGGGTGCTGCTCCCTCTGTCCTACATCCCTACTAACAGCCCTGCTCTTTTCTGGCTTGTTTTTGGAAATCCACCATTAGGCAAATTCACTCCCTACAGCAGAGCACAGAAGAGTTACTCTTCTGGAGAATTAATGACTTTGTGATCAGGGAGTTTTTATGGTGAAGGTACTCTCCTGAATGCTTTGACATTATTTAAAATGCTTTTGCTATATGAGAAGCTCTCACATGTTCTAAATATTGCAGCTTGAGATCAGATCAAGGTGCTCCTAAGTCTCCTACATTCCTACGACGGTAAATGATTAGTTACCCAAGCTGGACTTTTCCCAGCTCATCACACTGCACTGTGACATTTCCCTTTTCCTCTCCTTCCCAGACCCAGCTCCCTTCAACAACTTCATTTTTCTCTGGGCTTTTCCTTGCAAAGATCACTTTAAAAACAAAACAAAACATCCATCTCTCACAGCGTGGTGCCCCTCTATCTTACTCATCTTATGGCAACCTTTACTCTGTCAGACTTATTTCTGAAACTCACCACTCCTGTGTGCCTGTCAAGGGCTGCTGCCATTCAACAGGACTCTGAATACAGTTTAATTATGAGGAATTAATTTGTCAGGGATAAAAATTCAAAAGAGAGTTTTAAAATGTCATTGTTTCCACTATCTTTCTCTCTGGCTAGTTCTCTTTTAACATTCTATTTACAAAGAGATAAAGATAACATTTGCTTTATATATGAGGATTTGCTGAGGAGTCAAACATTTTAACATCCTGCTTTTCTGTACAGATGTGGGCTCTGTCAGGCTCTTAGAGTTCATGGTATTTTAAACCAAGAAAAACAAATGTTCAACAGTGTTTTCTTCACAGGACACTTTAACAAACAGTTCTGTGGGGTGCAAGTGACTTCTAAGGAAACAGAGGAGAAAAAAGCTTAGATAAAGTGTTTTGGGGAAAGCTGTAGTGTTTGCTACTTACGTGCCATTGATATGAAGAGATAAACTCAAGTTTTCCATTACGTGAGTCTCTCTGGAGCCCACTACGTTAATGCTTTTAACAGCATCTGAGAGGAAGAGAGCAAGCATATCCCATGGAACATGTAGCCTCAAATTCACTGGTTTTCCAGTAAATGTTTCATTTCTTAGACGACGTAGATGTTAGCTGCATCGCTCATACAAACAATACCTCCCTCACGCCCCCAAAATAAACCTACTGGTAGAGTCCTTATAAGCTTTCTGAATGCTTTGTGATTTCTTTTTTTGAATATAATCAGATACTTCATGAATCCTTTGCATTATTGTGTATGTGTTTATTTACAACTGATCAAATCAATGAACCTTTCTTGTTTTAACAGATTTACTTTTTAGGAATATTCCATTTGAGAATAGTCCATTTGAGAATGCAAACTCTTCATTGAAAAATATCGACCAGTTCATCCACTTGAAACAACGCCCAAGTTATATTATCACCTTAAAATCGTACCATCTAGATCCTATCGCTACATATGTATAAAACTTTGAGTATGCAAAATGTTTTATAATTACCTAGCAGCTCCAGAGCAGTAGTAAAATCACCAGTTTTCTGCACAGTTTCTGTTTCGTGCATGATGCTTCCAGTTTGCTCCCATTCCGCTACGACTTTTAGATGCACTGTGCGATTCCCCGTGGTGGAGTAGTTACAGTAGACAAAGGGCTCCTTGGTAATCTGATAAACTCTGTGTGTAACATGAAAATCAAAATCGCCTTTTATCAAGTCCTTACTTATTTCTGATTTAACATTTAAAAAGGAGTAAGGGTTAATTTATTTTCTTTATAGCCAGTGGTGGTCAGCTATGATTCTAATTCTCCTTTATGTCTGCATCAATAAGGATTAACGTCTGCTGCACTTCACTGGTGTAAAACCAATAAAACTACAATCATATCAGACTCAGAGTCTATTTATGTATTTTTAAAAAATGAAATTAAGGATAGTGCTAAAGGACTTTACAAATGGAATAGGAAGAGTCAGTAAAAGATGAAAGGTTCCATTATGACAGGTGGACTACAGCCAACTGAAGTACTGAAAAGGAAAAATAAAAGACTTCTTAAAAAAGAAGGTAGAAAGAAAGAAGGTGTAGTATTCAAAATCTTGTTTTTCTATTTGTGTACGCTCATTTGTACTGGACATACATTTGTACTCAAGGGAAGGCAAAGAGCTGAACATCCTTCATCCTCCCTGCCGCGGGGTCATACCAGCGGGCAAAGGTGCATGCTCCATCCTGTGCATTAATCAGGATTTCCCTCTAGATGAGCAGCTGAACGAGAGGCACCTCGAATATTCATTAAAGAAAACAAAGTAACCACACCTACCCATCTCCAAAATCCCAGTTGTAGACAAACGAAGCTGACTTGAAGTAATCACTTGGATCATGAAGACAGAAAGAAATCCGTGTCACAGCACCCATAGAAGAGCTAGAACCATCCTTGATAAATCTGCTGTCTTCTATCTGGGCAATGGTAAGATTCCCTGTGACAAATTCTGCAGAAAATTAAGGTAGACAAAGAATGACAGCTTATATCACTTTCATAGTATGCTCTGTGTACGAAAGCATGACTTAAAATACACAGCGTAAGTCCTTCTGTGCCCCAGTTCAGTGTACTTTTTTCTATTACTCAGCGTTGCTACACGTGATGAGATTACTTGACTTACTGAAGGTTGTACAGCGGGACAAGAGGAAGCTTCTAATAGGACTGAGAGAAAACATCCTGGACTGACTGAGATCAATAACAATTGATTTTAAAGGAACTAGGATAAATATCAAGTGTTTGGAACAGCGAATTCAGAATCAAATCAGAATGTGTATATACTCCCTTCATGTTCATTTCATATGTTTTGTTTTAGTTTGTTTTCAAAGTTTTAGCTAATTCTATAGAACTGAAGTCAGCTGCTATGAATGACAGATGTGCTACACACACTGTGATACAGAAAGGGGGAAATTCTGATTTTCATGTCTGCCAAAGTCCAATGATTGTTTTCAAGGACTAGCACAAGAAACACAAAAGCACTTTCCCCACCTCCCAAATAAAATTTAACCTATGACTGAAGAAGTATTATGATAATATACTTATCAACTCATAAAATCAATAGGATATTAATTACCAGTAACAGACTCTTACCCATTAAGAATTCATTATAACTGTGTAACTGTTCTCCTGTTGTTGTGCAACTAAGAATAGGGTAATAATGCAGAACTAACTGGAGCTGTAACTTATATTAGTTATTGGCAACTACCTGTGGGTGCTCTGTGCTATGAGGACATATGTGCAGAGAGTGAAAGGAATAAGTACACGTTCACCCAGGCAGCAATTCTTAGGCATGAAAAGATGCCATATATCCTTTTATAAAGGTTTATCCATTAAGCTTACTGTTTCTCAAAGGAAAATCTCAATAGCTGTTCCCAAAATGTCAGCTGTGCCCTGTGGTCAGCTCTTTTGTCCTCACACGTCCTTATTTTCAGCTGGCAGTTGGGCCTATTCAGGAGCATGTCAGAACAGCAGTAGGACATTTGGTTAAGGGACACAGCTGCTAGTCTCTGAAAGAAGGGGCAGTGGGAAGCATTGCGCTGGTATTTCACGTCAACCCCTGCATCAGAGATTAGGTTACCCATGCTGCACCAATGGCCAATTTGTCAAAAACAAAGAAGAAAACATTTTATGGTTATGAATATTCACAAAAAGCTGAAGCTGCACATAGCAATGTATGGAAATGTAGCCATGGCTTCATATTCAATTTCAATATGATCAGCCAGAACTTTGAAAGAAAATAGAATGGCTCTGATGTGTTGATGGCCTAACATTTTGCTATGTCATGCAAGAGGGAAAATCAGTACATTGTACTGCTGCTGGTCGTTCTACCTTTAGAATTAGAAGTGCTGGGAAGCAATATAGGAAGCTTTGTTTTAGCAGTCTGGGCAGCACTGAATAATTGAACAACTGAACTGTACCAACTGAAGCATTGGGTTTCCAGCTCAGTTTCTCATGGGTTTCCAGCTCAGTTTCTCCATTAGAAACAGGAAAACATGTTAGAGGCAGGAAAACATGGGCAGGATCACACTTGCTGCCTGGATATAGGCAGACTACAGCACAGCCCAGTTGGTACAATGCCTGCCAAAGCCACCCTCAACGAAGTGCTACGCAAATCATACTCTGGTGGTGGAAGCCATATTTATGCCTGGCTTTCATTTTCTGATGCTAGCAGAGGCAGCAGCAATTCTGCTTTACCTGTGATCTGAAGCATAGTGACATTCCTAGCAACTGGCCGACATAACCAGCAGTTTCTGTGTGTCACCCAGACAGATATGGGAAAAGTCCCAGGAAATTCACCAGCCACATGAATCATGGAGTTAAACCGCTGCTCGGATTTCTCTATCAGGATTAGAGGAGCATAAATCCAGTTAAAGTGATACAAGTTTGATACAGCACTGTTGTTCTTCATCCTTAGAGTGGCGTGAATAGTAGCTTGAGCTCCTGTTGTGATGGGACCATTGTTGGTGATTTCCAGACCATACTCTTCTGTGGAAATCAGAAGCAGGACAAAAAAGAGAAATGTTGTTGTAAATAAGTGCACATGTTACCTAGCCAGCTGTGGTTATGTGACTCACAGCACTAAGTTAAAACTACCACCTTTTTGCTGTTTAAAAAACTCGGAACAGAAACTGTTGTATGCATACATGCATTCAAACATTAAACATCTGTTAGAAGGGGTCCTAGAAGTGCCAACAGTAGGAGGGAGCCTTGGATTAGAACATCCCAAAAACTCTGAGGAGTTTTCACAGGCAGAGCTAGGCTATAGCTGCAGGCCCAGTGTCATTATGGGTCTAATAACGCTGCCACAAAACTTCCAGCTAGAAGGCCACGTTCAGCTCTAATCTTGGTTGTTCCAATTGATTTATAATCAAGCACAACTCACCCTGACTCAAGAAGCTGAAATGCAAATGAAGGAGAAAGCAAAACTTTTCAATAATATCCCCCTGCATCTTTTTCATTTCTGCAGTGCTAGTGAGGAGCAGAGTGAAGAAGCCAAAGGCGAGGATTCAGAACAATCCTCTGCAGCTACAGAAAACAGAAGTTACCAGCCAGCCTCAGGAAGTCTCTCACAGGGCAAACCATTGTCCTAAAAAAATATGAACTTCCAAAGCCAGGTAAGATTTCATCCAATTGCTTCCTCTGTCAGCTATGCTGATCAGCTCAACCTCCTCCTAACTGAATGTAAAACCTCAGTACGGTTGTTTCTTCTCTATAATCTATAAGGAGACTGCACAGCCTCTCTGGGCAGCCTGTTCCAGAAAGAAGTTTTTCCTCATGTTTGTGCGGAACTTCCTATGCCTCAGTTAGTGCCCACTGCCCCTTGTTCTGTCACTGGACATGGTTGAATGTAAATGAAATGTACTGAGAAGGCAGCAAGGCCATGGCACAGGCTGCCCATCCCTGGAGGTGCCCGAGGCTGTGGATGGAGCCCTGGGCACACTGAGCTGCTGGGGGGCAGCCAGCCCACGGCCAGGGGTTGGGACTTGAAGGGCTATAAGGAACCTTCTAACCCTAAGCCATTCTATGATGAAATGATCTGCTAAAGCAAAACAAAACACATCAGCCACTGCAAGCTCTGAAATGGGACAGAGCTGGAAAGGGGGTCTGGTGGTTTGCCCTCATTGCCACCCTGTGCAGTTCTCTGCCCACTTGTCCTCTCATGGGAGAGCACGAGGGCAATACTAGGCAGAGTGCTGTGCAGCTGCGGGGTTCCCTCACTCTTTCAGCAGCTAACAGATTGCTCACGGGGACAGGAGGGAGCAGTGGGGCCAGCTAATCCCTGCACTGCCTTTCCTGCAGCCCTCCAGCTGGGATGGGAAGCCCAAAGCATCCACATAGTGCCCTCCTGTTATTCCATGGGTCACAGGTGCTGAGCAAGCCTGGATGCAAATTTCCACATTACTGCCCAAACTAGAACTGCACTGTTGCCCTTTTACAGGGCAAGGAACAGCTCAGAGTTTGTTCAGCTTTAGGGATTCATAGGGAAAACGTGATTTAATGGAACCGACTGCTGAGAAGTTCCTGCTCTCTAGGGAGTTCAGGCCGTCCTCCGCTTCTTCTCAGTGAAACTTGGGGAAAAACAGCCGCCTCGCGTTTATCTATCCCGCACCTCTCCTTGGAGGCTATCGCCGCGTTCTGCCCAGCCAGGGCCGCCCCGCAGCCGCTGATCAGTGCCTCCCCCACGAGCGCCGAGGCCAGCAGCGCTCCCCGGTCCCTTCCATCTCTCCCACCCCGCGCAGCGCGGGACCAGAGCGGGAGCCAGAGGCTGCCCGAGCGCCGCGTGAAGCAGAAACGCTTCCCAGCTTCGGGCAACCCACAGCCCGTCCCAGCTCCCCGAGGTGACGCCCCATCCCCAGCGCCGCTGTCCCCGCAGCCCCACGCCCGAGCTCCGAGCGCCTCTCCAGCTCCCGGGGCCGCGGCCCCTTCCCCCCGTTACCCGGCGCCGCGGCGGCGCGGCCGAGCAGCAGCAGCACGCCGGGCAGCAGCACGCAGCTCAGCCGCAGCATGACGGGCGCTCACCGCTCAGCGCCGGGCGCTGCCCCCGAGGCCGCCCGCGGTACTGCGGCGCTCCGTCCGTCCGCCCCCGGGGCCGCTCCCCCTCGGCAGCGCCCAACCACCCCCAGGGGGAAGGTCCCGCGGGGCTGTGCTGCCCGCGGCTGCTGGAACACCAGCAGCCGGTAAAACCCAGACGTAAACAGCGCGGGGCAGCGCTGCCCGCCGCAGCTCCGTGACCGGCAGGGCTCCCTCCGACCTCAGCCGCTCCGCGCTCCACGCAGCGCTGCCCAGCGGCGAGGTGAGGGCACGCCGTTCTGCAGGGGCTGTGCGCGAGGAGCCCTGAGCGCAGCGTGCGCCGAAGGAGCTCACGGGCAGAGCCCGCGGGGCGGCCCGACGGGCGCCGTCCAGCCGTGCCCCGCAGCCGCTCCTCGCACCTGGCTGCGCGTCCCGCGCGGCTCGGCGCGGCCCTCGGCTGTGGTTCCCGCACCCAGCTGCCCGCAGCACTTGGGGCGGACGCTCCCCGGAGAGACCCGGGCCCGGCGGGGCCGCGCAGCCCCGAGAAGTGCCATTCCCGGCGGCCCCGCGCGCTGTGGCTGCGCCGCGATCGCCGCGCTCCGCTCCGCTCCGCCCGGGGGTGCGCGCGAGGCGGGCGGCGGGAGGAGGCGGCCGGAACTGGGCTCGGGCGCTTCCGTTGCGCCCATGCGCTGCCGCCGGGCTCCGGCAGCAACAAAGGACGGAGCCGGGGGGCCGGGGCGTCGCGGGGTGAGCAGCGTGGGGCGGCGGCCCGGGCCCGGCGGCGGGGCGGGCTGGGGCGAAGCGGCGGGGCCCGGAGCGGAGCGGAGCTGCCCGCGGGGCGGAACCGCTCGGAGGAGGAAGGGCCGCGCTCCGGCAGCGCCGCGCTCGGAGGCCTCGGGCCGCGGGGAGCCTCGGCGCGGCCGCTCATTCTGTGCCCGTGTCGGCAGGGCGGCTCGGCGGGGATGGGGCCGGCGTGATGGCGGCGCGGCAGCGGGGAGCGCCGGGCGGTGGAGGTAAGCGGCCGTGAGAGGCGGCGGGCCCGGCCCGGGGCGGCGGGGCTAAAGCGGGAGGGCGAGGAGCGAGCAACATCTGAATGCAGGTGTCTTTACGAGCGGGAAGGGCCGCTCGCGTTGGCGGCACGGCTGCTGGCGCCTCTTACAGCGGGTCACTGGGGGCGGCTGCGGGGTTGGGATGCGGGCGGGGCGGAGGGCAGCGCGGCGCTGGGGGGACGCAGAAGGCGTTGATGCTGACGCGGATCGCGGGATCCCGGTATGGTTGGGTTGGAAGGGACCTCAGAGATCAACCCAGTTCCATCTCTGCTGCGGGCGGGGCTGGCAGCGCCCAAATCAGGCACCAGCTCCGGCTGCCCAGAGCCCATCCGTGGCCTTGGGCACCACTAGAGATGGGACACCACAGCTCTGTGCAGCACTGCCAGCGCATCACCCACCTCTTAGAGAAAAATTCCCCCAACATTTAAACTAAATCTCCCTTCTTTTAGTTTAAAACTGTTCCCCCTTGTCCTGTCACTATCTACCCGTGTAAAAAGTCGATTTCCCTCCTGTTTATAGGCTCCCTTTAAGTACTGGAAGGCTGCTCTTGAGGCTCCCTGCAGCCTTCTCTTCTCTGGGCTGCACACCCACAGCTCCCTCAGCCTGTCCCCACAGGAGAGGTGCTCAAGCTCTCTGAGCATCTCCGTGCCCCCCCCCTGGACCCACACCAACAGCTCTGCATCCCTCCTGAGCTGGGGCCCAGGCCTGGGCTCAGTGCTCCAGGTGGGGCCTCAGAGTAGGTGCAGAGAGGGCAGATGGGAAGAGCTGGGTTGTCTCGGCTGTTGGGAAGTATGTACCTGTGCTCCTGGGTGCTGTGCGTGCCAGGCATTGTTCCGTGGGCCTGCAGAGATGTCCCCTGTGACTCTGAGAGTGAAGTGTGTCCTCTTCAGTATGTCAAAAGAATGGGTTTAGGTAATATGATGACTGTGATTAAACAGATACGTAAACTAACACACACATACATATTTTGTAGGCACGTTGATCTTGATTTTATGTAGTGAAAGCTGATCCTCCTCCAAGATGGCATTTGTTTCAGCACAAGGGCCCACAGTGGTGGACCAAACCACTCTGATGAAAAAATACCTTCAGTTTGTGGCTGCTCTTACAGACGTTAATACACGTAAGATACATTTTTTTTTTTTGGTAATGTAAGTTAAATAATAGAATCATTTTTGAGTTGGAAGGGGCCCTTAAAGCTCATCTAGTCTAACTCCCCTACGCTGAGCAGGGACACCCACAGCTCCACCAGTGCTCAGATCCATCCCCTGGATGGATGAGTGTCTGCAGGGACGGGGCACCACCACTGCTCTGGGCACCCTGTGCCATTGCCTCGCTATCCTTATTTTAAAAAAAGTTTTTCCTTATATCCAATCTAGATCTCCCTTCTGGTTTGAAACCATTTCCCCTTGTCCTGTCAGAACAGACTGCTAATAGAATCACAGAATCACGTTCTCTTGTGGTTTGTTTCACAAATGTCTGAATATTGTTCAGAAAGTTCACAAACGCGTGCTAAATTCAGTTTAAATTTTGGTAAAATTTTGGTTTTTGAAGAAGCAAAGTGATGAATAATATTTCCTTGAGCCAAAGAGAGAGTGAGTCGTGTGTGTGTGGTTGTATGACAGGGATGTTTGTGAGAATTGTGTGCTCTATAATTGGGCGGTGATAGCTAAACTGATAAGATCTGATTGCTTCTTTCATCAGTATGCCTGGTACTTGCTTTCATGATTTAGCTTTGTATTTATTTATTTTTCTGTTTGAATTTCCATTTTCAGCTGATGAAACCAAATTGAAAATGATGCAAGAAGTCAGTGAGAATTTTGAGGTAATTAATTAAAAAAAACTGTCCAGGATGTTACTGCTGTATTTAGCAACTACCCACGTTTTTGAAGAGTTCATCTTTTGAACTTGAGCTCTTCTGTTCTTTAGTCATTATTCAGTAAGCATTTAAATAAAAGTGACATCATACTTTTTTTTTCTATTTGGTTGAATGATCTGAAATTATTTTAAGCATTGTTTTATTTGTTTTGAGTACGTATTATGTTGTCACAAAGCAAAGGACCCTGTGTTACTCCTGAGTAATTCGATAGGATGGAAGTGAGGAGAGCTGTCAGGTGCACAGGCTGACATTGGGAATGGAGATGACTCCGGTGACATCCCTTGCTTAGTGATAAGTCAAGTGTAGATGAGCACCAGAAAGAAAGTTGAGAAACAAGTTAAACCAAGTATATGTTAGTCACATTGTACTGTCGTGGAATACCTAGTTAGTATGTGTCTGTTCTGAAAGTATAGAGAGCTTGTTCTTTTGTGGAATAAATAAATGCAAGATCTTAGAATAACTGTAATTCTTTCTGTGTCTGTGTTTTCAGTTGTGTTGTGATAAATAAATAAATAAATAAGAAAAAAGTGCTGTTGCTATAACACCTATCCAAATCTGCTTTGTTTGAAGTGATCTTGCTTAGTCTGTGATGTGGACACAAAAATACCCATTCTAGTGCTCTTTGATGCCATCAGATGTTTTTAAGTAAGCTTTATGCAAGGTGCTGGAAGCGCAGCACTGTGCGGATTTCAGTTGTTGATGAGCTATCTGTGTCCAGTGAGCTGTTTTGTTTAGGTTGATGTAGTGAAATGCAATTAAAGCTATTACAACTGTATTATTGAAATTAAAAAAAGTTAAAAGGCTTAATCCTTGCTCAGCATGTGTGAGGGACTGAGTTCTGCAGCAATGTGCACACAGGCTGAGCAGAACTTAACACTGCAGTAAGTGACTATCTAAAAATGTCTCCGTGGGGTTTTGTACGTGTTGATTTCAAAGATGCTAACTCTGTATTGTGTCAGCAGATGCTTAAATACTGCGTCTATTAAAAATCACTGAAAATATTTTCTAGAAGCTTTGAGTGTAACTTGATACAATTTGTGTTAGTGTGTTATATGCCTTCCCATTCTTGTTTCCTTTTTAATTAGAATGTGACATCATCCCCTCAATATTCTACGTTCCTGGAACACATCATCCCGAGGTTTCTCACCTTCCTGCAGGATGGAGAAGTTCAGTTTCTGCAGGAGAAGCCAGCTCAGGTAAACTGTGCAGAGCATCTCTTTGCTTTCTGCAGTACGTGCAGCAGGCTGCTTGTTCAGTGATGTTCTTGGTTAGCCTAATGAACCAACTTCTGTACAGTCTTTGTTCTTAAAAATACAGCTGTTGTTTGGAGTGAAACTGGAAAAGTCCAGTTTCTGAATATGTTGCTTATAAACTTTGCAGTCATGCTTTTAAGAGCAGCAAGGGAAAAACTAGATGCATTAGACTTGGCTTTCTCTCTGAAAAATTGTTACACATTGTTGCAAAAGGCAGTAGTTGAGAATCAATGTCATTAAAGGCTTTCCAGACTTGTTTAAGGACCTCAATTACTTGCATTTTCAACAGTGATTTGTTACATTTGGCTTATTCACGTGTTTAAAATAGGAAGCATTTCGTGTTTGTGTGTGTGTGTCTGTGCAAAGTAAAGTGGCTTTTTAAGCATGCTCAAGTATGAAAGTTGAAAATATGCGTCAACTCATGGCTGTTTTTGTGGTCTTCTAAAAATGCCAGAAGCCCTTTATTTATTTAATTATTTTATTAATTTAAACAGCAACTCCGGAAATTAGTGCTTGAAATAATTCACAGAATACCAACAAATGAGCACCTTCGTCTCCATACCAAGAATATCCTGTCTGTGATGTTTAGATTTCTAGAGGTATTTATCTTTGTTTATGGGCACGTGTGTGTATGTATATTCTTTTAAAACTGTTTCAGATTTGCAGAAAGTTTTTCCTCTTTTTTCATCTCCAGAATTGCTGGAGGTGGGTTTTTGAGTAGCTACGCTGGCTGTGCTTCTGGAGCAAGAGTGGAGGAGCATTCTGTTTAGTCTTTATCAGTGTAATTACTGTCTACAGAATTTCTTCATGCTTTTTTTTCTCCCTTACTTGGCTTTTAATTTTGCAGGGAACTGTTCTTTATCGCTTACTTCAGACAACATTTCATCTATAAGCATTTTCTTACTTAGTTTATACAGATGCAAATGCTTTATTCCAGAGACGTAGTTTGTAGTTCTGCTTCTTACTCAGCATTGAAAACATTGTTCTTTGAAGCCTGCCAAAAATGAAGTGTTGTTTCTGGAGATGTCTTGGTGTGTAAATGGCCACGCTCGTCTTTTGTCTGTGGGGTGTGTAGTCATGTAGTCATTGAAACTTGTGGGTTTTGTTCCAGTAGGGATGAATTTAATTTACTTTCAGCCATCCCCAGGGATTACAAGGTAGAGTTAGGTAAAATGAAAGGCATCTTGCTCATGCAAATCCGTAGTAATGGGACACTTACAAGTTGCCGAGATAACTGCGCTTTTACAGGGTTTTGGTGTTAAAGAATGCAACAGTAGACTCACTAAAAATTCTGTTTTTTATCAGACAGAGAATGAAGAAAATGTACTGATTTGCTTAAGAATAATAATTGAATTGCACAAACAGTTCAGACCAGCAATCACTCAAGAAGTAAGTCTTAAATCTCATTACGTAGCACAGAGCTTACTCCCATGCTCTTTTCAGAATTGTTGTGTTTTTTTTTAATTTCTGCCATCATTTTTTGTTTGTTGACCTCTAGTAACCATATATTAGAAAACCAACAGCAAAAAAGCCACCCCCAAGTAATTTTTAGAAGAGGATTGCATAGTGCTCTCATCCCAGCACCCCAGAGAGGGTAAAAAACCAACAAAACAAACTGTTAAAGTCTAGTTATTTTTGCTTCAGGTGTTTATGGGTACTATGTTAGAATGGGAGGATCTCCAAAAAGAATAAACCATCCTCAGAAGCAGAGAGAATTGGTGCCTTTTTGGTTTGTGAAAGAAAAATCCCAGAAAATGAATATGATCAGTGCTTTTTTCCCTCTTTCTCTTTCCACATTTGTGTCACTGTGATTCGAGAAGGAGTTTGCATGAAAGTTTGCATTTTTCTTCTTTTGCTTTCTTTCCTTGCTTTTTTCCTCGGAAGACTTAATTGTTTTATAGTCATTATTCCCATTTATACTGTATTGGGAAAGTGTTGAGGTTACAGTTCAATTCGATTCTTTCCAAGTCAATTCAAGTTAATATTAGTGGAATGGAATAAACTTGGAGAACACATTAACATCCCTTTTAAATGTCATGACAGGTGTACTCTAGTGGTGGCTAAAGGTTGAATGTAGTGGTACTGCTAATACAGACGTAAATTTCTGTTTATATGGTGAACCAACTTTTTCTTTCCTAGATCCATCATTTTTTGGACTTTGTGAAGCAGATTTACAAGGAACTTCCTAAAGTAGTGGTGAGTTTTTTTATTTCCTAAATTGCCCTTGCTATAGTCAGAAAACTAATTTCTACGTCTTAATTTTTCCTCTAAATAAGTTAATTACTTTTACATCTAGTGATTCAGTTAGTGGTGTAGTTTTAAGAAAAATGTTTAACAAAAATACTCCATGAAATAGAGAAATTTAGGCTTTGATTTACAAAATCTTGTGTTTGTAGAGCAGTATTAACAGTGTGAGAAAACCGAGGTGCATCTGTTTAATAAAATACTATTCTATTGGCTCAATGATCTCCAAATTGTGGTGGTTTTTTTTTTTTTTTTTTTTGCAAGGGAAGGATGAGATGTCTTACCTTCCAGCAGAGCTCTTCAGCTTGCTTGATCTCTGCAGGCCGTTGTCCGTTCTTCCTGTCAGATACAGTGTGTCTGCTTTGATGTTTTGCTTTAGCAAAATAATCTCTTTGTTTGGGGATGCTTTTCTGCTTCCTGCTGTGGTGGGAGTGAAAGATTATGGGAGATGTGTTCAGTCCCAGTATCTTCTATAGTGGAAAGGTCCTGTGCAGAGAAGAAAAAAACATCTGTGGGGAAAAAGTATGTGGAAGAATTGCCTTTTGACTGTAACTACCGATGTTATATTCTTCTTCTGCTCTTTGTCTGCATGTAGGGTCGGTATTTTGAGAATCCTCAGGTGATTCCAGAGAACACTGTTCCTCCTCCTGAGATGGTTGGCATGATTACAACAATTGTGGTGAAGGTGAACCCAGAGAGAGAAGACAGTGAAACAAGAACAGTAAGTATTCTGTTTCTTAACTATGAGATTGGGTGTATCACAGTGCCCAAAATCATGAGGGCAAATAAATGCAATAGGTTCTTATTGTTTGTTTTGCTTATCAACCTCTATTTGTAGAAGGTGATTGAAACTTTTCAGATATTTGCTGTGCAACTGTAACTAAGGGATTTTTTAATTTAATCTAATACCAAGTGGCTCTATGCCCCTTAAATACTCTCTAGATATATCTATTAAAATGAGCAGTTTATTTAAAAATGCATTTCAAGCACTTTTTAAAATTAGCAATTAAACTGTTTACAAAACATTTATTCTCTTTTCAGCATTCTATAATACCCAGAGGATCTTTATCCCTAAAGGTCTTGGCCGAGCTACCTATTATTGTTGTTCTTATGTATCAGGTCAGTATAATGTATTTTGTATCTGAACACTTCTGGTTACTCAGATGTTTGTGTAACTTCTGATGGCAAAGTGTAGCGAAATTTTTAGATTAAAATATGGTGTAATTATGATCCAGTGAGATTTCTTCATTTTCTTTCATTAGCTCTCAAATATGTTGACTGCAAGAATGAGTTGCACGTTTCTCTCGTTTCTCTAATTATACTGCTTCTTGTTGTTTTTTTTTTTAAGCTCTACAAACTGAACATTCACAATGTGGTAGCTGAATTTGTGCCCTTGATTATGAACACTATTATAATTCAGGTTTCTGCTCAAGCTAGGTAAGAGTGATTCAGTACTATTTGGTGATACATGGAATAAACTTCTGTAACCTGCTATTCAAGGTTACTTGAAATATTTTTGTCACATGTCCTGTGAGTTTTGCTTCTAGTCCTGGTGCTTTTAATCTCAAAAGTAGCAATGATTATTTGATGTAAAAATTGTCCTACAGTGACACTTTTGTACTTGAAGTAATTGGCAAATTTGAATATTGCCATTATGTGTCACTGAGAAGATTCATAGTTATGAGCTCCCCCCCAGTTTATTGTTTGAGATGCATTTTTTAATAGAGTTTCTGACAGAAGTTGATGTTACCACAGATAGTATGCGATGGAGACCTCGCAGCTAGGACTTTGCAGTTATTTTTCTTTTGGAAGGCACCTGTGTTCCCATTTTGCTTTTCCAAGTCTAGCTTGCATGGAGCCTTGAGGTGTTGCAGACAGAGGCACTGTTTTACCTCCTTCAGAGAGATGTTTCTAAGGAGCAGCAATGGTGCTGAGCAGTGCAGCAGGATTATTACCTCTGACTTTCCCTGTCTGCTCAGCTGATCTGAATAAGTGGTTGAAACTTGAAAGACATGCAAGCCTTTGGGAAGGAATATTGCTTGGAGAAAAATCGCCCCAGCTAGGGGAAGAGAGCCAGATGTTTGGTGCCAGTGTATTAGCTTGGTTTTCTGCAGGGGGTTGAAAATTGTACAGTTGTTTCAGAGTTGTGCATGTCTACGTAGAGCATAAAATGTTGGGTAAGTGGGCTCTCCCACGCTGAATTTATTTTCTTATGGAACAAGAACCTCAGTTTAAGATGGTGTAATTTGTTACTGCCGTGAATTTTCTGACCAAAGGTATTGAAGAGGAGGAGAAGAATAACCACTGTTCAATTTGATTTCAGGCAACATAAACTTTATAACAAAGAACTGTATGCTGATTTCATCGCTGCTCAAATTAAAACATTGTCTTTTTTGGCTTACATCATAAGAATTTACCAGGTAGGCTGCGTTTTTGTTACTTTACCACTCTTAAATACAACAGATCTCTCATTACTATGTGGTGGGAAAGGGACTTGTATGACTGCGGTGCGTCAAGGGTTGGAGAGAAGAGCAATTGAGTAGCAAACCTGACCATCCATAGGGCTGTACTTGGTCATCCTTTCAGAAGTGTTCTGATGTGAATGCAAAGTAAAAGCATGTATGGAATGGCTACTGAATTTTATTTTTACAAGCAGACTTCCTGAAGAGAAATCAATGAGTTTTAATTGAGCGTTGTTTTGGAGATATAAAGCAGAGTTTTAAAGTAGAGCATAGTAATAATTGTATTTTCATTTTTTTTATAGGAATTAGTGGCTAAATATTCTCAGCAAATGGTAAAAGGAATGTTGCAATTGCTCTCCAATTGTCCAGCAGAAACAGCACACCTCCGGAAGGAGCTTCTGATTGCTGCCAAGCACATTTTAACAACAGACTTGAGGAGCCGTAAGTACTGCTGTTTTTAATGTGTCTGTACATCGGAAAGATTCCAACTATTTCTGTGTATTTAGGAGGTACATTGTGTGCTGTTTGGTTTGGACTGTTAAATACTTCTTGTTACTTTGGGAATGAGAATGAACTTTACTTTTGGTTGTGTTTTTTTTCAGGTGCCCCTCTATTTGAGCTTTTGCTTATTACTACATTTTAGTTTGTGTTGTTTGAAGGTGGGATCATTCAGCCCTTGCTGTCATTGCCTTCATCTGCCTTAGGGTGGAGCTGAACTCATCAATTCAGTGACCTTTTTGAATTCTGTATTTAGAAAGAAAAAATGCTTCTTTGACGTTGCTTTTTCATTAGAATCTGTTACTGATATCTCTTCTTAATTCCTTGGATCCCGAGTTCTATATATTCTTTCTCACATTTTGGGATAGAGCTTGCATGATAGATGATGCACAAAACAGAGTTTTCATGGGCAGTGACTCGTTAGTTGCTTCTGAAAAGTTCTGTGAAGTTGAAATTACTGGAACCATTTTTTCTTTTTCCAGCAGTAACTGTTCCCATTATATCAGTGTTGTTGCTTTGACTCTGTTCTATAAAGTTACTCAAGGAGCAAGTGCCAGTAGAGTTAGAAGAGTTTGATCAAAATTCACACGTTTTATGAGTAAATTTTATTGTAAAACTTTCCATCTTCACTTTCAATATGTACAATAAGTGGCTCACTGCTTAACTAATTTATTTTAACGTTTTCTTTGCCATCAGCTTTCATTTTCTATTGTTTTAATTACAGAATTTATTCCATGCATGGACAAACTGTTTGATGAATCTATATTAATTGGCTCTGGATATACTGCCCGAGAGACACTGAGGTATGACAGAAAGGTTGGAACGTCTTCCTGAGTGCCTGCCATGGCTGCGTTCTTTCAGGGTTTGCTGATATTTACCACAATGTCTGTGGGGGGTTTTAAATCTTTATATGGCTCATTTTCATGGAATCACGAGTAATGAAGGATTAATTGTGAAAAGGCTTACCAGCACTGCTTCAAATGTGGTTTGAAACATCCGAATTGTTATGGGGATGGAATTGTGTGCTGGGGGGGTTCAGCAGTGGGTGAACAAAGGTCCGAGTATCTCTAATATTAGTGTTGTGGAATGGATTAATGCCTCTTTGGTAAGATTGTAATTCTCTTGTGTAATTGAAAAAGCTTTGTAAACTGTGTGTTTGCATATAGGAATTGAAAATTGTAATTTATAATCTTGAAAATAGATCCAGGTGGTGATTATTGGTTAAGTCCAATTAGCGACTGTTATAATTGTCCTCAGTGTGTTTTCTTCCTTTCTTGTTTGCACTGGCAGACCCCTTGCATACAGTACGCTGGCAGACCTGGTGCATCACGTCCGGCAGCATTTACCGCTCAACGATCTCTCCCTTGCTGTGCAGTTATTTGCCAAGAACATTGATGATGAGTCCTTGCCTAGCAGTATCCAGACAATGTCCTGCAAGCTGCTGCTAAATTTGGTAGACTGTATCCGATCTAAAAGTGAACAGGAAAACGGAAATGGTAGAGATATTCTTATGAGAATGTTGGAGGTATTGATGTGTTCAAAATTTTTGATAATAAGTTGAATAGCCTAATACTTTGTAGTATATTATCAGTCACATTTTCCCCCCTCCTTTCTTCAGAAATGAGGATATGCCAAAACAGTGCATTAACACTTTACGGTACATTTGAAAATGTTTGCAGTTAATTGAGCAATTCCAGAAATATAGTTGTAAGTCTTACAGGTCTAAGCACGTTAAGTTGAAGTATTAGAATTCTGAAATTTAGAATCATCTTTAATTCTAAAGTGGAAACTTACTTTCCTTTTTTTCTTCCCCTCTCCACTCTGCTCTTGTGTGTGCCTTTCTTCCTTGTCCCCCTAGGTGTTTGTTCTGAAGTTTCACACCATAGCACGGTACCAGCTTTCGGGAATTTTTAAGAAATGCAAACCTCAGTCTGAGCTCGGGGCGGCTGAGGCCGCACTGCCTGGAGTGCCGACAGCGGCAAATGCAGCGCCCGTTCCCGTTCCATCTCCTGCCCCAGCCACTCCAGTGGCCCCTGCACCCGTACCTGTCTTTGAAAAACAGGGGGAGAAAGAAAAAGAAGATAAACAGACTTTTCAGGTTACGGATTGCCGAAGCTTAGTGAAAACTTTGGTCTGTGGTGTGAAGACAATCACGTGGGGCATAACGTCATGCAAAGCTCCTGGTGGTAAAACTGCTTTATATTTAGTTACTCTTGACTTGAAAAAAAATCCTTATTCACTATACAATTAAAACTCTTGCAAAAAAAAAAAATTATATATATATATTTTTAATAAGTATCTGCTGTTGTATTTTTTTTCTTCTTTCAGAAGCACAGTTCATTCCCAATAAGCAGTTGCAACCTAAGGAGACTCAAATCTATATAAAACTGGTAAAATATGCGATGCAGGCTTTAGATATTTATCAGGTATGCACCCTGACCCCATACCGTGTTATCGTATGCAGTTTCTGTGTGTTGGATCTCCTAATAGGTGTTTGTCAGCTCAAATACAGATGGCACTTGTATTATGTTTTCGTGAAACCTTTCATTTCGGGGCCATGTCTAGTGGGAAATTTTATGAATTTCAGAGTACTTATCACTTGCAAGAAGCAGATTATTTTCGTAACAGTTATTACTGTCTATATTTAGGCTGGCAGGTCAGACTAAAAATCTTTGTCTTTTGTGTAGCGGATTAAATTTCTTCTTCAAAGACAGTTTTTAAGTTTAGTCATCAGCTGAAGCATTCACTTGGTGCATGTTTATCTTTTGAAGTTATGCAAAGTACTGCTGAAATGTAAATGTACGTGATTTAGAATTAAGTAGCTTTACAAATACAGTATGATATCTCCTGTTGTTGTCTTTTTGCACTCCTGACTCCATGATTTTAAAGTCTGTGATCTACACACTCCATTTTCGTATCTTTATTGTCAGTGTTGGCTTTTGTGATTTCTAGTTGTATGGGAATTGCATGTGAATCTTGTATAACGTCAGTTTCATTCGAATTTTTCTTTAGGAGTAGCAGGAAAAAGTTGCTGCAGTTCTGTAAGTGATAGATTCATTTTCTCAATTGCCATAGGTTCAAATAGCAGGAAACGGGCAGACGTACGTTCGAGTAGCCAACTGTCAGACAGTGAGAATGAAAGAGGAAAAGGAAGTTCTGGAGCATTTTGCTGGTGTATTCACAATGATGAACCCTTTAACTTTTAAAGAGATCTTTCAAACTACCGTTCCTTATATGGTGGAAAGAATCTCAAAAAACTATGCTCTTCAGGTATTATGTCTGTTGTCATTTTTTTCTCCAATTGACAATAACCCACCTGTGGAAAATACCTCGTGCCATAGAGTACCTAAGGCTGAAAAGGAATTGTTAAGTAATAACGTTGAAGTTAGCATGAAAGAATTGAAATGTTGTATGAAAATACATTGGAAAGATGGGTTTTCAGAATCTTTCCAGGTTAAGTGATGAAATACAAATATGTGCACCTTGAGGTACTTCTATTCATGAGAAGTATTAAACACTGTGGAATTCCTGTTTTGTGTGTGATTGTTGTGTTAGTGTTCTGATCTCCTACTTAGCAGAACACAGTTCCTACAGCATACATCTAAAATTAAAATTGAAATGCTTACATTATATGCACAGTTCTTCTTGAGGATAACGTGAATTGTGTGCACAGCAGTGGAGATGGGGTGGGGAAGTAGAAACCTAAGATCAGGTTTTTTTGTTTTTTTTAATGGGTAGCGTATTAATCCCTCTGTTCTCTTCATTACGGCAGCATTAATTCCTTTGTGGTTTCCTTTTATAGATAGTTGCCAATTCCTTCTTGGCAAATCCTACTACCTCTGCCCTCTTTGCGACGATTTTGGTAGAGTATCTTCTGGATCGACTGCCAGAAATGGGCTCTAATGTGGAACTCTCCAATCTGTATCTCAAGCTGTTCAAGTTGGTCTTTGGCTCCGTTTCATTGTTTGCTGCTGAAAATGAACAAATGCTGAAGGTAAAGGTCATTTGGATTTTAAAAAAAAAAAATCTGAATCTGTTTTTACTCTTAATATATTCTTCAGACGTTTCAACAAACTTAGTTTTATTCTCTTTATCATTTGGTAGTCTTTTCATGTTTGAACCACTACCAGTGCCGTAGTTCAAACAGCAATACGTTATTGCCTTATTTATAAGAGGTGGTTTCTGTGAATATTTGAAACTGTAGTGACGTGCTCATTCTGAATCTGAGTGACTGAGATGTGTGTAGTGTGATTGGGATTACCACAGAGCTTCATAACTTAATGGTCAGGACAGGTACACATCGTGCTTTTTTTGTTATTGCCTTATTAACATGAGGATTTTGCTTAGACTGTGTCACTTCTGTGTGTTGGTGAATCTAGTTAATTCATGACATGCTCAGTGACATGGAGCTCTTGAGCTGGAAGTACATTTTTGGGATTTTGCAAAGTCTGTGCTGAGGAATTCTATTTTTCTATTAACAACATATTGCTTGCTTATTCGAAGAAACTTGTTTTATGTTGAACATAGATCATTTCTTTTAATAAGTTTAGAAATAACGTGTTCTGAGCTTGAAGCTTTCTCCTAACTATGAGAAACAGCTGCCTATATAATGGAGGAGCTTTAAAACATTGATGGAACACTGCTCCTTCTCTCAACATTTATCTCAATTTCCCTTTCCCCACCTTAAAATAAACGCAATTCTTGATACAGACAACTATATAAAAATGGTTTCTCTGCTTAATGATTTGTTGTTGCAGAATTAGTTCAGTAGTTTTCAGGGTAGAACAGAGTAGGGATAACTGTTTTTCCTGATTCTTTGAAAGATTAATATGAAGCAATGTTTGTAAGCAGTGTGAGGCAGTATTCGTATAATTTTGGTTAAATTCTTTTGCCATCAGAATCAAGGTCATTTGGATTTTCTAAGCTGGAGGTCCCATCTGAGGGACGTGATTTACTGCCTTCACAGTTTCACGCTCCTGTTACCTTTTTGTTTCAGCAGGATTGATGATGTGGCCCTTGGGTAGATAATTAAATTGAATGATGAAGGCTCCCTGCAGCATTTGCCTAGCAATGTAGAGCGCTGTTAGATGTTAATAAAATCCAGAGCTGTGTCACTGTTTGCACCTGTTCTGGGAAATTCCTTGCATTTATCAACTGTTAATGATTCTTGGGAACTGTTAAAGTCCCCTGCTCCAAGAGGCCGCCGAGTCTTATTCTTTTGGCTCTGGAACTGTTTCTTTCCTTTGTAAAAGTTAGTTTTTGAAGTCATACTATTGCATTCACTAAAATTAAGAATTATTGATAAAATTAGATCTGGATTAAACTAATATGGTGAAATGTCTTCCGGTGTCATTCTGACATTGCTGACATTTCTGCTACTCATCCTTAGGTGCTTTGGAGCAAATTTGGTTCATTGTGTTAGATTTGTAGGTGTTTGTTTTAAGGCAGGTTGTGCTTGGAGTAGCAAGCACACTTAATCATTTGTCTAATGTGAAGGCAGCATTTAATTAATTAAAGAACGCTTTGTGTTCTTGGTGCTGTTCAAATACGGATAAATTTTTTAACAGTTCCTCAGTAGCAGTATAAAATTAGGATGGTACCACATTACTTGGAGAAACTGAAAGGTTTTGATCTGAAAAACTTGTCTCATGTAAACTGTTACACTGCAGCGATGATAAAATTGATGATTTATTAATCTTAAAGCTTTATTTTTTTTTATAGCCGCATTTACACAAGATTGTGAACAGCTCTATGGAACTTGCACAGACTGCCAAAGAGCCCTATAACTATTTCCTGCTGCTCAGAGCACTGTTCAGATCTATTGGAGGAGGCAGTCATGATCTGTTATATCAAGAATTCTTGCCGCTGTTACCAAACTTACTGCAAGGTAGAACAATACCTTTATTCCCCCTCCCAGTTTCTGATCTTCTTATGTAAATAGTACTCATAAAGTTAAGTTGTATAATTTGAAAGAAAAAAACGACACAAAACCAAAAGTAGCTGCTGGTTTTGAGCTTAGCAGTTGATTAAATAACTTGGACGTGGCTTATTTTCATTTTCTGTCAGCTGCTTCAGGCTCCATAGTTCTGGCTGCTTCACAACTACTGCTGCTTGTTTTCTGCTTTCTGTTGTGGGACTGCTGTTTTTTGTTTGCTCGTTGTTTTGAGGTGTGGGGGTAGCAGGAGGAGCCAGGCTATCTCCAGTTCAGAGGGAAGAGCGCTGCAGAGAAGCTCTGGCTCTTCTGTAGTTGAAGGCGTGTTGTGTACACCTGCCACTGCATGCCTAATGTCCGTGGAAATTGTGTCAGTTTCCAGAAAGAAATGGAAAAATGAATGAGTTTGATTAAATGAGCTTATGTGCTTGTGAAGACCATCTTCCAGAGATGCTACAGATGACCAAGGGAGCATGGAGTACTACTTAAACCTAAGGACAAGCTAATCAGAACAACTTTGGGAAAGCGAAACCTGTGGTTCCCTACTACATCTCCAGGGGCAATTCTTATTGTAGTTAGCAAATATTTATCTTCTATATAAGTAATTACATAAAATACGTGTCAGTGTAGAGCTGCTAGCTGAGGTTGTGGAATGGATGAAATCTTCTGCAGGGGGGGGAAAAAAAGAGTTGGGGAATGTGTTTTGTCTGTATGGAACAATGAATGGACATTGACGTAAACATGTGATATTTATTTTCAGGAGCCTGCATGTTTTAAAAGTGATCTTCTCCATCTGGAGAAGATTTCAATTTTAAATTGAAATGAAGTTGAGGTTTGGGTCAGGCTGTCTTTTTGCTTTCATCCACTCTATTCAAATGCTACCTTATTTTGATATTTATTTGATATTCAATCTTAGTGCATGCATAGATCTTCTTTTTCTATGTGCATATACCTACAAAATTTTCACTGTGTAGAGTCCCTAGATGAAATTCGTATTTATGGCTGTATTATATTTTCTAAATGCATTGTTTTGAGATAAATAAGCTTGACATAATTGAAAATGTCAGGTTATTCTGAGTTTAGGAAACAGTGATTTCTGAACAGTGAATTGTGGACTGTTTTTTTTTTTTTTTCCTTTGAACGTGTAATTTTCAGGACTTAATATGCTGCAAAGTGGTCTTCATAAACAACACATGAAAGACCTGTTTGTAGAGCTTTGCCTCACTGTGCCGGTCCGTCTGAGCTCGTTGCTCCCGTACCTGCCCATGCTCATGGATCCCTTGGTGTCAGCTCTCAATGGATCGCAGACCCTGGTTAGCCAAGGCTTAAGAACTCTTGAATTGTGCGTGGATAACTTGCAGCCAGACTTCCTGTATGATCATATTCAACCCGTTCGAGCTGAGCTTATGCAGGTAAGCATGTTTTTTTCCTGTCAGACCACAAGAGGTCGTCAGTTCACTAAATGTTAGGATTTTACGTGAGACTTTGATTAATAAGAACTGGAAAAAACTGTCATGGGAACCATATGTGTCTGATTCGTATGCAGAACGCTGTTTGGTGTTGTGCAACTGAAACATTTAGAAGTGAATGAATCTTTTCTTCTATACCTCCTGGTAAGAAGTTAAAACTAAGACTTGGGGCTCTGCAGGAAGAATATTGCTGTCTAAGATGAGTTGGTATAGAGGTGATTAAGATCTGCTAAGGTTAGTTACCTAGTTACCTTCAGCATATTGTGATTGACAACTATGTGCAATCTTCATCTATACACTGAAGATCGTATTTATACTGTGGCTGAAATTTGGAACAATGTTATAAATGTGTCTATTTTCTCTAATAGTGCTAGCATATCCTTTAGCCTGTAAATATAATATTTACTTCATTTTCTTTCTAGATTTAGAAACTAGCTCTGAGGATATTTCACTTGGACAATGTTGGTGTTCGGTTTTTAATTTTTTTTATTAAATTCATAATGTCATCTATCTAATATTAGCCATAAGTATGACATCGCCTTTCACTGGAGATTTTGTGGCTGATCACATTAATGAAACCTAAAACTGTGCTTAGGACAATCTCCTTATAAATCAGTTTACCTGTTTTTAATGGAGACTGCTTTCATTCCTTCTGGATAGGTGTTTTTTTCTGGAAGGTACGCAGGACCAAATACCCAGATACATGAATAAGTGGTTTCCTTGACATTTTATTACACTGTAAGTTGAAAAATTTTGAAGTGAGACTGGTCTGACCTTGTTACATTTAAACTACTTCTAGGCTCTGTGGCGTACGCTGCGCAATCCTGCGGACAGCATTTCTCATGTGGCTTATCGTGTACTTGGTAAATTTGGTGGAAGTAACAGGAAGATGTTAAAGGAGTCCCAGAAACTACAATATGTGGTCACAGAAATTCAAGGACCTAGCATCACAATAGAATTTTCAGACTGTAAAGCATCTATTCAGCTCCCTATGGAAAAGGTAAGGACTTGAGGCGGAAGTTTGCCAGTCTGGTTTTTTTTTCTCCTTTAAACTGTTTTATATATCGCTCCAAATAATAAATGTAAAGATGCTGTTCTGCTATTACAAAGCCTTAGGCTAGGGAGATAAACTGGCAAAAGTAATTCTTTCTTGTGCATTTTTTGTGTGCTGGGTAGATTAGGAGCAGGAATCTGCTCTAAAACCTCCCCGTTTTCTTTATGAAGTGTACCAAAAGCTTATCGTAAGTGTTCTTCAGTGATTATCCTAATGACTTTAATGATTTGGCTTCCTTTGTTGTCTGTAGGTTGGGTATAGTTCTTCTAATACTTGCAAAAACACTTTGTACTTGTAGTGGCTTTCATCTGACAATCAGTGTATTACAGATGCTTCATTCTCATTAATTACAGCAATCTAATCTGTGACCGTATTTTGGGATCAGAGAATTGAGCTAGATTCTAAGTTAATTTGGTCTGTAGAGTTTTAATACATTTTCTGTGATTTTCAATAACAGTTCTGTAAGTAGGTGTGATCTGGATGTAGTAAACGCATTTCTGTACAGGCAGCTGTCTCTCTTTGGCTCCATACAGCCAGCAGGCTTGAAAAGACCTTGGAAAAACAGTTGTGTTTGCTTTTTTTTTTTTTTTTAATGCACGTAACTTGACTGATTTCTCCTCTCATTACTCAAACTGATGAGTAGAATATGTGTAAATACTGTAATTGCTGACATCTTATCATGCCAGGTTTAATTCAAACCAGGTTTTCCAGTACGTGTATCTAACCCGTAACCTCTCTGTTGTAGGCAATTGAAACTGCTCTGGACTGTTTGAAGAGTGCTAACACAGAACCGTATTATCGGAGGCAAGCTTGGGAAGTGATCAAGTGTTTCTTAGTAGCTATGATGAGCCTGGATGATAACAAACATGCATTATACCAACTTCTTGCACATCCCAAGTATGACAATTCTTTAAACATAAATGCGTATGTAAAATTTATAGTATCTAACCTTATTTAGAGGCAATTGGTCTAGACAACGTATTCCTCATGGCATTTTTACCTACTGGCTTATCCTGCTTCCTTTTGAATTAATGCAGGACTTTTCAAATCTCTCTCTTGGTAACATGAGTTTTGCTAGCACATAATGCGTGTTAATTTTCTATATTTTCCATATTTTACTTGCAGTCCAGTGCAATCTTTAGATATGAAAGACAGTTACTTAAAATTTAATTCTAGCTTCCTGTATTCAAATAATTGGATTATTCTGATGCTTAATTGTATTTCCAAGATTAGATTGCAATATCATATGCACACTTCTCACTTCTTACTGAAGTGAAAAAGATGTGAAATCTGTTTTAATTTAGTGCCTGAAATGTGGCATCACACGCAGCTGATATTTATGTCTGCATTGGTTTTGATATATGACTTTGTCTTAGAGCAGTTGAGGGTTTTTATTGAATTATTTTACATCTTTTGAAATTTTAGTCATTGATACTTAATGACTTGTTGCTTTTAGACAACTTTCCTGCAAAGTGTGTGCTGACTTTGAGTTGCAGTTGCTAAGGAGCATAGTAGCTTGTGTAATTTGGACTTGTTAGACTTGACACAAACATAGTTTTGCAGTGAATAGGTTTTATTGGGGTGGAGATTTGTTACATAATATTTCAATCTCAAAAGATTAAAATCAAATGCCATTTTAGAAAAGGGAAAATGTCAAAATATTGAAAGTGACATTCTGTAATTGAGTTGTAATGTGATGCCTGTATGCCCCTTATTTGTAATGTATGTGGCTTCTTCTGAACCGCTGGCTTGAAATGTTCACGATGAAATTGAGCTATCCATCACGTTTGAGACCAGTGGTTGACAAAATTAATACCAGCAGGGTGAACTGATCTAGATCTATCAAAATGAGGGGAAAATGGGAGGTGGAGAAGGAGTTTGATACCAAGAGCAAACTGTAAATGCAAGTACTTGATGATGTTCATGGTTGAGCTGCTGATACCGCAGTTTAGGACTATAGTGAACTTAATTTTGTCTTTCAGCTTTACTGAGAAGTCCATACCTAGCGTCATTATTTCACATCGGTACAAAGCTCAGGATACTCCGGCTCGTAAAACGTTTGAGCAGGCGTTGACAGGGGCCTTCATGTCAGCGGTGATCAAAGATCTGCGGCCCAGCGCTCTGCCTTTCGTGGCCAGCCTGATCCGCCATTACACCATGGTGGCTGTGGCCCAGCAGTGTGGTGAGTGGAGGGGCAGGGGCTGTGTGGGCTGCCCTGGCTGCAGGCGGGTGGAGAAGCTGGGACGTCTTGTGGCACTTAGTTTGAAGTAGGTCAGGATGTTGCAGTGGCCTTTGGGTAGTTAGGATGGTTTTGGGTTACGGCTAAATTACGTTGAGCAGTGAAAAATAATTGAGCAGGTTTTCAAAATGATCTCCTAATAATACTTTCAAAATACTGAAGCAAATGTATTAAATAGGGTCTGGAATAGTTCGTGTTTCCAGTGCATTTGTGTAACTTGGTACATGCAGTTATTTTTGCAGGTGGCTTTTAATTTGGTTGTTTCCAGTTGTAGTTTTAAGGGCCAATCAGAGGAACCAAGGAAATCTGCCTACGAAGTAAACGTTTTGGAGTTTGACTGCGTGACAATTTTGGGAAAAGACATAGTATAAGCATATTACTTCATTGTTACGTTAATGTAACTTGAATTTCTTAAGATTCTTCATTTTAATTAAATTTTCTTAGGAGACCACTGCAGTGCATAGTCTAGTAAGTAGAAGAAAATATTCAAGTAGATGTAATCTTTTTTCTTGTGAGTGAAGAATGCCTTACAATCTATTTATATGCAAATTGGCACAGTGCTCACTGTTTTTGCCATCCTTTAGTCATAGGAATAGTAATCTAATTGAAAGGCTATTCATATTGAAATATTCATTATTTTATCTTTTTCTTCCCCTTCCCTTCCCTCCATACGAATTGCAGGTCCTTTTCTGCTGCAGTGCTATCAGGTTGGAAGCCAGCCTAGCACAGCCATGTTTCACAGTGAAGAAAATGGGTCGAAAGGCATGGATCCCTTGGTGCTTATTGATGCCATAGCAATCTGCATGGCTTATGAGGAGAAGGAGCTCTGCAAAATAGGAGAGGTGGCTCTGGCAGTGATATTTGATGTTGCAAGCATTATCTTGGGTTCAAAGGAAAGGGTAATATGTATTTCAGTTTTTATCTATATGATGTAGATTCAACCAGCTCAATTCTGCTTCTAAGACACCAGAGGCTACCAGTGAGCTGAGAAAACAAACTGATAGAATTCTTCGTTTGCAGGCTTGTCAGCTTCCCTTGTTTTCATACATTGTGGAACGTTTATGCGCTTGCTGTTATGAACAAGCTTGGTATGCAAAACTAGGAGGTGTTGTGTCAATCAAATTTCTTATGGAACGGCTTCCACTGATTTGGGTCCTCCAGAACCAGCAGACGTTCCTGAAGGCACTTCTTTTTGTTATGATGGACCTAACTGGAGAGGTAATTAGTGAATATATCGTACAAGTTAAACTTTTCTAATCTTGATTTTACTTAACTTCAAAATATATCGATAATGCAGTAGTTTTGAGTTAACTCTAGTCATTTTAATTTAAACCAAGTCCTGATTTTAGGAGTCATTCCTTGCCCTGTCCTGCCCACTTTGGCAAAGTTATTGAAATTACATTTGATTACATTAGCTTATTTCAGAGTATAAATGTACAGGTTGCATTCAGATCAGTGAAAGAAGATGATTCGCTGCATCTTGGACTGAGTGATTTTTTTTTTCCTGTGCTTAGTTTGAAGGTGTTCATATTATCTGAGAGCAGTATGTAGTTACAGTTAACCACAGAATTGGCTGCTTGACCTTTTCTTAGTTGTATCATATGGTAACAGCTTTGCTAAAGTGTTCCAGCTCTTAGAGACAGATTATACTATCGTGTTCCACTGCAACTCACAGCATTGAAAAGGCTGCTGGGAAGTAAATATATGTTGTTTTTAAACTTAAAATGTTTTTAGCCTTTTGCAGAGGATTCGTCAAAATCAAGTGCAAAGCTTGTTGTTGGCTAGTATGCTGATTTATAGTCTTTGTTCTGTACTTCTAAAAATGTAAAAAGTGATCTATGATACCATAGGTTTCCAATGGAGCAGTTGCTATGGCAAAGACCACCCTAGAACAGCTTTTAATTAGATGTGCAACTCCTCTAAAAGATGAAGAAAAGACAGAGGAAATCATAGCAGCACAGGAGAAGTCTTTTCATCATGTAACACATGATCTTGTTCGAGAAGTAACCTCTCCTAACTCTACGGTGAGAAAACAAGCAATGCATTCATTGCAAGTGCTTGCACAGGTCACTGGAAAAAGTGTCACTGTGATTATGGAGCCACATAAAGAGGTAAGCAAAAATACTTATTGAACGTCCAAGCAAGCCTCAAGTTGTTTACCAGTTTGGTTTTGCAAGATGCTTTTCTGAGTGCATTTTTATGTGTTAACTAATAAAGTTCTTAGTGCTTTGATAGGATATGTTTTCATTTGCTGTGTTTCCTTGCTATAAAATATGCCGTGGCTGGAGTACTGTAGAGGTTTGTGCGAACTGTGCCTGATTACTTAGTCTGCATTGCTAGTGTCTCCAGGTTGATTTATTTGAAATTATGGGCTGCGTGTCCTGCCACCAATCAGACATAGGCTAGGCCAGATACATATTCTATTTTGAACCTGTGTTTTGTGTTATTATCTAAATCAGACATATTGCTATGCCTTTCCCAATCCAGAAAGAGACTATGTAAATCAAAACTGGCTGAAATCACTTTTTGCTACGTACTCCTTAAAGCTGATAGCATTCATTCTCTTGAAATGCTAGTAAATGTACAGAGGCCCCGAAGGCCACTACAATATATAAAATTATAGATATCATTACTGCAATTTGGGAACATGCAGAGCAGCCCCTCAGTTGATATCTTCTTTTGCTAAAGATTTTTACAAAGGAGAGTGGGAAGTTGGTGCAGTGGAAAAATCTTGCATGAATGTTTTTGTTTTTCTGATGCTTTAAGAGCTTAAAATGTTCTTGGTTTTGTACTTAAATGTTTTAAATGCTTACGTTTATGAATTTCTTTTCTGTGTGTTGCTTATAACATTATATGAAGCTATTGCCATAGGTATGTTCAGAAAGAGTACATGATAATAGGACATACTGGGTTACTTCCTGAACTGACAGTTCAGGTATTTCAGAGAAACACTTTTCTTCTTGTTTAGTGATTTCTAAAGAGGTGCATCTGGAGCTCCAGTAGCAAAGGGAATGAGTGATCATGCCTAATGGTGACTTAGTGGCTGGGTTTGTGGGATTGATTGAGTAGGCCGCTAATTCTGTAATCTCAATTGCATTGGGTAGGTTCTCCAAGATATGGTCCCTCCTAAAAAGCATTTACTTAGGCATCAACCTGCAAATGCCCAGATTGGACTGATGGAGGGGAATACGTTTTGTACAACCCTGCAACCTCGACTGTTTACAATGGATCTAAATGTCGTGGAACATAAGGTTTTCTATACAGAGGTACTCTCATTTTATTTTCTCATATTTGAATGTATAAACTTAAGTAATGATGGTGTCAGAACTCTCATTGCTGGAAATAGAGATTGTTGGCATATATTTGTTCTTCGTTTCCTTGTGCTGTTTCAACCCTGTCCTCAATGTTCCTAGTATTCAACTGCAATTCAGGATGCAAGATTTCCTGCAGACATACTCCATTAAAACCTGTGTTGTGTAAGCAGCATGTTTGTAAATAGACCTGCTAGGTACTGGCAAACTGTAAAATCACTAGTTTTTTGCCAGACTTTTCTTTAGTGACACTATGAACAGGCAGGTCTCTTGCCTCTGGCTAACCATTAGTTTTCATGGAAACTTACACTCTTAATTTCAAGTAGAATTGTTGCCTGTTTGTGAAATTTGGGGATTGTGATTTGCATAAACGTCTCTCTCTGAGGACGTAAGGCTCAAAAGATAACTGATAACACTGTTTGAGTCATCTGTAATTCTGTGCTAAAATGATTGCCTTTCTTTATTTTTTCCCCTAGCTTTTGAATTTGTGTGAGGCTGAAGATGCAGCCTTAATGAAGCTGCCTTGTTACAAAAGTCTTCCATCGCTTGTACCTCTTCGGATTGCTGCGTTAAGTAAGTGAAAGTTCATAAACAAACTTGGGTGTAGGTAAGTGCCCTTCTGACCAGTGGGCAGTCTTCTTCCCAAGATGAGTGGAAACTTAGAGAGCTTGAAGACTGATGGCTGCTCCCTAGAGGTCACAGTTTAATGGAGAATAATAGGGAAGTATCACTGCTTTCTTAATGGGTAGGATTTACTTTGTGAAATTAACCCAAAATATTTTTAGATTAATTATGTCATATAGCATTGGGGAAACTTTAAAACACTCTTAGTAGACATTCCATTCATTTACTATTTTATGATGCCTGTCGTTTTTGACAAAGCATGCTGGGCTTCATGTGTCTGTAATTTAAGATGAAATATAGGAAACGTGATGAGAATAAATGTGGAATTAGGACACTTTTTTCCTCCTTTTGAAGTTGAGTTAGCAGAGAGAATTTTACCTTGATGTTTGCAGATGCTCTAGCTGCGTGCAATTACTTGCCTCAGTCAAGAGAGAAAATCATTGCTGCACTTTTCAAGGCACTTAATTCAACAAACAATGAACTGCAGGAGGCAGGAGAAGCATGCATGAGAAAGGTTAGTGTATTAAAATGATGTTGCTTTTGAGTCTGTTGTTCTCTCTGCTTTACTTCCTTGATTATAAGCAGTACAGCGTGTATATAAGCAGTATAGCATGGTCAGGCTCTGCTTCACAGGAACAGGACTGTGTACTGTTGAAGGCCAGAATTAATGTCCTTGCCTAGTCCTGTACTGCACTGTCTGTTCTGTGGATGCTAGGCTATAATGTAAAAAAGCTGGAAGGAAAGGGAAAGGATGTCCTCTCAACATGACACGACGCCTGGTAGATGTACTTCATTCTAATTTAGCACAGTTTTGGTACCTTTGCTCCAAATACAGGAAATGATAATATAATGATAAAACTCCTTACAGCCTCTTCATGGTGAGGTGAAGATTGGGTGGTATGTCATGTGGAATGGAAATACTGGTGGTTTACGTTTGCTTAGGCAGTTGACTGACTAGAGGTCAGATCTCATGTTTTCATGTTATTTTGGCCATGGAATAAAATGTATTTCCTGGTTATAGCTTGCTGAAGATAGTTTAGCTGGGAGGTAAGATGAAGCAGCTAGGGGTTGTTTTGACATTTGTGTTCTGTGTGAAATTTTCTGATTGTTTCTATCACCTTTTTCTGTGATAAATCCATGTCCATAGGATGTTCAGTTATAAAGGGAAATATTATATCTGGCTGCTTGTAGCTGGGCTTTCTTTTACCTTTTATGTTTCTCATTATGTGTATAAATTGTAATGCAGAAATTTGCTCCGCTACCTCCAGCCAGATTCAGAGCCATTTCTTAATAAAGCAGTTTCTGAGTAGCTTGTCTAGAGTCGTACATTTACACTTTACAATCCTTAGCTGTAATTAAGACCTCATGCTTGATTGTATTATGGAATATCCTGCTGTACATCAGGAATACTGAATGCTTCCCAAATCCATTTTCTCACTGTATATATCACTAGTAATAGGTATCTTTTAGTCTACTTCATTCTGGAAATACAAAATAAAAGAAAGATCAAGTCAATGGAAAATACTTTCAGGTGCTTGTACAAAAGTCACTAAGCTCTCTGCTCCGCCTGTTTTTTCAACCTGCACTCTCTTGCAGTTTTTGGAAGGGGCTACAATAGAAGTTGATCAAATTCATACGCACATGAGACCACTGCTCATGATGCTGGGAGACTATCGAAGCCTGACGCTGAATGTTGTGAATCGTCTGACATCAGTCACTAGACTTTTTCCAAACTCTTTTAATGATAAATTCTGCGACCAGATGATGGTAAGCCTGTTTTTGTGGTGCTTTTCTTTTTAAATTCCTTTAATTTGCATTAGTATTTTGGGAAAGTCAAAGAACAATTTGCTAGTGGCTTAATGTATATAGTGTAAGTAAATGTTTTTGTGTTTCAGAATTAATAGAAAATGTGAGTATCTTCCAACATTTACATGGCTAGAATTTGGCTTAATTTCTAAAGAAATTAGAAGTTAAGAGATGTTCTTGTCTAGTGAAGTTGTACCTAACTATGTTAGGGTCTGTTTGGCCAAATTTCTTGTTAAGCAAGGTGCCAGCAGTACGGTATATTAAGTATTCCCTTGAGCACATTTTGCTTCCTAGCTATCTGACTGTTCAAGTGTTTCCTTACTTACAACACAGTGGAAAGTATTGCTCTTCTTACTTTATTTGCAATTTTTGAAGTGTTTGTGGGAAGCCTATATTCTTTTGCCAGGAATTTTTAAATATTTAAGTGCATTTGTATGATTTAAATAATTAAAAAAGTGTAAACCCATCATCACTGTCTATGTGACTTTGGATTTTTTTGCCTTGTAATGTATGTGCTCTTATAACACTTATTTTCTTGGATAGGGAAAGAACTTTTAGCAGTCTTTAAAAGTCAGCATAGTTCCAGTTGCTGGTGGTAATACTTGACAAAGAGCCAAGGGCCCTTTTTCAGTCATTGAATGTCATATTTGTGTGTTCTGTATAGAAATTAAATTGGTGCCAGTTTCAACATTTGTTGTTCCTGTATAGTGCTTTAGTTTTAAATTAGAAAATAAAGTTCCTAGGTGTTTTCTAACAGCAATCCTTGGCATCCCCTCTCGCAAGCTTCAGTGCAGGAGCATGCTATGGTCTTGATGTGTGGAAAAATGCCTGTATACATTTCACACCCAAAATTCAGCCTTCTAATCACATATAGATCAATGGCAGCTTTCGTAGGTGATATTCCAACCTTTTTGGTTTGGAATGCATTGAAAGAATTTGAAGTTGGAAACTGTATGGTTTCAAATAATAAATTAGCTTTTCAGTCTGAGGGAATAAAGGTAACTCATCATTTTTCCCTTTGTTTCCCTCAAACAATCATTTCTGCCTGTTTCTTTTCTTGAAGTATATGCTGTCACTTGCTAAAATGGAATGGTATTATTAGAAGAATAGCACTAATTGTCTTTTTTCATAGCAACACCTGCGTAAATGGATGGAAGTTGTAGTTATTACGCACAAAGGTGGACAGAGGAGTGATGGAAACGTAAGTTAATGAATGCTTTTATGTGGGAAGACAAAGAGGAAATAAATAGTATTACTGTTTAGGAATTGCAGAACTCATTCACTTGTAAATGCTGCTATAACTGATGATGCACTGATATTTTATTACGAGCCACCGCATTTATGTATGTTGAATATTTGTTAGAAGTCTTAGTGTGGTGGGAGGAGCTTATCTGCTGGCAACAGGTACTTGGGGCTCTCTTCTATACTGGTTGATGTGGAACAACTTACTTGGCAGCATTATCCCCCTTTTTTCGCTAATGTGCTTGATATTCATTAACTGTCTTTTGAGAAGTATGCAGAATATTATCCCAGTTCATTTTAAATATAATTTGTGAAAAAACAAAATTGATATTTACCAGTGGAGATCACATCAAAATCTGTCTGCCGCCCAAGCTCGCAGTCTCGGTGTTGAACTGCAGGACACTAATTTTCTTGTAAACAGGAAATTAGCTGAATGACAACACAAAGTGTTCTTCAGCAATGCTGCACTTCGATTCCTGTTTCAGTGTTGTTTCATGTATGTTACAAGAAGTCCTACAAATACTATTGAGATTTTAGTAAGAATTTATATTAAATGTTGAGACTTATTATTGCAACTATTGAAAAATTGAGGGGGAGAGGGTGTTTTGAATTTGTTTTTCATTGTTTTGCTTTTCATTTCCCTTTAAACATGAAAGTGTTTTAATGGTTTTTCATTACTCTTTCTTGTCGTTGCAAAGAAGGCTCTGAAATCTGAACTTAGTCATTGCTTTGTATTTCACCTAGATCTTCTCCAATGAATTTGTTTTTTATGTTTAAACTCAGGAACTGCACATTTTTCAGCACAACACGAATGTTTTATTCAGGTCAGAGTAGTTCTAATGCCTTCAGATTATTCTTTTGGGATTTCTTTTTACTCTGCTCCAACGTGGTTATGGATGTCTCGCAGATCTTCGTAGAGCAGTAGTCTTTCAAACCACAGTGTGACACTTTTAGAACAGTTTTCACTTGTCACTGAAGAACGTTTTATGGTGAATTCTTTTGCATTTAGCATAGAATTTTCTACTGATGTTTCCTATGTAGTTGTGTATTTAGTCTCCTAAACCTGGGATTTCTTAATTGTTTCTTTTAAGTGTTGGTTTAAAACATATATATGTTGAGGAGGAGGTACACAGCAGAAACTTGAGAGACACCTGCCTTCAAATCTTGAGGGAGGAGAAAAATTTATGGAAGCACTTCCATATAGGATTGTGTGACTGCAAAGCTGATTGAAATACTTTTTTTTTTTTTTTTTTTTTCCCCCCCAGTTGTTACTCTTAATGTTTCCTTAAAGTAGCAACTGTAGGAAACTGAACCAGGTCACACAGTGTGATCTTAGACAGCTGTGGAAAAACCAGGATGGTGAAAGCAGCGGGTAGCTGGAGCTGGTCTTTCACTTACCATGTTGAGAGCACCCTGATATTCCAAAATCTGAGATGTTTGCATAGAAACAATGACAGGGAGCGCTACTGAAACGGGATACATAATTGGATGGAGTGCTTGGATCTAGGAGGTGGTAAACGTGGTGGAGAATGGAAGTGGTCAGGAATGCCTCTCGTGTGGTAGCTGACATGACAAAGAGCGCGATTACGGTGACTCCTTTGGCCTTGGGAGCTGAGCTGTCGTGCCCAGCTGCGTGTGGTGCCGGGCTGTTTGGTGGCGGTGCCGGCGTTGTCACGCTGCGCTGCGTGGTTCTTCCTGGGTAACGTAAAAACTTCAGCCATCTCCGTTAGAACTAGTGTAAAGATTCACCATCAGGTGTCAGAATAACTGAGCTCTTCCTTCACATCAGTGATGTTGTGGCAGTCCTGCTGTGCTCCTGAATAGTGACTTGCCTGTTTAGATAAATGAATTTTTAGCATTTTAAGTAGAGATGAGGGCCTAATCTGTTGGCTCAGCGGTTGAAATCTTTGCTTGAAATCCCTTCTCCCATTGTCCCCCACCTCCTCGTGGAAATACCTGCTTTTTAGGTCATGTTCCTAGTAGAGGAGGTGAGTTTTGGGTAGGCCGTTGCCTCAGACTCTCTTTGATGAGCGGTGGCCCGGCAGTGGACGCTGCGCGTTACGGCCTGTTGGAAGGAGCGTAGTTTGGAGCTGCGCTATTGAACGCTGTTTTGTAATTAGCACTGGAAATCTCACTTTGCAGATGCTAGAAGATTGCTTCCCCTGGCTTACTCATCTCTAATTAATCTTTTCACTTGGCAAACATGTTTGGGAAGCTATGTATACACAATGCATGAGTTGAAAAAAGAATGCTTTTCCTGATTCTTCAGAGTGTGGGGCAGGTTCGTTGTCCCTGTGCTTTCAGTTCTAGGTGAGAAAATAACTGTGCTGAAGTCAGTTACTGATTGCTACTTGAAGAACAGCATGTCCTGACTTGTTCATTTGTTTGCTGTTGTTGTGGGCTTTTTCTTTTCATGCTGTGACTCCTGTTTTGGTCCAGCCTGCCGCGGAAGGGCTAGAGGTGAGAAACGCAGCAGCGGCACCAGGAAGTTCTTCGCTGTGGTGTTTTGGTTTTTATGTTCTTTATTTACTTTCGTTTCTGAACTGTGACGTTAGGTTTTTTTGTTGTGTTTTGGGCAGAATGCATTGTGCCTTTCAGTGCAGTGCTGTGAATGGTCTCTTCTGTTTGTCAGTGGCAGCCATTCGATAACATTGCTGTTCGGGATGTTACGCGTGTTTTCAGGAGCAGGATTTTCAGTTCCTGTGAAGTCTCTGTACGTTTTCAGTCCCATGCTTCAGTCCATGAGAGCAGTCTTGGGGGGTCTGTAGGCAAATTGTGTGAAAGGAGCAGGGCTGATGCTTCGTGTGTAAATTCAGTTGAGGAAATGCAATGCGTTTGTTAATCTTCTGCTATACGCTGCATACTAGAAATGAGTTTCAGAGTGGTGATAAGAGTTGATTTATTTTTTTTATTTTTTTATTTTTTCCTGTAGAGGAAAATCCACAGTGTGGTTATCTGAAATGTAGTTCACGTTTAAATTACACAATCATCATAAAAGCAAGGCACAGTGTTAATTTGAACTTTGAAGAATTTATTGTGTAGTGGGGGAATATCTAGTGGGAGAGCAAGACTTTTCCAAAGTAGCCAGCTGTTTGCAAAGTGCACCAAATAGTGCTAGGAGAAAGCTGTCTGCCTTGTTCTTCAGGTCTAATCTGGGGTTGTGGGCTGGATATGAGGAATAGTTTAAAAAGGAAGGATTGGTGTTTTGATGCAGGAACCAAGTGGTGCAGTGCAGCAGTGAGCGCTCTATAACTGCCTATCCCCATTATCATTACACAGAGTTAAGCTCTTACCTGTAAAATAACACTTTCCTGAAAGAAAATAAAATGAAACCTTTATATTGCAAGTGGGAAGGGCAAACTTCCACAAGAGAATTTTATTTAATCCATCATGGTAAGTAGATGTATACAACATCAGCCCTTAGTGGTTCTGCAAATATAGAGAGGTAAAAACTGGGATGTGTGGTACTACGTTCATCTGTTAGGGTGGTGATATTAATTTAGTCTTACTTCTGCTTACCTGTAGGAAATGAAGATTTGTTCAGCAATTATAAATCTGTTTCATCTGATCCCAGCTGCCCCTCAGACACTGGTTAAACCTCTGCTGGAAGTGGTGATGAAAACGGAACGAGCAATGTTGATAGAGGTAAAAGTGGAAATAAACATTGCTGATATTTTTGCTTTGTAATAGTCTTAAATGTGGTGAATTTTCCACTTATTGGTGTGGGAAGATTTGATAGAAAAAATTGTTTTAAAATAAAGAAAAATGCTCCACGGTCCTCTTAGGAGGTGTTATTGTTTGTCGTTCTCTCTTCAGAGAGTTTTGAAATTATCAGTAAATCCTAATCATGGAAATTCTAAATGTTTTGTATCTGCATAAATGCCAAAACAAGCGCTCCCCCCATTAGCCCCTCTGTGAGTGCTGTTAAATTAGTAGACAAATAAAAACAGTCTGCATTCTGCATTTTTAATTTAAGCATTATGAATTTTTCAGGCTGGCAGTCCATTCAGGGAACCACTGATAAAGTTTCTGACGCGTCATCCATCCCAGACTGTAGAGCTCTTCATGATGGAAGCCACCTTAAATGATCCACAGTGGAGCAGAATGTTTATGGTAAGCTGTAGGGCCCCTAATCTTCAAAAACTTCTGGTTGATCACATTTGTGATCTCTTACATGTTTTATTTCCTCTCCTATAACCTTAAAATCCTATAGCATGGTCTTATTCCAACGCAAGGTGTCTATTATTTATTTTGCATGTCTTTGTCGATAGCTGTTGGTTTTATACCTTTTCAGATCACATAGGATTATCAATGGAGTTATATAGCTTAGCTGTGTAGATGAAAAAATATAAGCTCTGTAACTTCAGTGATGGATAAAACGCTGAAGAGTGAGACAGCATTTTGGTATTTTTGCTTTTAAAGGTTGGGATTAAAATTCTTTCTCCCCCTTCTTCAGAGCTTCTTAAAACATAAAGATGCCAAACCTCTCCGTGATGTATTGGCTGCTAACCCAAACCGGTTCATCACTCTTCTGTTACCTGCTGGCACCCAAGCGACTGTCAGACCTGGTTCTCCAAGCACTACCACGATGCGTCTTGACCTTCAGTTTCAGGCTATCAAGGTATTGATTTATTTTTGTTTGTCTGCATTGGATAGTTAAAATCTCTTTAGCAAAAGGCCTCTTATGTAGAGACGAAAAAGCGTGTTATGGCTTATGGAAAGATACTTGTAAAAATGTAAGGTGTTTGTAGTCATAATGACAAAAGGAAAAGAGATTCAAATGAATTACAGTTATCTTTAATCAAGTATGGTACAAGAGAGAAACACGGCAAGGTAAACTTTCTTTAAAAAAAAATTCATTTCAAAATTGATCTAAATTAGTTTTCATTTAAATTTGTATTATTTTAGAACCCTTAATCTACCTGATAGAAATGCTTTTATTCGTTGCTTCCACTGGCAGTTCTGTTGAATGTTGATTGTGCATTTGTCTTGTTTTGCTTTTGACAGATCATAAGTATTATTGTTAAGAATGATGAATGTTGGTTAGCAAATCAGCATTCCTTGGTGAGTCAGCTGAAACGTGTGTGGGTGAGTGAAGCTTTTCAGGAAAGACATCGTAAGGAGAATATGGCTGCAACAAATTGGAAAGAACCTAAGCTACTAGCATATTGCTTGTTGAATTACTGCAAGTACGTAAAAACATTTATTTCCTATAGTTTGTGTACAAGCAGGGATACTAAGAATGCTTAAAAGTTAATGAAGAGAATGTTTAATATGTTTCGTAATACTGCTCTTAGCTCTGAACGCATACCTGTAGTAGCGCCTGTTCTTGGTTTTCTGCTTGTTTGAAACCAGTGCTTGTTTTTTCATCAAGTCACCAATGTAGTAGTCTGGAAGGAATTTTTCTTGATAGCTTTTTATTTTCTGTGTTTTTACAGAAGAAATTATGGTGACATAGAGCTGCTCTTCCAGTTGCTTCGAGCTTTTACAGGTCGTTTTCTCTGCAATATGACTTTCTTAAAGGAATACATGGAAGAAGAGATTCCTAAGAACTACAGTATTCCCCAGAAACGGGCTTTGTTCTTCCGATTTGTAGACTTCAATGACCCAAACTTTGGAGATGAGCTCAAAGCCAAGGTAGCTAAAGCAATTAATTCAAAGTAGTCTGGTATTTAGGTTTAATTTTCGTCTTGAGATCTAGGGCAACAAAACTCACTTACCTAAATGTCAATGAGTATGATAATTGGCAGAGCCACTTAGGTGAAAATATCATACCTGAAGAAGAGTGATAATAAACAGGGACAGCAATTTATCTTGCTTTCAGTGCTGACTGTTTTAGTTCGCACTTTCTAAGAATCTTTGCCCTTGGAAGAAGGAAAAGAGGGGAAAAATAGCATGTACATATGCTTATTAAGCTATTACTTATAGCTTCCTTTTGTAACAGTGTCTCTAATATGCATGTTTGCATAGGAAGTTACTTGAATGTTGACTGCCACTATAAGAATCCAGTGCTTGAGATGACAGTTCTGTGTTTGTTCTGTAGGTGCTGCAGCATATCCTGAATCCTGCTTTCTTGTACAGTTTCGAAAAGGGAGAAGGTGAACAGCTGTTGGGGCCCCCAAACCCAGAAGGAGATAATCCAGAAAGCATCACTAGTGTTTTTATCACAAAGGTATCAATCATTGTTTATGTTTGTGTTTGAGAATTTAGTGTTATTCATCTCATTTGGTATTTCAATCTCAATTTGACTGTTGTGCTACTTATAAGTATTATGATCAGTTCAATGACATCATAACTTTGAATCACTATAAGGTCCATCAATCATCTGTAGGATTGAACTAAAATTTTCAGTTTATTTATGGTATCTTTAGGATGTGAATGTCTTTATTTAGAAATGAGCCTTGTATGATTGTAATTCCAGTTTTTTAGGAAGCAAGGTTTTGTGTGATTGACAGTCAGGGTCTTTGTAATTCCATTTGGTTTTGCTGAACCCATAGCAATTACCTATGAAGAAGTTCTTACCTCAGGGGGTTGTTTTGTGTGTCTCAAATGGAATTGAAAAAAGTTAATAATTATAAGCTTTCTTAAAAACAATAAGCAAACACTCAAGCAACAAAATATAGAACATTTCTTTTATAGATATTAAAGCATTCCGCCTTCCCTTCTTTTTTCTTTCATTGCTCCTGCAACCAGGTACTCGATCCAGAAAAGCAGGCGGATATGCTGGATTCTCTCAGGATATATCTCTTGCAGTTTGCCACGCTTCTGGTTGAGCATGCTCCACATCACATACATGACAATAACAAAAACCGGAACAGCAAACTGCGACGCCTGATGACGTTTGCTTGGCCATGCCTCCTGTCCAAAGCCTGTGTAGACCCAGCATGCAAATACAGTGGACATTTGCTTCTGGCACACATCATTGCAAAATTTGCCATACATAAGAAGATAGTTCTTCAGGTATTGACTCAATGTTTGTGTTTGCACCTTTAGAGGATGTTGATAAGTTCTGTAGTGTGCTTTCTTTTAGTTGTAAAATGTGCAGTAGGAGGTACATTGTAGTTTTGGATGCTTCGTATGCATGTAACAATTAAATTCATCCTCATGAAACAAGTGCGGAAGCACCAAGCCAAATATTGATACAGATTTATTTGGAGATAGCAAAGTACAGAAAGAAATAGAAGACAAGTGAAAAAGAGAGGCTAAAGGAGACAGTGAAAAATCCTCTTGGTTGAACTAACAAAGTCAGTATCGGAAAGATGAAGAGAAATTTCAGCTGAGACAGTGTGGAGATCAAAGGGACACTTCAAGTCAGACAGTGGGGGGAGAGAGGGGAAGATAAATGGAATGTAAGGGATACGCAGCTGTATGCTTAACGAAGTACCACTACATCACCAAACTCTAGGAGAAAGAAGTGTTGTTTAAAAGATTCATTTTATGCTCTTTCATTTATAGGTGCTTTTTGTAAGTACATGTAACATTAATGTTAACCAAAAACCTTGGTTGTTAGGTTTTTCATAGTCTTCTAAAAGCCCACGCGATGGAGGCCCGAGCTATTGTCAGGCAAGCAATGGCTATTCTGACTCCAGCTGTGCCTGCTCGAATGGAGGATGGGCACCAGATGCTGACTCACTGGACAAGGAAAATCATTGTGGAAGAGGGTCATACAGTTCCCCAACTAGTACATATTTTGCACTTAATAGTACAACATTTCAAGGTACTCTTACCAATTATTCTAATAGTCACTCTGTCATAGATACTAAGGCAGTAAGCTGCAGTTTGATTAGAAAATAATATAATCCAAATTACATAGCTTAATTTCAAAAAGCATCTGCTGTCTGCATAGGTATTCAGTTAAAATGAAACAGAATTAGCAAGTTCTAATGTGTTTTCACTTTTGGTTTTATTCTTTGTGCTTCTCTCTTTGTCTAAAATGTTTCTTGTATCTGTGTCTGGTATTTGTAGAAGCTTTCTTGGCATGGCATTGTGAACCGCCAAACAAGCTCCCCATGGAGCGCGTGTGTTTGAAATGTCATTTTAATTTAAGCAAAAGATATACCTGTTCCTAGCCAAAATAAACCTTAAGATAAATAAATTAGTTTGCATATGAAGCACAGTTGTGTGATTAGGGAGCTGATTAAGGTACTTGTGGAGGAGTTTGAAGGTGAGTAGCGAAGCTTGCGGTGGATTGTTGCAACACAGGATCGCTGAGCACTGGGTTCTTTTTTGTCTGGGTTGCTTCTGACTGAGGCAAGTTATGCATATATTGTTTCTTGAAAATTGGAGTGCATAGCTTAGTTTAGGAAGATCCTATTTTACTTGTTAAATTTGGATGTAAGACTGTTCCTTATGTAGTGGAGGAATGGGCTTTGTCGTTATTCTGGTTGCTAAAAGTAGAATCCTGTATTGCTCCGATATCATTTCCTTAAGCTTATGTTGTTTGTTTTCTCTGCTAATTACAATTGTGACTTTGAATTTGCCATTCTGTTAGATTTCCTTTCATTTATAGTGATTGAAGTTAGAACTCAAAATGTGACTTCTGTGTCACATTTGAGGAATTGATGGCTCACATACTGACTGTGTTCCAGTGTAAGCTTTGGTTGGCTGCAAGGGTTGGCAAAAAAATCAAATCTCTTGTCCTTGAGGAAGAGCACCAACCAAGTATCTTCAAAAGAATGTTGATGTGACTACTCAGTTCAGTAGTCACAACTGAAAATTATAGCCAAAATTGTGTTTTCAGAGCACCAGTTACTTTTCTTAACTACAAAATTCAGATATGGTACAGATTTAGGGAACTTAGGGATTAAAACTGTTTTACCATTCTGCCTTAGCTTTATTTCAGCACTGTAGTCTTTGTGTAGAATCTGGTTGGTTAATGGCTAACACGATTGTGAAACTGTCTCTTTTCAGGTCTATTACCCAGTGAGGCATCACTTGGTTCAGCATATGGTTAGTGCCATGCAGAGGCTGGGCTTCACTCCCAGTGTTACGATAGAGCAAAGAAAACTAGCGGTGGATCTTGCTGAAGTAGTTATTAAATGGGAGTTGCAAAGAATTAAAGACCAGCAGGTAGGAATTCTAAATAAACTGGTAAAGATTGGACTGTCATACCATTAAATACTTTTTTTTAACGTGCATATTGCTGATATTTCAGCCAGATTCCGATATGGATCCAAGTGCAAGTGGAGAAGGAGCAAGTTCTACCTCATCTGCTGTTAAAAGAGGACTGTCTGTTGATTCTGGCCAAGAAGTGAAGCGGTTCAGGACAGCCACTGGGGCAATCAGTGCTGTAAGGGAAATTTGGGTTTTGTCCAGAGACTCTGAGGTTGTAACCTGCACTGCCTAATCCGTTTAGTTTTTCCGCATAACTTGAACCTCACTAAATTAATGCCTGCACTTTTAGAAAAGCTTTTGAATCTCTTCTACTTGTTAGATTTCTTGTGATATTGGTTATGGGTTTTGTGTTCTGTGTACCTGCAGGTGTTTGGACGTAGCCAGTCCTTGCCAGGAGCCGATGCGCTTCTTTCCAAGCCGATTGATAAGCAGCATACAGACACAGTCGTGAACTTCCTGATTAGAATTGCTTGCCAGGTATAGCAGGTTTATTCTTCTGTGCAAATACTGATGTTACTTCATGAGTAACTAGAACCAAAAAAACTTTTTCTCATAAGAGTGCGTGCATGCTTGGATTGCTGAAGGGTTTGTATCCTTGCATTCTTTCGCTGTCAGGTTTGAAATTTTAAAATTGCACAAGAAATGAAATGTTTTTATTTTAATGAGGAAATTTAATTTGATAACCAGCATTTGCATATTTTTCATTTCATAAATGATTTGTAGTGTTCACGTGAGAGGTATGCTTTAGCCTCTGATGTGGTATTGTGTGCTTACAGCTTCATGCTGGGGGAATGCACTGTGCCCATCGGAATGTGAACGATTGCGAGCCAGATTTTGGAATTGAAAGTGTCTCCATTTTACTGCTTAGCTGATCACCTCGAGCATTTTGTTTGTTCTTTTCTCTTTTCAAGCAAGTGCTATATCGAAAGTGACATGCTTGGAATAAACTTGAGTAGCAGAAATTGTCTGGAGCCAGGCAAAGACTTCAAAAAAGTTCCCATAAGTTTTCCTTCTTAATTTGTTTGTGTACTTGCCTGTTTCTACAAAGTATGCTAGCTCTACTGACTGGATTTAGTGGCAAGAATGTTTCACCCAAGAACTGAAGAATATTTAAAGAGTGTAATAGGGAAATGAGGAAGGACTACATTGATGACGCATCTAAGGATAACTATTGTAATTGCATTTTCAAGATCAAAAATAGGGAACTTCTTTTTATGTATCACACCAAGCCTTTTAAATTTTGTTAAGAGTTAACTCTTCTGGAGGGGGGCAAGCTAGCTGAGTGTAGCTCAAAGCTGAAAAATCATATGGCTTCTGCAGCAGGTTCAGCAGGAAGTAACCTGGAATTTTATGCTCCACAGTTCATTGCAGAGAAAGCACATGCTCTGAAGTTATATAGGTGAATGTAGTACAGAGCTATGTATTTTTATGGATACTCTCCAAACAGTCAAGATTAACCAGTTTTGAAAATGTTCAGAGTTGTAGCAGTAATCTATCAGATTAAACCACCAGATTAAATTTTTAAAAATACACTTTAGATTGGATGATTTCCAGGAATTAGCTGGCAATTTACATGTAAGTTCTGGTGTTTACTATTAGTTGTTATCTTTCTATGCAGTAAAATACTCTGTGACTACAGTGATAAAACTGCTTAAGCTCATCCATTTCAGAAGGAAGGAATTAAATGCTTGCTTGGAATGCGTAATAAATTAATTAGCTGGATGCAAGACGGTGTCATTTTGTTAACTCTGATTAATTACTAGGTAAACGACAACTCAAACACTGCTGGTTCTCCTGGGGAATTGCTCTCTCGCCGCTGTGTCAACCTTCTGAAAACTGCTTTACGACCAGACATGTGGCCAAAGTCAGAACTGAAGCTGCAGTGGTTTGATAAGCTATTAATGACGGTGGTAGGTAACAATCCAGTTCCTTAGGGCTTTAGGATTCACTAGCATGTACATTGACTGGACACTTGCACAACCAGATATTTAAGATCTCTCTCATAATTAAGTATTTTTTAATTATTATGTATCCTAAGCACTCATTTCTTGTGGATTTCAACTTTAAATTGTAGATTGATCTTTAATAGCAAAGTGTAGTTGTGAATTTGAAATAAATCTTGATTGGTTTAATGACTAATTTCGTTCATTATCATCTCTTGGACAACTTGGAACTAAATTGCCGTACATATATTTATGAATAATTTGTGGCTTTGTATTACAAAGTGGAATAGGATGAAGTCAGTGATTGAGAGTAGACATTTGAACACAAATATTTAATGTTTTGGGGTTGAATGTAGTCATTCTATTACTTAGCATCTCCTAAATAATTTTTAGTGCCTTTTGTATTTTTCCACCCACTCACTGCCTCTTTATGTGTGTTCTCTTTAGGAACAACCCAATCAGGCCAACTTTGCCAACATTTGCACTGGCTTAGAGGTCTTAAGTTTCCTGCTAACTGTACTGCAGCCCCCTGCTATCCTTAGTAGCTTCAAACCCTTGCAACGAGGCGTAGCAGCGTGTATGACTTGTGGAAACACCAAGGTTTTGAGGGCAGTCCACAGTTTGCTTTCTCGCTTAATGGGTATTTTCCCTACAGAACCAAGTATGTGGTATATTCCTCTTCCTTTTTATCCTTTATTACTGTGTAACCCAAATGATTAAGAGTGGCGTGAAGACGCTCTCTGCAATGTGCTAATATTCAGTTTTATGATTTCTGTATTTAATGGTCCATTTTAGTTTGCACTTTCAACCTGTGTTTAAAAAGAAGCTGAAAAATGTAATCACGTGGAGTACGTCATTATCCACTGACATAAAAACTTAATAACCTGTGGCTGTCATAACTTTGGTTCAAGAAATGCATTCTATAATTTCAATGCATTTTTGCAATTACAATTTTTCAGCTTCAGGAGTACAATTATTTAGCAGTTAAGCTTTGCTGTTTTGCTGAAACAATAAAGAGAGTGAGCGTATTACCTACTGCCTTCCTTTTTATGCTCTATGTCTTAATGTAAACTAACTTCAGCCAACTTAGAAAAACCACAGTGATTTGGATTCTCATCCAAATGAATTATTTAGAAGTAGTGGTAGACTTACAGAAGACACATTGGTTGTATAGTAAAGAGGTCATATCTGTGTGGGATCTGTCTGTGCTGTTTGGTTTATTAGCAAGGTTAAGTTCCAGTGATGGTGTAGGTGACTGTTCACAGCGTTAACTGTTCCTTGCATGTTCTGTGGCTAAGATTACTGAAAGTAAATGCAAACTCTGTAAACTTTGCAGGTACCTCAAGTGTAGCTTCAAAGTATGAAGAGCTAGAGTGCCTTTATGCTGCAGTTGGAAAGGTTATTTATGAAGGACTTACTAATTATGAGAAAGCCACTAATGCTAACCCTTCTCAGCTCTTTGGTAAGTTTCCCACACCTCTAGTAGAAATATGTGAGTTGGTCTGTTAATTCTGTATGATCTTTGGCATTAGCTTGTCTTTTCCTTAAGGAAACTGAAGTCTGATGATGGTGAAGAGCAAACTGTGGGGAGCAATTGGAGCTAGCTCATGAGATGAGCTTGGGATGTCTGTCAGCTATGAAGGAAGGGTCTGGGGGGTTCATTGCAGTCTGTCCTCTGCTGGTAGCTTGCCTGGCAGCAGTTAGTGGAAGTGGAAACCTGCTGCTGTGCTACGTGGAAGCCATCTGTACTCAAAGTACATAGGAATGAGATGCAGCATTATGATTAACCAAAAGATAAAGTAAAAATAGCTGAAAACTTGTTACATGGAAAAAAAACCTGCAACCAGGGTACTACTGAAACACAACAGAATGTTTCAAGGATGATGTGTGAACGTGCTTATGTGTTACCACATTTCTTTTCTTTTTCGTTGTATTTGAAATATTATTTATCAACTGATTTGAATAGTGTAGACAGTCATTTATTTCTAGATCACAAATTTGCACTACACAAGGAATTCAGAAAATACTATTTTTTTTTTGTTGAGCCAGCAGCTGAGTTTTTAGCATATACCACTCTGATGAGCTGCAGTGGTCTTCTTCTCTTGTTATTTGTACTTATTTGACTGGTCGAAAGCTCAGTGCCACATGACAGTGACAGATTGGAATCGTTCAGTCTGGCCCAGAACTGGTTGTGTTGGTAATACAGACCTGAAATTGCACGGTTCTGGAAAACTTGCTGATTTAAATGGCAAATGTCCTTCACTGTTTTACTCTGTGGTCTGTGCAGATGGTTGTAATTTTGCTTGGGAATGGCCTATTTGTCAGGTGTCAGGATGTGCTTCAGGACAAGCTCACCCACAAAAGTGCTTTTTACCCTTTGTCCAGAGCTCATTTAAAAGAAACCCTACAGTCTAACCTTCACGTGGTGCAAATCTTTTTAATTCTGTGTTTAAGAAGCTGAGCTTTGTGTGCTAAATTTCCTGCATTCCCAAAGCGTGCTGAAACTAGCTGTTCTGTAGTGTTAATTTTTTCAGTCTAGTATTTGTAATTTGGATAGTCCCACGCTTTTTCATGATAGCACGAAGTACAGTGAGAACATTTTCCCATGTTCTTTATCAGAAAGAGCACATCTGCACTGCAAGCCTCTGTCTCACTCATGTTATGCTCAATTAAAGTTTTGCTTCCATTGCTGTTGTTTTTATCAATAGGTACTTTAATGATTCTGAAATCTGCATGCAGTAACAATCCCAGCTATATTGACAGGCTGATTTCGGTTTTCATGCGATCTCTGCAGAAGATGGTCAGGGAACACTTAAACCCACAGGCTACAGCAGGAACAGCTGAAACAAATACAGGTATTCCATTACATAGTTTAACAATGTTAATGATTAGAAACGTTGTTAAGTATAAAAATCTCTTAATCCTAAGGGGATTCAAATGACGTGGCAGAGTTTTCTTTACGTATTGAAAATGACAGCAGTATTAGTGATAAATATTGCTGAAGTAGTGAAGGATAAAAATGTACTTTGAGTTCCTATTACCAGCTTTAGAGTGCTAAGTGAGTACTTGAGCTATGGCATACATACATAAAAATAGGGAAATTTCTCAAGAGTTGATGGTATTCAAGGGAGAGGCTGACAAGCAGCAGAGCCTTTGCTTGTGAAATAAATTTGCTGAAGCCGATGTCTTTGTTTTTATCCTAAAATAGCATCTTTTTCAGTCTGTACAGTTCTGTCTATCATCAGATGAATTATGTCATGAGCCACTGAAAAACTTAGATATTCCTATAGAAAGAACTACTAAAGAACGCTGTAATTTATGAATGAATTAGCTACTGAAGAAAATAATTGTGAAGAAATGCAGCCATTACATTTCCAGACCATATTTAGTCAAGTAGATTTAAACCTTGCAAATTTTTCAAACAATGAGAAGCAATGAGACAATTATTAAAGTTGACGGATAAGCAAGGCAGGAAATTGGTATGCTGCATCATTGAGTATTTCTTCCACAAGTTTAATTGCAGTTTTTAGGTATTGGAGTTCTGTAACATCTTTCAGTAAAGCTTTGCGGAGATGAAACCTCACAGGCTTGCCCTTTGGATTCTAAATGGATGATGTCTATTTATTCATTTATTTATTTACTTATGAACAACTCTGTGTCCCTGGTTGCTTAAGATTGGAAGTGGTAACTCTGAAAATATTATTCCTATTTCTAGGGATTTAATTCCAGGCAACAGATTTTATTTGTTGCCACTTTTGAAATTACAGTGGCTTATCTTGGAAATGCTTTTGCTGGGCATTTTAGGCATGTCTGTGCAATTGTCATCATTTTCTGTATTCACAGCAGGTACAAGTGAACTGGTAATGCTGAGCCTGGATCTTGTAAAAACTCGCCTGGCTGTGATGAGCATGGAAATGAGGAAAAATTTTATACAAGCAATTCTAACATCTCTAATTGAAAAGTCTACTGACGCAAAAATTCTTCGTGCAGTGGTAAAAATTGTTGAAGAGTGGGTGAAAAACAATTCCCCAATGGCAGCTAATCAGGTAAATCAGGAAGGAAAAAATCATGGCCATGCTCTAATACTGAATACGTGCAAGTTACTGTTATAATTCATCAAGTATTGGCAGGGGGGATTGTGAGGACCTGTTAAATAAGCTAATGTACCCTCTATGAGGTTTTGAATATTTTGCATCCCATGTGAAAGTAACAGGAGTTAAAGCTGTTCAGCGTGTTACAAACTTATGGTAGGTGTTTTGCTTAGAACTTGGGTTAAAGTAAAGGTTTAAAATGTTTCACATTGACTTGGATGGAAAATCCTTCCGCAGGAGGATGCCTAACGCTGCTTTGAATCATGTTATTCCTATTACATTTTGCAACCTCCTCTATTGACCATATTTTGTCTCAGTTAAGAGTTGAGCATTTGACGATCCAGTGCTTTATAAAGGGATCTAAAATTTTAAACATATACATTAAATTTTTGTAACCATTTGAACACTTGAACCTGTATTTACCTGCTGTAGGGAACCTGACTTAGCAGGGGGTTGGACTCGGTGATCTCTGGAGGTCCCTCCCAACCCCTACAATTCTGTGATTCTGTGGTTTAGTTACAATTCTAAAATTCTCTAGCTGATGTTAGAAGGATAAATGCTTGAGTGTCTTTTCTTTTTAAGAACGGTGACCTTCTAGCAAGCTCTCTTTCAATACTTTAGGAGTGAAAGAGTGATTAAAAATGGTAGCTGAGGTGTACTTAGAATATGCCAGTTCTGTGCATGTTTTAAGATGAATTGACAAAATTAATCATGTCTTCTTTTAACGCAGACACCTACTCTCCGGGAGAAGTCCATTTTACTGGTGAAAATGATGACTTACATTGAAAAGCGTTTTCCAGAAGACCTTGAATTGAATGCCCAGTTCTTAGACCTTGTTAACTATGTCTATAGGTAATTATAGCAATTAATCATTTATTTCAGCTTATTGGTTCATAATTTGTACCGTCTATGACCTTTATAACGTACCATCAATCTTTTTAAGTTAAATTAAATGATTTTTTTCTAAGATTCAGAATCGGTTCATTTCTCTGAAACCACAATACATATTTACTGAAGTAAGTTTTGAAATAGAAGATGCTTAAAGAGGATTTTCTTTTTGGATCTGCCAAAATGCCCCCTTTACCAGAGTATTAGGGTGTCCTTATAGATGCGTGTACATTTAATACTGTGGTGAAAGCTAAAATCTCTCTGCTTTTATATCAATAGAGTATAAAAATGATTTTTCTTGGAAATGTATTGTAAAATGCACTCTCAGGTGATTTTATTTGCAAGCTAAGCAATTGGGCTCTGTAACATGATAAAATAATTGGAACAGCAGCATATAAAAAAAAATGCAAGCTATTTTATTTTGTGCTAATGATTCACATTGTTTTCAGCTGCTGTTTGCTGTTGTTCTGTTTGCTGGTTAACTGTGCAAAGCTGTGGTGTAGTCAGAAATTCTTACCAATGAATGTTACTTCACATTTCAAAGTGGTACAGATGTGGCCGAAGTTGACACTGTTTCACAGTTGGGGCAATCGGAATTTTATCCTGGAAGAATTCATGATAATTTAGGGTGGTTTTCTACCAGGCAGCAACATTTTCTTTGCAGTTCCCCTCAAAACATCACACCTGGATGCATGCCACCCAATATAGGCTTCCACGGAACATCACATCTCTTGATTTTTGAATATTATCTGCAAAAAATAGAAGCCTTCTCTTTCTAACATCTGTAATTTCACCTGCATCTCTTTCAGGGATGAGAACCTTTCTGGTAGTGAACTTACTGCTAAACTTGAGCCCGCATTTCTCTCGGGTCTGCGTTGTGCTCAGCCACTGATACGAGCAAAATTTTTTGAGGTCTTTGACAATTCTATGAAACGCCGTGTTTATGAGCGCCTGCTCTACGTGACGTGTTCTCAAAACTGGGAGGCAATGGGAAATCACTTCTGGATAAAACAGTGCATTGAGGTAGGGAAGTTACTCTTTTCAGAAATGCAATTAGAATTCTAGAAATATGTTATGTTCTGCATTTTTCTTAGTTGAATGTTGAAGGGTTAAGTAATGAGTGTGCTGTAGTACATATGATCTGTATCAAAGCGAAAAATACCAAGTCTGCTGCCTCAGATACATCTGAGAAATGGGAAGTCTGGATCTTGGAAAGTGGCTTTAATCTAAGACTGGAAAATCTGTGTTCTCTGGGAAAACCCATCTCTTGTAAATTATGCTGATCAGAAAATATACGAGAGTTTACTAAAATAGATGATTTCAATAAAACGCTGAAGAACAGAGTATCTGCACTAACAGCATGACAAGCGTTAAGTGGGATAGCCTTGAAATGAAATTGCATTTTTGGTTGGGATGGAGCCAAACCTCGGGGATTTAGAAATATATATTTTTAAACAATTTAGATATTAAAACAGGAGGTTAGAGTGACTGTGAGGATAACTTCGAGCTCCCGAAGAGCTCTTTGTGGAGAGAGGAACAGCAATGATTTTCTGCCTTTTTGGTAGATCTGTCTTTGAATGGGAGAGTCTGTATACATTAACTGACCAAGGGTGCTAAATACGTGTATTGTAAGGTAGAAAATACAGAATTTAGGCACAGAATATTCCTATTCCTTCTGCATTTTCGGAAAGGCTTGAAAGGCAGTCTTGATAGCACAGTCATGAACTTCAAAATGTTGTCAATGAAATCAAATAAAGATGAAATTGTATTGTTATATTTATTGAATAAATGTGACAGGTATACCTTGGGCACATTACAACTCTTGTTGATAAATATGAAACTGTAGAGATATTTTCTTAGAAATACTGCAGTAAAATGTCAATTTAAAAAGTCTCCTTACTTTTTAATGTCTTAGCTCCTGCTGGCAGTGTGTGAGAGAAATACTACGATTGGGACAAGTTGTCAGGGTGCTATGTTGCCCTCTATCACCAATGTTATCAACCTGGCTGACAGTCACGATAGAGCAGCATTTGCTATGGTAACCCATGTCAAACAGGAGCCTCGGGAAAGGGAGAACAGCGAATCCAAAGAGGAGGTAATTTACCAAAAACATTGTAGAAAAATAAACCTTTTTAATGAAGATATCCCTTCCTTGTTTCACATCCAAAAATTTTGGAGAACGTGCCTTAAAGATGATGTGCAGAGCTTGTGCTCTATATGTTCATTTAGGCCTTTTTTAATGCAGCACTCTAGCAATTCTACTTCTGAACATAAACCACTAACTGGAGACTCGGAATAGGTTGATTGGAAGAATACTTTGTATTTGTGTAGGGGAAAAAAAAGTAAAAGTAGTTATAAAATACCTTCATGCTTTGAAATGTTTACTTCTTTATAGGATGTGGAAATTGACATCGAATTGGCTCCAGGAGACCAGACCAGTACACCCAAAACAAAGGAACTTTCTGAGAAGGACATTGGGAATCAGCTGCACATGCTGACCAACCGGCACGACAAATTTCTCGACTCTCTTCGTGAAGTGAAGGTTGGTACTCGGTACTTGGTTTCCTGATGAATCATTTTGATACTGAAATCTCCATGCTGGCCTTTTGATCTTCTGTCTTCGGGTATTGTTTTCAAGCTTATTTTTTTAATATAGAAAACTCTTAGAATCTGATGTAATTTCTTAATTGTGTTGTTTAAAAGATGTTTAAGCCTTTACTTAATTACTACTGTCTGCTGCATCCGTCTCTTACAAAGGTGAAACTTCTTTGTCCTATATTTTAACAGTTAGGAAAATTGTGATGGCAGAGACAGAACACAAAGTCAAAACTGTATCAGCATCTTGTGTTTAAATAATTTATGAGAGGGTAATTTTAGCTGAAAGCTATTTTGAAATAATTTTCACAGTGGTGACAGTTCTAAACAAGTAACTCGATCATTTCTATTACCAAACAGTTATCAACTTTTTTCCTTTTTCCTTTCTTTTTTTCATTTTTAAACAGTTACAACGATGAAGCAGTCTTGATCAACATGAAAATAGCATTAAATTAATTTTACAGCAGTTTTCATTGCTGAAAGAAACATTTTGATACGTTGGTTGGAAAAGGCATTTACGTGACTACTTAAGCACTACATAACTGAACAGTTTTTCAGTGCTATTAATTTTATTTCTTTTCTAGACTGGAGCACTGCTGAGTGCCTTTGTTCAGTTATGTCATATTTCTACACCATTAGCAGAAAAGACCTGGATCCAGCTTTTTTCAAGACTCTGGAAGATCTTGTCTGACAGGCAACAACATGTGAGAATCTCTCTCTTTTAATAAACTCTGTTGTAAATGACTAGTGCTCCAGGAAAACGCATACTAAATGACTTGTTCACTTGCTTTGAGAAGTTTGCCATTTTTTGTCTCTGGTTAAGGCTGTACATCTCCGTCAATACATCTTTTAAACGAAGTAGGGCCCTTCCGTTTACAAAGAGAATTACACATCAAATGACGCTATATTAACAAGGTTTTGAATCCAGATTCTATAGTGGTTAACTCTTCATTAAGATTTGTCTGTCCTTATTTTTCCTTCCAGGCTCTAGCAGGTGAAATAAGCCCTTTCTTGTGCAGTGGTAGCCATCAAGTGCAGCGGGATTGCCAGCCAAGTGCTCTGAATTGCTTCGTGGAAGCCATGTCGCAGTGTGTTCCTCCCATTCCCATCAGACCGTGTGTCCTGAAATACTTGGGTAAAACTCACAATCTCTGGTTTCGTTCTACACTGATGCTGGAACATCAAGCATTTGAAAAAGGACTGAGCTTACAAATTAAGCCTAAACAGACAACGGAATTTTATGAGCAGGAAAGCATAACTCCTCCTCAGCAGGTAAGGTGTTATACTGAAATACCTGATGAAATGTGGAGAGAAAAACGTGGTGACAGTGCAGTGCAACAGCCCTGCTTTGTGAATCTTTAGGAGTTTGTTGAAGTAGTGTTGTTTTTTAGTTCAGCAAAGAAATTCCTGACCTTGGGTGTTGTGAACAGGCTTGCAATATTGATTACTTTGTATCTTGCCTGCTTCTCATGCCTTTCTTTCAGCTGGCATTGAAATTCTTGTATTTTTTGCTTGATCCTTCTTTCCACTCTGCTTTTGCAAGTAATTCTCTGCAGCACTGTAAAGCTAGATCAACCCATTTCTGCTCCTTACTTTAAATCTCACGTAGAAGTGTCTGCTACCTCTGTCTTCCTCAAAGGGAGCATGCTTTCCCTGACAAGTCATGTCTGTTGGTATGTGACCTTTGGAAGTTATTAGCCGTAAACAGTAAACAGTCGCTGTTGTGTTTGGTAGTCTGTCAGACAGTGTTTGTGAGCAGCACAGAGAGAGAAGTGCTATAGATTGTTTCTCTGTTGAAGACTGACTTGTTGCTTTGTTAAACAGTTTTGTGTTCTGCGATCTGATCTGATATTTTAAAGAAGACCACAACGAATCAATGTAGAAACCATAGGTTACTTTTGACACGTAGTGCAGTATTGTTCTTCTCAGTACTTGGTCGTTATTCATTTCTTGCCTTTTTTAAAAAGGGTTCATGTGAACAAATCTTTATTTTCGTGTCTGTCTCAACTTGCCTTACTATACAAGATGTGCCTTTGCTTTCTACTATGCTTAATAGTGAAAATTGGGCTGCAGAGAAACATGTGCTTAATGTTCTAGGAAATACTGGATTCCCTTGCTGAGCTCTACTCTTTGTTACAAGAGGAAGATATGTGGGCTGGACTGTGGCAGAAACGCTGTAAATTCCCAGAGACGGCAACGGCTATCGCCTATGAACAGCATGGCTTCTTTGAACAGGTACACTCTTGATACTGGAAACAATCTGGGTAGTTCTGCTGTTAGGATGAGTATTATGGTCAGAGAGAAAATAAACTGAGTAGAAAACTTCAGTTTTCTGAGATAATAAGTAAAGCTTCTCTTCTGGATAAACTAGTAGTTGAAGGCCATGTAATACCTGGCTGAGGTAAGATTTTTTAGTACATCCATCAGCTTTTATCACACTTGCAAAGCTACAAAATAATGACTATTTCAGAAACAAAGTAACACTCAGTAGCTGCTGATTGTTCTTCTTGTGATTTAGAATGCATTTTTTTTTCTTGAAGTTATTGTTGAGCTGGTGTGTGTATAGCAAATAGAAATAAAAGAGTATGAATTTTATTTAGGCACAAGAAACTTATGAAAAAGCAATGGAAAAGGCTAAAAAAGAACATGAACGGAATAACGCTTCCCCGTCCATCTTTCCTGAGTATCAGCTCTGGGAGGATCACTGGATTCGGTAAGTCTTAAAGCTGATGAAGCATTGCTACCCTGCAATGGAAGAATACCCTGCTGGTTTAAAGCTTTAGTTGCTAGAATGCACTTTGTTCAGACCTTTTAAAATAAAGGGGAACTTAAGGGAGAAAAAAAGAAACCAGCACCTACTTTTCTACTCCCTTAAGAGACCATCATAACTTATATGTGTGAAGAATGGTAAAAATGTAATTTGTTATTGCTTGAATCAGATTGGAGCTAAAATTTGTTTTTCCTGTTTAAAGCTGTTGTTGTAATAGTAGACAGAAAATGCAGCTTATCTCTGCTCACAGATTTCTGTATTATAACAGGTAATAAATCCTCTCATCTGGATAAAACATCTGCAGTGCTTGCAAAGCAGTTCACGGAGAAACAAATACGTTGATAATCTAATACAAAACATAAGACACTTTTATTGATTATTATTATTCTTTTTGGTAAATAAACTCACAGTGGTTCTGATTTTCTTAGCTGCTCCAAAGAATTGAACCAGTGGGAACCTTTGACAGAATATGGGCAGTCAAAAGGCCATATAAATCCTTACCTGGTACTGGAATGTGCATGGAGGGTCTCAAACTGGACTGCTATGAAGGAGGCTCTGGTGCAGGTGAGCGAGGGCTTTTTGTGTTCATCTTCAGTTCAGTATAGGGCTTACTGAATCTCAGTCTGATTTGAATTGGAAGGGAACAGAGTCCACTCGGAGCAGGCCCAAGTAGATCAGGCTGCCTTGTCTGGTAGGGTTCTGGGATCCCAGGCCTTCTGGGCATGCTTTTGATCTGAAGAGATCAAAATCTCTGAAGAGATGTGCCCTTGCTGTTATATACTGTTGTAGAAAATAGCACTATATGCAGCTTCTGTTAGAAACTAAGGAACCTGTGTGTAGCAAGTGGAGTAGTCGTCTTCCTCATTGGGTAAAGGATGGAATACATTGCTTGTACTTTTCTGCTATTGACCTTCCTGATTCATTATGGAGCTCATTATTGTATTCTGCTTGTAATTCATTTTGCTGAACAACATGCATTTGTAAAACATTTAACCTTCCCTTTGTCCTTTCCTGGGTTTTACTCATGAGATTGTGCGTTCTGTGCATCTGTGTGCCTGAAAATGGATCTGTGCTGCCTGTCTGCCTGAAGAACGAGCGCTCCGTAAAGTTTTGCCTGTTACACAAGAGTTTGAAGGCGGGGGGCACTACATAAAATAACATTTCAAAAGATGAAAATCTCCAAGTTCTTTTTTTCTTTCCAAGTGTTCTTAAACATCATTTTGTGCGTGTGTGTAAATGAAGTTTAAATGGCCACGGAAACATGCTTGGAATGCCTGTGATTTTTGAGAAAATACACAGGCAGATATTTTTTTCCGAGATGAAATTCTGGGGAGTTCTTCCACACACAGGAGGGGAAAAAAAAGCCATATTGAGATAAAGTCATCCTTACTCTCCCTTAGGCATCTTTTTCCCCACTGTTTTGCGAACCATCCTGTGAGAATCAGCTCATGATTATTTGATTATTGTTCCCGATGCTGCTGTAAAATATCAGGCCTACTTCTCATAGTAAGTAGAGTTGTTCATTTGTGGTTAGTTAAAGCAGAAACATGAATCAGATGTAGAACTGAAATCTGAAGGGTGAGAATACTGCGTTAAGTCACAGGTGGTAAGGAACTTGCTGATCTTCATTGCACTGTTGCGATGTAGTACGGCATTACTGGGATTACTCTGCTAAAGATGCTAGAGTTTGGAATAAGGGAGCAAACTGCATATTTAAAATATAATTTACTGACAAAGCTGTGAGCAGAACCTTTTTCATGTTGCAGAGGTTTAGCCAGAAGAGTTAGTCCCTCGCTTCATTGAGTTTTACTGTTGTGCCTTTACTGTTTAAGTTTTGAAGCAATACCTACCAGTGAAAAATATCGAGTTCAATTGGCAGATGACTGCCTGGTTTCATAATATTTGCAAAAGGTAGAAACATGCTTATGAGAAACACTGAGCATCCCTAGCTCCTGTACCCTGCAGGATCAAGTGTCTGATACAAAATATCCTATCAGTGTGCTTCATTGTGACAGCTTACTCTCCCATGATAAATACGCCCAACCTGTGTCTTTCCTTTCCTTTCTTCAAAACGAGACTGAATATTACATTTTTTTAACGTTGTGTCTATTCTTTTGCAACGCTGGTTACATAGGTACGTGCAGTCAGTGTGTTTTGCTTTAAAGGCTAAACAGTGAGAACAGGAAAAGCTGTTTAATTTAAGGCAGTCTTTTCTCAGAATCTAAATTAAAGGTGCCCAACCATTGCAGCATTTGAAATTGAATTTTCCCACGCTTGTAGTACTGCTGGAAATGAAGCAGTTGCTTCTAAGATGCATTTGAGCATTTGTCTGTCCCCGTGAAGCCAGGTCCGTAAGTAGCAAGTTGTACTGCAGCTGCAGAAATGATCTAACAGGTGATATTTGCATTTTAATTAACTTCTTTTGCTCTTTAAAAAAATTGCCATTTTGTGTGTAAGTATGCAACTTTACTGGTTAATTTTAGAAACCGTATTGTTTGAAAACCTCTGGAGCCTAAAATCAGGACTCTGTTGTGCAGCTCATTTTAAACCTTGAGTTAGACCAGAATGAAATAGATCACGTCTGACAGGTTCTGGTTTTGGAAATGGGTTTGAGTAGAAGCAGCAACCACAAGTAGCTGCTGATGTGCTGTAGTGGCAGTTGTACCAAATGAGGTATTTTCAGCAATGGGGCGTTCACTCATCGACTCAGGAGGAGATGCTGCTGAAGCCGTAAATGGAGCTTCCTGGGCTCCACTTGGATTCCCATAAAAATGTCAGGACACGTGTTTGCATAAATATTAGGATGTGAAGAATGGTGGATTCTGTGCTGCTATACTCGCTAGTCAATTCTATTGGTACTCTATGGCTGTTCTTTAAAACCTGACTTTGAAAAACTTATTTTAAATGTACTATCATATAAATCCCCGTGGTTGATCCTTGGGTCAGAAGAGGGTCAGAAAAGATGGCAAATATGTATCAGCTTTCATAAATCTCTGCGAAACGTTTTAAATAATCTAACTATTAAAGTGGAGCCATTAAAATACCATGTGGCCTTTGATAGGACCCAAGACTCACTTCCATTTGCTCGCATTGCCGTTGTGTTTAATGATCCAGCGGATAACGTAATAAAAAAGAGATGATTTTCACTGTGTAAGTGTAAAGTTGCTACCTGGCAGTTTCTCTTTGCGGTCTCAGACGTAAAAGCCAATTGAGGATAAGCAGAAATAACAGTTGTAATGGTTAAGGTGCAGTGCATCAACAGGAAGATAATGCGGAGGGATTTCTGTAAAATAAGGATTTCCTAGCTGGGCAATTCAGGTGCTTTGCCATTTTTAGTTGCTGTTTTTCTGCTGGTCCAAGGTTTTTAAGAAAATGGTTTATAATTGTGTTTTAATCATTTTAGTACTGCCACCCGACTCTGCGTCCGTATTGAGAAATGGTTTTGATGTAAATGGGAAGGCTACGTGTAGATGATTTAAAAAATTGCACATCAGCTCTTTATTCTGATAAACTTAGGCAGTTAGGAAGTACAATGCTGGCATAATGTGCTGACACAGAGGGACAGTATCCTTCTAAATGAGGAGCTGACATGCTTGCTCTGGAGCCCCTGCAGCATCTCGCAGGCAGCGAGCTCTCTGCTGAGAGGCACTTCTCTTCTTGGCTGGGTGGGCTGATTGGCAGCGAGCTTCGTGCTCCTGTTGCAGGAGCGCTTTCAGCTTGCTCAGCTGCGCCGTGGCTGCCCGGCAGCGTGCCCTCAGCAGGCTGTGTGCGGCGCTTCTGCTCCTGTGCCGAGCTGGCAATTTCTTTGCTAGCCTACCCTCACCAATAATTGTTGGAGCCCGAGCCCCTCTAATGACAGATTCTGGTATTTTAGTCTGTTTGTAGAAATGGGGCGGTTTTCTAAACAAAATAAGCAACCCGATTGTTGAAGAAGTCTTTAGAAAATACGTTAGGAAAGTCTGCCTTCAAGCACGAGTAATCCTTACCAGACATCTTTCCATTTCATTACCAGGTGGAGTTGAGCTGTCCAAAAGAGATGGCGTGGAAAGTGAACATGTACAGAGGATACTTAGCGATCTGCCACCCCGAGGAGCAGCAGCTTAACTTCATTGAGCGCCTGGTGGAGATGGCGAGTAGCTTGGCCATTCGGGAGTGGAGGAGGCTTCCCCACGTGGTCTCCCACGTTCACACTCCCCTTCTCCAGGTAAGAACCGAAAGCTTGTGTTATCAGTTACGTTCTGATAGCAGGTTTCAGGTCTTCTAGTAAATGTGGGTACAAAATACTTTACTGTTCAGTACTGATTGGTTTCTCCTAGTGATATCTTTTTTAAAAATTGAAGATTGTGGTGGGTTGAGGTAGCTATTTAAAAACTGACAAATGGCTCAGCCTTCTTTGTGGGCTAATGTGTAATGCACCGCAGTGCTTGGAGTCCTTGAACACTGAGTGGCTTTTGAATTGTGTTCCATTTGGAGTAGGTATAATATTATATTATAACACTTGTGGGAATGTTGAACTGTCTTCCAAAGTGTTCTTTTCAGATGGTTTGCGAATGTGTTAAATGCAGTGTGGAGTTTTGTCAGTTGTAACGTGCTTGTGGTTTTTTTTTTTTTTCTTTATTTGTTTTAAATCTGAGCTGTCAATGACCTGTAAGGGAAAAGTGTGTTTAGAGATGCTGGTATTTCTCTGAGAAGCAGAATTCTGAGCTAGCTGAGCAAATTCTGAACTGTGGCTTAAGCATTATGGTCAAAGAACCAAAAAAATTAGGTCTGTTGCTAGTGAAGGACTTTGCAGATGAGGCTTTACCATTTTCTTCTCTGATTTGCCATTCTGCAAGTACAAGTTTGTACTGGAAAGGCTGTAAGTTGTTTTTTGTCTTTGCCTTTGTTATGACAGGCCAGGTGAATTGGACTGCTGTGCCATCTGAGCTCCTTCAAAGGCACTCAGGTTGGAAGGTTGGAATGGCAAATTGAGCCCACTGGGTGGGTTCTGTAAACACATTGGTGCTGAGAGTGATGGTAGAAAGTTAGTTCCTATTGCACATAAAAAGCCCAGGAAAGAGAATGTCTTTGGTCTGAGTGGGAGACCATATTCCAGTAATTCCCCTTGTCTGCGTGTGGGTGCGCACCTTCCACATTTAGCTGAGCTGATTGAAAAGGTTACTGCTTCCAACTAATTGGCTCATTTTAATTCCAATACGTTACAGAGCACTTGTGAGAGTAAGTCAGCTGGAAGAGTTGAGACAGCGGTAACCTTTGTCAGGGGCATTTTGCTGAATTGGGAAGGAACAGATCGCTTACATCAGAAGAGGTTGGCGCCCTGTGGCCTTTCCTTGGGATCTGAAAGAGATCTGTGTGCTTTCTGGGCAAGAAAAATGGGCAAAGCAAGCATGACGTTTTGAGAGGAGCTTAATGCTGAAGTCAGGGTGGCATTCTGGCTGTGAGGCAGTGAGCTGTGCTCAGAATAAATGAGAAGCAGTCCGTTAATTTTGAGTTACAAGAACTTTGAAAAGAAACAACAGTAACAAAACCGAACAGCTACACAAGAAGCACACACTTCCGAGTCCTAAAAATGTTTTTATCTCATAAAAGGATGTGCTATTTTCTGTTTCTCTAAGGAAATATGGTTGGAATAAGAGAAGTAAAAGATGGCTTTTCTTTCATCCTTGCTGAACAGGTCCCTAGTGCTTGTTTAAATTAACCATATTTTAGGCCTAGTTATTAAGTGTTACAAGACAAATAATGTACTTTTTACAGCATTTATTTAAGTGTTGATTGGTTTGAAGGTACTGTGCTCCAGATAGATGTTTCTTTTTGCTTTTAATCTTACTTTTTGTGGCAACATTGGCTGTGCAGTTTGAAAAAGAGATACGTTCAAATTCTGTGTGTTTAGTCTTGCTCCTTGACATGGATGTTGCTCAGGATCCACTTAGAAAGTTTGGGGAAGAGACTTGGTTCTCGTCCTGGAAGTGCTTGGAAGAACTTGAGACCTGCAGAAGTGTTTTTGTGAAGCAGCTGGCACAACCTTGATCATATGGATTATGCAGTTTACTTATTATATGAGATGAAAAAACACATGTCACATGGTGAAAAATGTATGGCTTGTGTCCTTCACAACTTTCACACATTTCTCTGTAACAAAAACGGACTGCTGCAGCTTCCCTTTAAAATGTGTGAAATGTCAACACTTACCCTTTAGCTTTGCTTGGATTTAATTACGTAAGTAATTCAGAACTGTAAGAGACGAACTTTGAGGGTAGATGTTATTGCCAAGTGTAATTGAATGGAAGCAGGCGTCCAAACTCATCTTTAAAGAATGGGATTGGGCTTTGAAATGCTTCCAGAAGCGTCTTGAAAGTGAACGTCCTGCGTTGTGCAGCAGCACCCGGAGGTTGGGGCTGGCGGACTCGGGTTCACCTTCCCCCGCAGCGTGTGCTCTGCCAGCAGGCTGCCTCATTGGGAGGGCTGACTGCGGCCTCCTCGGGCGGCCTGGTACACGGGCATCTGGTGCAGAGTAGTGCCCATTGCTGGGGAGGGAGACATTCGTCTCCAAGGGGGAAATTCTGGAATATCTCAGTGCGGTATGATCTGAAATTTGGTGTCGGGGGATGCATTTCTTCATGGGTCAGTGCTCCGAGAACTGTGCATGAGCTGCACCTGTAGAAATGCGGTGGATCCTGCTGGGGGCTTCCGTAATTCTGTGCTGGCTGAGGGGTTTCACCTTGTGTGTTGTGCCTGCTTTGCTTCATAACAAACGAAATCCTCGTGGTCTGAGGGGCCTCTAGTGAGAGGAGCGTACCTGTGGGTAGGTGGTGCACAGCAGCCCCTGCGTTTGAATTGGTACGATGCACATTGATGCATTAGGTAGAGTGAGGGAGCATGGAAGAATTCTCCGTGTAGGGAAGAAGCTGCTGAGTAAATAGGTGAGATGTAAATAGTAGTGCAACCTTTCGTTTGCTAGACCTGATACAAATGGAAGATTTCTTGACTAAATGAATTCCTTCCTGATAAATTTTCACGGATATTTCCAGTTTTTCTCTTCTGGATGTGTGGTATTTGTAGCATGAAAGGATTAGGATGGCTAAATAATGTAAATGCTTTCAGATATCAATTAAAACAAGCGTTTAGAATAACCTAATATGTGGACATCCCTCATGAAGAAATGATAAATTAGTCAATGAGTGACAGAGGTACAAATGCAGCCATGAATTTGCACTGCAGTAATTACTTTTTTTTTTCTAATATCAGATAGTGTGTGATTAAATACCTGTGAGAAAATTAAATTTATGTGATGAATGGGTGTAGGATGAAGGTTAAGCTATTGTGAGAGCTGATACTGAGATGATTGTAGGAAAATATTACTTTGTTTAATTTATTTTGTTTCAAGAGATTTCACTGGGTAAATTCAGAGGGCTTTTTTTTTTTAAGTAGTTATCTTATTTGGTTGATTAACAATGAATATGACTATTATCTGCCAAGAGGTAGCTTCAAGAATACTACATTGGTTTTATTGTACTACAGGTAATTAAATTCCATTAAAGTTTGTGGGCCTTTTCTTGGGGTTGTTGAAGTTTAACAAAATGTCTTCTGCCTGTAGTGGGTTTGAGACTACTGCCATCTCTTGTTTGTTCCTTTCATTAATCTGAGGATAGTAATGTCAGTATAAAAAACATTTTTAACCTAAGTAACTTCTCAAAGCTAGGGTTCTTGGGAGCATCTCTTATAGTGATAGCTTTGGGGATGCCTGGAGCCCGAAGATAGGCAGGGACCTTTTTGTGGGCAATTCAGGAAGGAACGTTATGGCACCTTTGTGTCCTGTATAAAACAATTGGGTTGTTTGTTTCTTGGGACTAGTCACCCGCTGATACAAATTCAGTTTTGATGTTCAGCAGCTGGGTATAACATTTCTGCTAATAACTGAAGCACACGGTTTTTCGTTGTCTTTTCTTTTTCTGTTTTGATAATTACCGGCTAATGGTTATTCATGCAACTAATAGACAGGTCCCCAAGCAGCATAGCTTCTTCTTTACTTGATGATTTAAAGGTGGACTGATCAGAAGGATCTTGGCCGGTTTATTGTACTGTCTTTTAGGATGATTTATGTTGTTTACTGTTTTCTAGGCAGCACAGCAGATAATTGAACTTCAAGAAGCAGCCCAAATAAACGCGGGATTGCAGCCGACTAATCTAGGGAGGAACAACAGCTTACATGATATGAAGACTGTTGTCAAGACTTGGAGGAACAGGTTACCCATTGTGTCAGATGATTTATCCCACTGGAGCAGCATTTTCATGTGGAGACAGCATCATTACCAGGGTAAAACTGCCTGGTCCAGCATGCCTTCATCATGTAATTTTCCAGAAAACACATTGTTTGAAATAAGTTCTTTGTATTCTTTTTATTTAAACATGAAGTAGTTTTGTTGGCTTTGACGAGATTGTTTTTATTCGTTTTCCATCTGAGCGTTCCATTGAGCTGTAGTTTCGTATGTAATGTTGTGTGAGATTTTGCTGTATGTATGGTTTCATTTATAATGACAACGTTTCATGTTTTGTCTTTAGCCATTGTAACTGCATACGAAAATAGTTCTCAGCATGACCCTAGTTCCAATAATGCAATGTTGGGAGTTCATGCTTCTGCATCGGCAATTATCCAGTATGGAAAGATAGCTCGAAAACAAGGGCTGGTCAACGTAGCTTTGGATATACTGAGTCGTATTCATACAATTCCAACTGTACCCATTGTGGACTGCTTCCAGAAGATTCGCCAGCAAGTTAAGTGTTACCTTCAGCTGGCAGGAGTGATGGGCAAAAATGAATGCATGCAGGTACGGTAGCTTTTTCTCTGACGTTGTTATTAGAACTTGGAAGGTTATGAGTGTGTCAGATGTATAGATTTAAATAAATGGCCTCTGTACAGGACGGGATCAATTTCCTTGGTCGTGTTATAGCATGCCCAGTGTTAAGTAACACTGTTAGACACAACAGGAGTCATTGTCCTCTTTGACCTGTGAATATTTTAAGAGTTAACCTTGTAAATATAAAGTGGACATAGATATTTTAAAATCTTACAAAGTAGATAAATGGAAGGGACTCTGAAAATACGTCATTTGCAAAAGGACAGTGCAATTGTAAGATGTGTTTTAATGAGGGGTTTTGAGTGGCTTGCTCATGAGTGATGTTTGCTGGCGTACTGACATGAAAATGGGTTAAAAAGAAGGGAAAAAAGTGTGATTGTAGACAGAAAACCCTGACACATAATTATAAGGCAGGCAAACTTAAAGTTGGAGAAGATAACTGATCACCTGATGAGTGTTGTCTGTAGTATCTGTTATTTTGCATGGACCAACAGAAACTTAAAATTGTTGTCAGTCTAGACTGTTTTTAAATGAAAAATAAATGGGAAATAACCAAAATGCTAGAAATTCATGCTGTTTCAAGAAGAAATTTGGGCTGTTTTTTATGGTATTTTCATTTTAACAGAGACATCCATTTTAGAAGGCTTTTTTTCACTAATACTTATTTAACAGGGTCTTGAAGTTATTGAATCGACTAATCTGAAGTACTTCACCAAGGAGATGACTGCTGAGTTCTATGCATTGAAGGGAATGTTCTTGGCGCAGATTAACAAGTAAGTGTGTTGGCTGGAGGAGGTGTTAGCACACATCTGAGAGAAGAGTTTCAGCTCAGTATTTGATCAGGAAAGTTGTTCCCTATGTTTATACCAGCCTAAAACTTGGCACAGCTGTATAAGGAAGTAGAATTTTTCATAGTGGTTCCTCTTCAGTTTGAAGATGGAATGATTGTTAATATTTCTGAGTGCTGTAGGAAGACCTGACTGAAGCAGACATTACATCAGTTATTTTTTGTTTCTTTGTTTTTAGAGATATGCAGAAGGAAGAGGCAGGGAGAATATTTTTGTCCAAAGCTTTGCAGCGTAAGATACCTTTTTTCCTGGTTCTATGACTATTTAGTTAGACAGACTGATGTCTAATGGATATCTCAATCTAACAAACCAATGCATTAGTGTAGCTGACAAAAGGAAGTTACTTTAATTACAATCTCAATGTAAGTATCGCATATAAAAGCAAGGATAGAGCCCTATTCAGTCTGCAAGATTATAGCGACCTAAACAAAGCTAGCCTACATCTTCATTTCTTTTTTTCTGTTTTGTTGTTCATTGTACATGTCTGATGGCATAGTTCATAGTCCATACAAAGATCTCCTGTATTGTTCAAAATGAAAATGTTACATAAACTCACTTAGGATTGAACTGAAAATATTAATGTTTTATGTTTTGGAGACAGCTTGCATTCAAAAATGAAACACTGAAGTGTAAGCTTTACCTTCAAACTACCAGCTTTCTAGCATTTTCGCTTCACAGTGCTGACAGGCATCGTGCTGCTTTGAGGAGGGTCTCTCTCTAATTCAGTAGGCAGATATTTCAGCAGTCAAATTTTATTGGGTGATCCTGAAAAACACAGCCCTTCGGATTTCAGCATTTTTTTGTGTATGTGGTATTTAATGGCATATTGCTCAATGCTACGTATAGATGGAATAGTTGTTTTACCACTGCATTGCAGACACTTTCAAAGTGAAATCCATCAGCTTTTAAGTTGTACACTGCAACCCCATGTAGCAATTAAAGTCAGGAAATAATGAATATCTTCTGTGAGTACAAGAGAGAAATTTAAATAGGCAGAATGTAATTACTTTGATGGAAAGTGCAGTGGGCTTTTTTGCGGCCGTAAATGAGCTTAGTTTCAGTTGAGGTGTAAAGGGAAGGAAGTCTCCCTCCACCCCCACTTTAAAATAAATAAATAAATTCATGCAGTTGAACTAAAAGACTGCTAAAACTGTACCCATGCCCTTCTTCAGGATAGAAGGGATAAAGGATTCTGTTTAAAACATGCATCTTAATCTTGCAAACCAGCCGAGACAAACGTGTGTTTCAAGCACTGCAGCTGGGGTTAGGATGTTGAGATGGTTACTCATGAGAAGATGGGCAGTCCTGGCCCTGAGGACGTGTGACTGCTGATTACTGTGTGTCGAGTACTTGAAAGCCAGAGGTCACCTCTGCTGTTGCATCTCCCTGTGCTGCCCATTTGCTGAGCAAGGTGGGAGAAACCATTTTTAAAAAGTCATTTCAGCTGTCAAGAATGATGGATAGTAGAGAGGTAGAAAAGAAGATCTGCTGAAAAGTCCTGTTTTTAGGAAGGGGAAGTAGTCAGATGAAGTCATTTATCAGGCTGCTGCTTTGCTACTGGGCTTTAAAACTTCAGTGTAAGGTGCAGAAAGCTTCTGAAAGAAAGCAAAGTATTTGTGTAACGTAGAAATGAATGTGTATTTGACTGACAAAGTTACTTCCTTTTTATCATTTCATCTCAATAGCTAATCATTTCAATTCATTACTGTAATCGTACGAGCTAATATTTTGATATAAAAAATACAGACAAGCATTACTTTCCTTTTTGTACTGCTTCTTACTATGCTTATTCTACAAGAGAGAAGATCCCTTTTAAATAAGAATCCTGAAATGCTTTAAAAGTTTCTCTGTTTCAGTTGTGCATGTGAGTTTTCTCATTCTTCAAGCTTATGCCTGACACATTGCCCAAGTTTGAGGGCTGTTTGTATATTGAGGTGAATCCTGCCAAATCTTGAAATGGGAACATGTGAGGAAACCCAGAAAGGACTTCCCAATTACCAAACTTTGCTTTGTTGTTTTTGTGAATCCAAGAATTGTATGATTAGACTTCTGTTGTTGCTTTTTTTTTTTCCAACTTCCTAACTTTTTAGCCTTAGGGGTGAGGAACTGACTTGTTCCAGATAACATCAGTTGTAGATTGGGTGGGAGAACACTTAAGCAAGGTGGAGTCCACTGAAAGATATCTAATGCAATATGTTCTGAATTTTACTTTTTCTTACTCCTTCTTACTCCTGGTGTTTTTGTGTAATCATTTATTATTCATTTTTTCCCTAGAGTTTTTTTCTGTTGCTTGAGTTGCAGTTGCAGTGCACTGGAACTTTTAGTTTTTCAGGGAGTATCTTGGGATCTGAAACATTTGCATAATTGTTTCCATTATGAACCATTTGCTTTCATAGCTGCTGAAATAAAGGAAAGCTAAGAGAAAGTAATCAGAAGCCCTTACTGGAGAACTTAGTGGAAAAATACCATTCGATGTTAAGAACATAATTGAGTACCCTATCAGAAATCTGTTACGTGATTTAGTGATTTTTTTTGTTAGTACAAAACTCATATTCATACTTGTCACATTGCAGGTCTGAAGAAGCAAACAAAGCTTTTTCTGCAGCCGTACAGATGCATGATGTCCTAGTGAAAGCGTGGGCAATGTGGGGTGATTACCTGGAGAATATCTTTGTGAAAGAACGCCAGCTTCATCTGGGTGTGTCTGCTATTACTTGCTACCTGCATGCGTGTCGTCATCAGAATGAGAGCAAATCAAGAAAATACTTAGCAAAGGTAAGGTCCTGGTGTTCAAATGTTCATATGCCCACGTTGGTGTGATTGGAGAAATACCAGTTACAGATTAAAAGCTTTACTTTAGGCTGAAACTGTATTCATGGCTGCTGTAGAGTCATTGCATAGAATTCATCATGGATTTTTTTCTTTGTTAGAATACATATATATTTTTTAAGGTGTGGAAGGGAGCAGGGGGGAAGGGAACAAGTAACATCCTTGCTTGCATAACTGTCTGATTTTTAACTTAAACTAAGATTTCCTGTGTCCTTCTGCTTTATAAATTAGTCAGATACCTTCCCACACCAAAGCCTTAGAATTAACAGCGCTTTTTTTTTTTCCACTTTTGCATTTCAGCTCTATTCAAATAGCTCTTCCAGCTACTTAACTGGGATTGGTTTTGAAGGCGTTGCCCTTCTGACTCCGTCAGGGATAGGAACTGTGGATTACTACTGGTACAATGTCAGCTGTCGTTAGTTTAATCTTTATTCTCCCAAGGGACCTTCTGAAAATATTAGTGCTTCATTTTCTGAATTTTTGGTACTACTTTTTTTCTTTTTTAGTTCGTTAGACAAACACAGATGTAACATTTGTGCTCTCCTGCTAACTGTCATATTGCTGAGTCCACAAATACAGCTTCAGTTATTTGCAAGCGCTTAGGCCAAGCAGTCAGTGCTTAATACATTTCCATTTAAATTTGGTGATAAAAGAGTATCATTAGGGTTAGACAGACAAAGGAACGTTTAAGTTAACGTATCTGAATAGCACACTTATAGGCACTATGAAACATGCCTCAATTTCCACACCAGCCCCCTCGTTGCACCCATTAAACGTACTTGCATTTATGTATACATCCTTCTAATCTTATCTCTGGGGGAAAATCCAACACTGACCAGGTATAATGAATCTAAATTCTTGTGTCCAAGTAGGCTTTGACAGTTCAATGGACTCCAGTATCATATCAGTAATTATCTGCTTGGGTTTTTTTTCTGTGTAATTCATTTGACGTGTGTTGGATTTGTTCAAGCCCTGAGATGTCTGCTTGAAACCTTGTTCCAGGTTCTCTGGCTGCTGAGTTTTGATGATGATAAGAACACACTAGCAGATGCAGTGGACAAGTACTGTATCGGTGTCCCACCCATTCAGTGGTTGGCCTGGATTCCACAGCTGTTGACATGCCTGGTTGGCTCAGAGGGCAAACTCCTTCTGAACCTCATCAGTCAGGTGGGTACAGAAGATGAAGGCTAATTCTTTATTGTCTGTAACCTTTATTTTCAAGATGAGATAGGTTAGAATTTTTAAAAGCAAATTAAGAAAGTTTAAAAAACATTATTTCTTGCAACTGTTTATAATTTAATAAATGCTAATTTCTCCCTATAAGCAGAACAATTTTAAGTTCAAAGTGAGTGATACTTAATGAGACTGAACCTTGTGTAATTGTATGCCATATTTGCATAACGTGTTTTAGATTTCCCTCTGGAATTCTATTTATTACATTTTTGGGTACAATATAGTACACATTTAGGAATGTGAAGTTAGATGTTTGTTGTGTTAAGAGTAGAGTTAAAAAAAATTGCTAGCTCTAGTGAGTGAAGGGCAGACTTTTTTAGCTCCTTATTTTTCTCAGACTTGATTTAAAAGTTAGTGCTCTGTCACCATCAGAAATCTTTACAGAGGTGCTGTAAATTTACACTTGAAATTTAGTATGTCAGGTGACTAGAAAAATAAGGGTAACGTTTCAGGAGTTAGGTGAAGAATCTGATGTCCTCAATTTGTACCTCTGAAAAGACAAATGAGCTTTGATTGATCTTACTTTGGAATTTTAAGATTTTACTGTCCTCTGCTCTAAAACAGAATCAGAACAGAACACGTTGCTGTATCTCAGCATAAAGTTGTTTTACAGTATGCCTTCACACTAAGGGAGATTGTATGACATCTTTCTGCATTTTTAGATATTGTTTTCTTATTGCTTAGTGTGAACAGGGTTCAGATATGTTTTCAGGGATGGTAACTGTTCGTGGTCTAGTTTAAGCTCTCTTTTAGCATGCTCAGAACCAGGAAATGCTGTTGCGAAACTTCTATGGCTTGTCATGCCCATTTGGAGGGGAGAAAAATCAATGATTTAATGAAATTGTGGCTGGAGAACTCTCTGGTTGTGTCTTAAAATGTACTCCATTGTGGGTAGTACTTAGACACATCATTTCTTTCCTTTAATAGAAAAGGAGATTTATAGATTACAGAGGAGACGCTGGATGTTAATATCTCCTTCGCCTTTTTTTTATTATTATTGTTCTATTATGGAAGCTAAAACCTTTTTTGGTGAAATTGGTATCCCCTTACATTAAGTGCTGCAATTAGCTGGAGTAAAGTTACTCTCTAATGGGCCTTCTTATCACTTACTAGGGGGCTCACCGGGAATTGTGGCCTAATTTAAAGACTAACTGGTGTCATTCTGTCTGTTTTTCTTCCATTATGTACATGAGTAAGATCAGTGAGCTGGCCCAGGTACGCTGGCATTATGCTATTTTCAGATTTATTAAGCAGTACTATCTGGAAGCACTAATTAGGTAATGTCTTAACAGTGTGTGGAAGGAGTCACCATTTCATCCTCTTTGATTTTCTGTTACTGAAATGATCTTTCATTTCCTAGTTTTCCAAAAGCTGTTATTTGAAACAAAGAACTGATTATTACTGAATTCTTGCACTCATTTACATCGAGAATCTGTACGTGTTGATCTGATGTGTAGTCAGATTTCCTTAAATGAGAAGTGAGAATCGTGTGTATGTACATCTGCACATAGGTGGGACGAGTCTATCCCCAGGCTGTCTACTTCCCAATCAGGACCCTCTACTTGACCTTGAAGATAGAACAGCGAGAGCGCTACAAAAGCGGTGAGCTTGATGCAGAGAAAACTGTTTGAATTCTTTAACTTGGTCATTATTTTTAGTTTTCCTTCATTTTACTGGGAAGATAGCTTCTCTAGGAAACATAGCAACGTTGCAAGGCCAAGGAAAAAAATTCCAGTGAACTTTACTTAAATTCATTTCTGTGACATCAAGTCTACAGGAGCTTCAAGTCTTGAGCTGTCTTGAATAACCTGCTCATCAAGGATAGTTTAATTTTTGTTATTATGTAACTAATTATTCAAAATCACGCACTCTTTACTGGATTTTAGGTAGAAAAGTCTTGGATTTCAAATATGGGAGAGCACTAATTAAAAATGCTTCATTTTTCTTTGCTCCTCCTTCAGAGGAGGAAGATGATACGTTCACATGCCATAATACTTCACGGCATTTGTATCCAACAAGAGATGTTTGTTGCCAAATTCTTGATATTGCCACTTATGCGTTTAGTGATAGCTGATAACATATCTTCCTCTCAGTTCTGCCACAAACTACCGCTCTGCTGAATTAAATGAGGTTTCTGATCACTGGGAGGTGATGTTATTTGAAGCAGTGGGACATCGTGTGATAAACCAAAACTCTGTGCAACGGAGTTGTAACACGAGAGAGAAGTTTTCCTAGTAGGTAACACTCTACAGCAATGTGTGTTGTTGGCATCAGTTACATTTATTCCTGCAGTTGTGCAAGAGATCTCACCAAAAAAGGGAGGGGGCCAAAATGAACAGTGTTTGCTTAGTTTGTTCCTGTATGAAATATTGCCCGTTACTTCAGGAGCTCGATTTGGCAGTGTAAAACCTAGGGCTGTGTGATTTTGAGGAGTGTTTATATCGCTCTAGCTTTGAGAAGTCTGTAGTGCTGAGCAGCACTGCGAGCAGAGTTTTCTTAACAGGCAAATTTTCTGCAGCTCAGTGGGTTATACATTGTTAATCCAAAATACAAAACAGTTTATTTCATTCAGTCATGTTTCAAGTTTATGAAGAGCAAAGTCTTTCCTGAATTTTTGTATTGATTTTACTTTTCCACTTTCCAGATTCTGGGCAACAACAACCGAGTTCAGTTGGAAATCAGTCCCACTCTGCCTCAGATCCTGGGCCAATCAGAGCCACAGCACCGATGTGGAGATGCAGTCGAATTATGCATATGCAGCGAGAGTTACACCCAACACTTTTGTCTTCTCTGGAAGGCATTGTAGATCAGATGGTCTGGTTCAGAGAGAATTGGCATGAAGAGGTATTTGGCTTTTATACAGCTTCATATGTATGTGTCCTCTAAGGAAAACTTAGCTGCAAAATATTTCTCTAGAATTACTTCCGAGCAGTAAAACATAGCTCTTTTTTGATTAGAAAACTGATGTATTCCTAGAACTGACTGCTCTGATTGGAGTTTTTAGACGTTAGTTATTTATGGAAGCAATATATAAGTTTCCCAAAACTTGACAAATGCCTCTAGCATAAGGATTTAAGCTGTTGCTTGTACTAACTGAAAAATTATGTTATACTAAATTTCACAGATACCAGTTTTCTTCCTGATCTGGTGGTCTGTGACAAGTGGTAATTATTGTCCACGTTTGATTTAGAGAGCAGATGGGCTTGCTATTCCATTTCTGTTATTTGTGTCTCGAAGTGGTGCACACGGTTCTATCTACCTGGCAGAGACTTAATAGTGTTTCCGTGCACCAGATCAGACGACCTGATCTTCCTGACTTTTTGTCTTTATTATCATTGTTTTGTCTTTAGGTTCTTAGACAACTGCAGCAGGGCTTGGCAAAGTGCTATTCGGTTGCCTTTGAGAAAAGTGGAGCTGTGTCCGATGCCAAAATCACTCCCCATACACTCAACTTCGTCAAGAAGTTGGTGAGCACTTTTGGAGTAGGACTTGAGAACGTGTCGCACGTGTCCACCATGTTTTCCAGTGCGGCCTCAGAGTCGCTAGCTAGGAGAGCGCAGGCAACAGCTCAAGATCCCGTGTTCCAGAAGCTAAAAGGGCAATTCACAACAGGTAATTCTTTAAAATTCTTGATCTCCTGGGAAATTTTCCCCACAAAGCTCAACTGTGAAAGCATCCTGCTTTTTTGTTCTTCCAGTATTTTTCCTGAGAGAGAATATAGAAAACAGCACCTTTCTGTCATTCAGCGCAGCCTGGAGTAGTTTGTGTTCCCTTTGTTGCTCCGTACATTGTCAGATGAAAACCAGACCACAGCATAGACACTGAGGGTATTGTTGTATTTCTATTACCTAAACCTGTGGTCAAATCATAGCTGTGTTCAAAGATAGATTAGATTACTTCACTGTGATATTTCTGCAATTTGAGTAAGCCCGCCTGCTTTAGATGAAGGCAATAATGATGACTGTCTTGTGGTGAATGCTAGAATGTAATGCAATTATCACTCCAGGACTCCCAATTCACAATATTGTGTAAAATCTTTCAAAACAATTGACTTCTGATGAGCAAGATTGTTCCGGTGTTTTGGATAACTAGATTATGAAAAAAACAATTACAAAAACTCACATCATTGTTAGGTAAATTGAATCAATAACTTTAATCAGCTCTAATAAAAAAGGTACTTGAGAGAAGCAGCTTTTAGCTTTATCAGTGGTGTTACATGTTTGATGAGTATCTGAAGTTGATCTAAAATTCCAAGAAAAGCCCGTGTACAGTAGAGTGTTGTGATACATTTGCTGAGAAGTGTTAAGGCCACGCAGCTCTACGTGACAGAAATTAAGAATTCAAAGTTATTAGTTGTTCATAATGGGATGGATAGAATTGCTGTGCAGACATGGGGTTTAATATTTTTCTGAATTCGCTTTTCAAGTTACCTTCATTGCTGGGATTCTGACTTAGATGGTTCTGGCATGAGTTAAAACTCTGCCTTGGCTTTATAGTGCTTTAAAATCACGACCTTTCTGATGCCTCTGCAGATGTGAATCTTGCATTCATTAATTATTCTTTTTAGAATTCTCAGTTCCATAAGGTTCCTTTACCATAAAATTGTTTGAGGTCCACGCTGTTACGGAGTTTACAGAGTCTGACAAGCAGGTTTACAGTGGGTTTTTGGTTTTTTTTTCTTTTCCAAGCATTTTACTGCTAACGTTGTGAAAATAGGTGAGCGGATGGGAATCTTGTGAAAGAGATTCAGTTGTAGATATGACCTACATATCTGATAAACATAATACATTGCATGATGTCCTTTTTGAGGCACAACAGTTGCATGACAGCAGATAATGAAAGTCCTGAACCATGTGATTAGATTTTTAATGGATGAAGGCTGCTGGGAAGGGAAGTGAAAGCAGAACCATTTTGTGAGTCTTTGACTGAAGCTTACAGGGAAACGAAATACCTTAAATGAAAGTTTGGACTTGTTTTTGCTTTTTAGTAATGGTTTATATGTCTGCACTGCAATAAGAGTCTAGTCACTCCTTCATTGCTATCCTGATGACATGCTCAGTTTTAGGGTGCTTCTGAGTTACTTTTGGTCTGTATTTCACCATAGTGTCTTTCCTTTAGGATACGAGTCTGGGGGTTCTGGGTTTCCAGAAGTTTTATGGCTGAAGGCTGAGAAGCAGTAGGCTCATATCTGCAAAACCTGAGGTGTTCTTTCAGAACACTTGTAGAAAAACCCTTAAAAATGTTTAATTACAATTCAGTTCCATTTTTATTTTGAAAAAGAATTGCACGGGTGGGATTTCTGGTTTTTATGTGCTGTTGTGTATTATTTGCATATCTTCATTGTGTAAAAATAGCATGTAAAGTTCTCAGCTGCGCTTTCCAAACACGGCTTTTACAAAGAATGGTATGGAACAACATACAGAAAAACGTAGGCCTGAACATAAAAGTCATTTAAAGTCATCTAATGCAAGGCGCTTCCTTAGTAAGCCTTAGTTTAATAAAAAGTAATTATTCTGTGCTTTTTAAAAATTGCTTTGAAGATTTCATGTTTCATTTTTCAGGTATAATTAAACGTGAATGCAGGATTAAAATATTTACTGCTCTTAGTGCTAGGTTTGATTTTATTCTCATCTGTTAAATTGGTTTGTTTATTTCATAAATGAACCGTGGGACAGTGGATGAAACTGATCTGCTCGGTGTGCTTGTGCATTGTACAGTTTAATTCATTATGTAGAAAACGAAAGTAAGTTTTTCGTTAGGTTTGCAACAACAATGGAAAGTACATAACAAAATGAACGTGACCAAGTACCCCACAGCATGTTCCAAAAGCGGTTTTAACATAATGAGAAACCATCTGTAAGTCATGCCTGCTGTGTCCATTTGTCACACTGGAAATCTGAGGTTTGTGTTTGTGATTCTCAGTACCACCTGTGTTTAGATGGTGACAGACAAATACAGAGGTTGCCGTCTGCTTCACAGGTATCCGTGCTGCACAGCTGTCTAGGAGGGAGGTGATGCCTGTGGTTATTTCTGAGTGGATGTTGGTGGTTGTGTTTTGCAGACACTTGCAACTGTGTGTGCTTGTGTCTGCTCCTCCAGTGCTGTCGGAGCTGCACCTTGACCCCTGCTAGGAGCTGTCAGGGACTCTCTCACCGTTTCTTGTAGTTGGAAGATGTTGTCGGCATCCAACCAGACTTCTGGACTTCTCATAGGTCATCGTTTTCCGTCTGAACATTACGGATTTTAAAACCAAATTTTACTTTGATTTTTTTTTTTCTTTCTGGAACTTCAGATACATAGCTCTTTGGCCGTCGGTTCTTTGTTCCTTCAGTGCTTCTCTGCAAACCTTTGGCATCAAAGAGCAGGCACGTAGTGAGAGACGCTCCCCTCGAGAGCACTCAGCAGCGAAGGAGGAGAGAAACGCCCTCAACTGTTGTGTCGAGGGCAGATGAGAGTTCAGAGGTTGGATCCCTGCTTCTTTCTGCTGCCCTCTCTCCAGTCAAGCTGCGTACAGGTGGAAAACTCCAAAAGGTGCCCTTGAGGGGCAGGGTAATGTTGTTCAGAGTTGTGGCACCCAGCACAGAGCTCTCTGCTGTGAATGGAAGCTGCGATCAGAAGGAAGCTCTTGACGTCCTGCGTCTCACACAGTGTGGGGCTAGGGGAGGTGGGACGGTTCTGCTATTAGCTGTCAGCATTTTCAGCTGTTAGCATTACCTGGGTGGTGTCCCCCCGGCCTACTTTCTTTGGGAAAGCCTAGCGTTGCTCAGGCACCTCCTCCTTTGCTTCTCTTGTGATTTTTAGGTGTTGGGACAGTATGCAGAAAATGCAAACAAGGAGACTGGAGTTAGCATCTCGTTTGATCTCGGTCTGCTCTTCCTAGACTTGGTTTTCTGGAGCTGCCTTGTTCCTAACTTTCACTGAGTTTTTTCTTTTCTTTTTTTTTTTTTTTTTTTTGGTGCTGTCCTAAAGTTCTAAGAGATTAAAAAGAACCCGTCAGAAAGCACAAAGTAATTTCCTATCTGAATAATAATAGACAGCTTTTGCTTTCGGACAATGCTTGGATCTTCTTCAGCATCACGTGTACAAGGGATTGAACTTCTCTTCTTGGAGTTCAGTGTTCATCTCAGCCCCATGGAGGCTGTCCTGGCTCTTCTGATGATGATCTTTGGCTTGTGGGCTCTCTTAAGCAGAACCCTGTGATGTCTCTGGCAGAATAACCTCTCAGGTCTTGCAGATGAGCTATTGCTGGTGCTAGAAGCATTAATTACCTGTTACTTAAGACCAAGAAAAAGGATGTGGGTGTGTATATATATATATATATATATATATATAAATTATTAATTTTATTTTTAATTAAACTAATTAAACTTTCTGGGTTTTTTTCTGCTGCTGGGAAACAAAATAACAAAATCCTAAAATGGGCATTTTAACAAACTGGACTTACTCCTATCATGAACTAAATGCCTTATTATTATGTAACTATTATCATTCATTTAATCAACATGATTCAATTAATGTTATTTAATTATTATTTTGTTGTTATTAACTTGAAGAAATATATAACCTCGATGGATATTGTTACTGCTTTGGTGGTGTGCATTAGCACAAATCTGGATGCAGTTTGGGATACCTGTCTGTGCTTCCTGGATTCCGGAGGTGAACGGTTCGATGCTGCCGCTTTCACCAAGCGATGTACTCGCAGTGCTCACTAGAGGGTGGCCGTGGGATTCTAATGAACATCTTACTGCACTATTGCAACAGATGCACTGCCCGTACCAGGTAGAAAAGGACAAGGGAGGATTGCTGAATACTGCTAGTTTTTGTCATCCGTACGTAGGGAGCTGCACCTTTCATTACAGGCATTACGTTCTTTTTAAGAGTAAAAGGGCTCCACTAATTTTAAATAAATCATTTTTAATGAAACAGAAAACTGAAGTGCTGGGCTCTAAATGAAACTTACTTTTCTTCTTCTGCTAAGTGATCTGATCTAGTCCTGTGGTTCATTACGGCCTTCTCTCTGTGCAGTCTTGTCTGGTTGCTCTCTGTGGACAGTTAAATACAATAACAGTATTAAAAATTTCCACTCTGTATTTTTGTTCTCATGACTGTAAAACAGGAAACTCTTGAAGCTCGTGGTTTATTAGTTAATAGGAAATAATTTAGAGCTATAGTAGATTGGTAGTAGAAAGTAGTAGATTTTGATAAGTTTAAACTGTATATAATTTTAGAATTTTAATAGTATTTTCTGTAGAAGTGAAATATTCAGCGGTGTCTTTCAGAGGTAGTGCAGCTGTCTTCCACGTGTCTGTCCCAGCGTTGAGTTGTATGACTTGTTCTCCTCCAGCACCTCCTTGTGGTGGTGTTGCTGTTGTGTGATTCTGCATGGTTTGGGCTCGGGCTCTTCCATTATGATCCTCGTGTCTCTCCTGTGTTTGTCTGAACCTGCCAGGGGTGGTGCGTGCTTGGGTTTCATGGGTAGCCATGTCCCTGTGTCCAAATGCACCCCGTGTACTTGGGTGCTAGTGTGTCTTCCCTTTCATGTGCCAACTGCTGGTTTTATGATGTAGCATTCCATCTCACTGTAGTATTCAAGACCAATGTGGTGCTTTACAAACCTGTTTTCTTCATCATAGGTGTGTGCGGTATGGGAGACTGCTTGAAGTATTTTGCTTGAGGGCATGCGGCTGCAAGAATCTCATCCAAAGCACGAACTTTTAACACTTGGTAGTTAAATACACTGTGAGGAATTCAAAATGCTAAGGATGTGTGTGTAATTTTTCTTTTAGACTTTGACTTCAGTGTACCGGGATCAATGAAACTTCATAACCTTATCTCGAAACTGAAGAAGTGGATCAAAATTCTGGAGGCAAAAACTAAACAGCTTCCCAAGTTTTTCCTCATCGAGGAGAAGTGCCGCTTCCTAAGTAATTTTTCAGCTCAAACTGCCGAAGTAGAGATACCTGGAGAATTCCTTATGCCAAAGCCAACACATTACTACATCAAGATAGCCAGGTGAACTCAAGTGGGGAAGGGGTAGTTGTAATTCTGCAAATGGAGAAGGAAGTGGAAATGTTCTCCATCCATCCATGTTGCAAGACTAGCTACTGTGTGTGTTCCATGTATTTAAATAATGTGTACAGAGTCATGCTTTGTTACAACAGCCAAAGTCGCTACTTTATCCTCCTTTAGTAATGTCACATTGCTTCACTACGCAGCTCCACTACTGTATATGACAATTGTGTTGGATTTGCTTAATGCTGATGTCATTTGAGAGTAATTGCGGTCCACAGAGGGGCTGCTCTTCAAAGTAGAGATCAGGATCTCATCTAATGATTAATTTTGCCTAAGAACTGTTTTCCTAATAGAAAGAAATAGAAATGCCTGAGATTTTTGACTACCAAATAGAAACCTTGTGTTAACTGGGTAATAAAATTGTAAATAATTGTTCATCATATAGTTTCACAGTTGCACTGTGTTATTACTTTGTTTTCTGTTTTTTAAGTGGTCATTTGATATCAGAGGACATGAGCTCAATCTCCCTTTCCTCCTGGTAGGTTTATGCCCAGGGTGGAGATAGTTCAGAAACACAACACTGCAGCCAGGAGGCTCTATATCCGAGGCCACAATGGAAAGATTTACCCCTATCTGGTAATGAACGATGCTTGCCTGACAGAGTCTCGCAGAGAAGAGCGTGTATTACAACTCCTTCGCCTTTTGAACCCCTGTTTAGAGAAGAGGAAGGAAACCACAAAAAGACATCTGTTTTTTACAGGTACTGGAAAGAGAGATTCTATCCTTTTTTTTTTTTTTTTTTTTTTCAATGCATAGTTTCTGAGTTGAGAATTTCTGAAGCAACTTTAAGTATTCATGATGACGCTTACTTTGTGGGGAAAAAACCTAAGATACGCTGACTGATGAGTTGTTGCCAAATAAAATGAGTTCATGATCTGGATACTGGACGCAGGCGCTGCGCTGAGCGTGCTTCCGTCCTGTACAGGGTTCCTTGTTCTGGAGAGCGCGCTTTGCCAGCAGCACCACCTGGCAGTGCCTGCACGGAGCTGAATTTACAACCTAATGCTAGGGAGGCCTTAATGAGGGGAGCTGAGGAAGGTTCCAGTACGATCTGTGCGTATCAACTGCCAAAATACTAATGTAATAAAAAGGTCACATATTTAAGTATTTCAAAACCGGAACAGTGAATAAATGATGAGCACGGTCTTAATTCTTTCTCTTTCAGTGTGCATCTTGCCTTTTTCATGTGTTGATTATAAATAATTAGTTGATTAAATGACAAGCACTCGGCAACATACTTGGTCTGCTTGTGATTCAAGTGTGATGAGAATGCCTTCCAAGAGTCAAACACTCATGTTTTCCAGATATTCCAGGGTTCCGGCTTATAGCTACGTAATAACTTTGTAAAAATATAAAATACTTCCCAGGAGGTCATTGAGTCACTTCCTAACTTCATATGAATGAGTTCTGTGCATTAGTCAATTCTAACAATCCTTCACTGGTGAGCAGAAAATATATTATGGATAGAGGGAACTTGAACTGAAGGCTCCGAGGCGTGCTGCTGCTTTGCTCTTGGCTTTTTACAGAATCCTTAGATCTAATTTTAAGGAAGTCTGGCTTTATCAGTCTTTCCTTCTGTGCACACTGTATCTCTTAATGGGAACTTGCTCTCACGGGCAGTGGCCAGATGATGCAAGTTGCAGTTACAGAGCTAGAAGTGCATAATTGTGATGGAGCTTTAACGAGTCTAAAATGTACCAGTCAAAGGCTCTGTTGTAACAACGGGTCAGTACAGTATCTATGTACGTGAAGGCCAAGATGTGAGAAAGACAGTGGGTACAGCCTTGATAGGTGTGATTTAAAAGAAAAAAAAGCCACTGACATGTCCTTTATGTAACGCAATTAGGAAAGTAACATGTTTTCCTTCAAACTGCTGTTTTTACACTGCAGTCTTTTTGGAAGTAATTCTGTACTTTGTGGTTTGATACTATTTAAAAGAACCTGAAGAACATTCCTTTCTCTGCTGCCAGAGGGTAATGGAAGCGGGCCGGAAGAAAGAGCTCATTAACACTCTTTCTGCGGAATGCATCTTTTCTTTACAATTGAAAAAATTGCATCAAACAATTTAAAGGCATTTGAACAACATTTTTTGCTGTATTCCTGAGGTTAGTTACTACAGCTTCTGAGGGAAACGATGAGAGAACAGGCTGCTGGCAACCAGAGGCCGCTCTCCAACAGTCCCCCTGTGTCACCAGCTGGTGCAGGGAGAGGCCTCGTCTCTCTGGGCATGAGTGCACGTTTTCTGCACGCGTAAGACTCACAAGAGTGGTCTGTCTGTGAAGCACCATTCAAGTGCAGATAGGGTTTTTGCATGTTTACTGCTCCTGAAGTAAAAGTTCGGTGACTTAAGTTTTGTTGTTACCGAACAATTTACTTCATTTTTCCCTTGTTATTTTTCAAGCACTGTCACTTTAAACTTCTATTCCTCAGCTACGTTTAGATTTTATCCCCCAGTTTTTATGAGTTGCTTTAAACACCGTGCTGAGTTTAGTACTTTTCTTCTTTAGAGTAATGCTTTTTGAAATGATGCTGGTGTCATGTAATGACCAACGCCTGTTTGCATCTGAGCAAAACAGTGCCCTCTTCTCTGCAGGTGAAGTAGGAAGAGTGGAGTGCTCACTCTGTTGCTTTTTTCCTCCTAAAATAATTAAGATGCTTCTGTTTAGTTAAATTAAAAAAAAAAAAAAAAGGTCTGACTTGCTTTCTTCTTAACTGAGCTTGTGAATTAGTAATGAGCATACTAATAACAGTTTTCTCTTGATGGCCTTCAGATGACGATCACGGTTGTGTTTGAAGGGCTGGTAGCTGCACGCTCGTGCTCTTCTCTGAGTCCCTGGGCTTGGAACTGACTGTTTTGTTTTGTGTTGCCCTCTTCCCCCTGCCTCCCCTGCCCTTGCTGGCTGCTCGCAGTGCCGCGCGTCGTGGCCGTTTCCCCGCAGATGCGTCTGGTCGAAGACAATCCCTCATCTCTGTCTCTGGTGGAGATCTATAAGCAGCGCTGCGCCAAGAAGGGCATTGAGCACGACAACCCTATTTCTCGATACTACGACAGGCTGGCAACGGTGCAAGCACGGGGGACTCAAGCTAGCCATCAGGTATTAGAACATATAATGAGTTTTAATCAAGATTTTTTTCTTGAGGACTTTGCTACAGTGTGTTCACCTCCCTCCCATTAGAAAGGAGATGGAGGTTTTTTCACAGAGGAGGTGGTTTGCATTTCTTTGTCTTGTTTTTACTTCAGCTGTTCTTGGGAGTTCTTGTACCTCATTGGCATTTAAGGGTATCTTTGAAGGCCTCCAAGAAGCAGAATTTGTTCTGCTCCAGGTTGTGTTGGGGAACTGCAGCTGAAAGCGGATGAGGGATTCGTTACTTTTAGGCCCTTTTGTATAATGCTTTGCAAATAATGAATTGATAACATGGGAAAAGCATTCCTATTTCATGTTCCTAATTTGCATAAGCAGAGCGTGGCACGTGGTGCCAGCTTCCTCATCTTCTTCTGATGCTCGCTGTGGAACTGACGCCCAGGTCAGTAAGGAACAGTTGACTCATCTCACCCTCCTAAATGACAGTACTTGGGGAAAAAAGCAACTTCTGCCTCTCTGTAACCTCCATCAAACCTCTAATTCTGATAAATAAAGTTATTTTATGATTTTTAATCTTAAGGTTAATGCAAATTCTTATATAAAATGCTAGTCCCATGTCAAAGACAGCTGTTAGAAAATACACAGTGTATCACAGACATCATTTGGAGAATCTTCTGTGTTACAAAAGGAAACGAAGTGTTATGTAACATCTGCTTCTATTTTGAGGATTTTTTCTTCAGGTCATGAAACTCTTTAACAGCTGTGGAACTGAAGTCAGTGTGACTGTCATTCTTTCTGGTGCCACAGAACATATCCTAGGATATCCTAGGATATGCTACAGTAATGAAATATTTTGGTAAATTGCATATGTTTACATCAAGGGAAAAATTATTGCTTATTGTTCGCTTAGAAAAAGGAAGACATCCCTCAGTTTTTATTTCTTTGCATTTTTGAGGTAATTTTGCTGTAATAATACATACAACTAATTATTTTACCCAGTGAGTTTCCCTGCCTCCTGTAATAAAATCCTTTACCTTTTCCAGTAAATTACTCTGTGTACAAAGAAACTGCCCAGCTTTTAGGTTGCAGTCTTCACAGATCCCAAGTGGAATTTCACATCTTGTCATTATGCTTTTTTGTTTGTCAAATGCCTTCCAAAAAAATCTGCCTAATTGCTGCCGTATCTGTGTGCATACCTTGCCTTCTGCCAGCTGTCTCCTTGTCCTGCCTGCGGACTACCACCCCCTGATAACGAGAATAAACCGAGGCTATTAGTAATCTTGTCTGTTGCTGTTCCAGACCAGTTATGGAAAGAATCCCTGTCACTGTTCTCAATCTGCGTTTTGCTCAGTAACGTGTCTGTCTGAGCAGCAACCTTTCTGACTGTATTTTACGTAAGGATTTTATCTCAGACCCTTTGAAATTCAGGGAAATTAAACGTTTGTCACTGAAGAGCTGAGTGATGTTTACAGCCTTCATTGACAGAAGGGGATCTTTCACTGAGAGAACATTACGTGGAAAATGTGAATTTTCATTTCAGGGCTGCTCACCTTCAGTAGTGCTCAGCATACTGGTGACTGAGGTTGGAAATAAATATTACTATGAACACATACAAATATGAAGACTTAAGCAGAGGATTTTATTTTATTGCTGACAAATGCATATCCATTTTGCACTGAAGCTAAAAAATAAAAAATAGGGGAGTGTGTTCCATTAGTTTGCCTTAAGGAAGTAATGCATTGTGATTGAATGTCTCTTCAGTTTACTTCTGATTTTCTTGAAAGGTTTGAACAGAAGATACTTCAATTGGTGCATAACTTTTCAGTCTTGGATTTTCTCATGTCAGACTGCCTGTAGATCAACAGCTTATTTGGTTTTCTTAAAATTTTAGTCCTGTAAGATGGAGATTATTTGGAAGCTGTGCAGGGGTAGACTTGCAAAATGCCATGTGTATTTCGATCAGGAAATGTTGTTGCATCAGAAGTGTCGAAGTTCGGGATGTTTTCCTACAATGGGGTACAGCAGTTCAGCAAAGTTTGGTAGTTGCTTTTGGCATAATTGTCTGTTGCTAAAAATTGCACTGAAAATGATCTCTTTCAAATAATATTTTTCATATGTAGGTTCTCAGAGATATACTTAAAGAAGTGCAGAGTAACATGGTGCCACGCAGTATGCTTAAGGAGTGGGCTTTACATACATTCCCCAATGCTACGGATTACTGGACATTTCGAAAGATGTTCACTATTCAGTTAGCCCTGATTGGCTTTGCAGAATTCATCTTTCATTTAAATAGGCTCAACCCTGAAATGCTGCAGATAGCCCAGGTATGCTTTATTTTGTCCTAATGGCGTGCTGTGTTTTTTGATCAAATGGAAATCTGGAAGTTTGAAATGAGTCAAAATGGGAATTTGAGATCTATAATTAACTGTGTATTTCAGTAGGCTTTCATTTGATTATGTGACTGCACAACATGTAGGTAGTGATTTAAACTGCAGACCCAGTTGCTATCAACTCTATCTTCCTTCTGTGAGTAGAAGTTAGAACATAGTCTGTAAAGTTGGTCACAGGTATTGGTACTGTTACTGTGAGTGACTGATAAGTCTCTCTTCAGTCTCTCTTCAAACAAGTTGCTTTGGATAGATCTGTGTGCCACACGGCTCAAAAAAACCAAATAGCAAAATAAAACTTTAGAGGTTAATTTTGTAAAAGGAGAATACCCTTTTTCAAATAATGTCCTCTTTTTTTGCATTGCCATCATGTCAAGCTACAACTCCTATTAATAATAACTTCTTTGTTTTAACCCAATATTTAAAACGAGGCTTGCCACCTTAGTAGAGCAAAGGTGGTATATATTAAAGTCTTAATGCCATTGTAATGCATGGAGGGCTAAGCTGTGTATTTTAGACTCTTTAATCCCCACGGTGCAGCCGTGCTGTTCAGGTTCTTACCCAGTGAGCAGCGCGTGCAGAGCGCTTACCCAGCACTGAGGTGCCTGGAGAGTGAAGGTCCATCTTCCTGCCCAGCTCCTGTCACACCACTGCTGGAGGAGCATCGCTTCCTGAGCTTTAACACTGCAATCTATGTTCATTAAGGCTGTATGGACACTCACTTTAATAAAAATTACTTTAATTTGAAATTTTTCACTCAAAAACCCTTCGACTGAAAGTGAAAAGCTATTGGATTAAACTAGGTTTTAAATAGGATCTTTTTTTTCTTATGTAGGTTCAATATGTATGTTTTTTAAATGTCAGTGTAAGGAAATGAAAACATTTATTCACATGCTGTTTTTTAAGGAGTTACCTGTAACTGTTTGTGTTCTGAACATTAATGGTAGACAAAAATGCATCTTCTTTTTCTTCCGTGAAGGAAAATCCACTCCATTCATTACTTCTGTGCATTTTGGTTTTCCATCCAGGACACTGGCAAGCTAAACGTAGCGTACTTCCGCTTTGACATTAACGATGCTACTGGAGATCTGGATGCCAACCGTCCCGTTCCGTTCCGGCTCACGCCGAACATTTCGGAATTCCTTACCACCATCGGGGTGTCCGGCCCGCTGACCGCCTCGATGATTGCAGTAGCTCGCTGCTTTGCACAGCCAAACTTTAAGGTTCGTATACCTTTTCAAAAGTTGTTTACGGGCATTTAATTTGCATTTATAATTTAGGAAATGATGAGCTAAACAGCATTTTCTCGCTTAAGATCGATACTGAGCACCTTGTATTTATGTTTTGAAGTCTTACCCCGAGGTCATCACAAAAGCAGCCGAAATCTTTGCAGTTTGCCTGGAAAGAATAGGAGGAAGACAGGTGTTACTGTAGCCTGAATTTCTTTTTTATTTCTGTTGAAGCATGTTAATTCAGGCTGATTGTTTCAGTGCTGTAGACTCATAAATCCCTACATGTTCTGGCAGTGGTAAGTAGTAAAATGACAAATGCAACATCATTTAGAATCTTCATAATATGCTGTGAACAGAAATGTGTTTGGCCTTTGTTAGAAGAGCAGAATGCTCAAGATACATTGTTCCTTTGATGGATTCTAGCTCTTAGCAGGGTGTAGTTTTCTAAAGAAATTGTCTAACTTCCTTTTAAATTCTAATGCTTTCCAAAAATGAGGCATCTTGCACTTAGGCAGCAATTTGCACCAGAACGACATTGCACAGAATGTACTGTAGCTATAGTGTGAGCTACTTACTTTTTAAAAGATGGAAAATATCCTAAAATGATTTTTTTCTTTGTAATACAGAAAGGTTAGATTTTTTTTAAATAATTCATCATTTTGCCTTACAAAGCCATGTCTGTACATGCAAATGAGTTCGTGGACTTGGTCTGTAATTTGTTCATCCAGATGATGTAAGTCCAATTAGACTTCTCATATTGAATTTACAAGATGAAAGCACAGGTGCCCATTTATTCTTTTTGGAGTGATGGGTGGCCAGCTCATTTCAGGTACATGGTTATTATTGTGTTAGCTTGTCTGAATTCTGGACATAAGAGGAATACCTTTAATGCTTGATTAATCTTTTTTTTTAATGGATGGCTGAAATATTCATTTCATCTGTGTATGTATATATTGACCTAATATCTAGATATGCTAAAAAATGTTTATTATATGCAAACAGAAAATGCATCTCAGACCAGATACCTGAAAATTTGTTTTAGGAGCTCGAGTTGACTAAAATTTAGTTTAAAATCTGTATTGTAGTGCTAGTGCTTCTTGAGATTAAATATAACAGTCTGATTTTTCTCCCTCATGTAGGTTGATGGTATCCTAAAAACTGTGCTGCGGGATGAAATAATTGCATGGCACAAAAAAACACAGGAGGATACTTCCTCTCCGCTCTCAGCAGCTGGACAACCTGAAAACATGGACAGCCAGCAGCTGGTTTCACTGGTTCAGAAAGCTGTCACTGCTATCATGACTCGACTTCATAATCTTGCTCAGTTTGAAGGAGGAGAAAGCAAAGTGAACACGCTGGTAGCAGCTGCAAATAGCTTGGATAATCTCTGTCGTATGGATCCTGCCTGGCACCCTTGGCTGTAACTTGAAATTTGCAGTAGCTTTTTTTGCTGCTGTTGGCAGTGTAAGCCATAAATTGTGCTAAGAAAATGTGAAAAAGAAATGTTTTCAGACCTTGGCTTACCTGCCACGCTGCGTTTTGTCGGTCTTCGTTTTGATTGTGTTTACAGAAATAGGACAATTTTACTGTTTTTAATTTCATGAGAGTGTGTTTCCTCCTGCTTAAAAAAAGGAAAAAAAGGTTGTTTATTTTGTAATGACAACTTCTGCAAATAGCTTAAAATTAGGGAAGGAAACTTAAAAATATACAGAAAAATCTTATTTTATGATGGGAACCGTAAAACTAGCACTGTTAGATTTAGGATTTGCCATTCCTAGTAATCTACAGCATAAAAAGTTTTTATACAATAATAATTATTAAAACAGACAGTATTCCCAGTTACTGGATTTTACTTTGTGAAATTTTACTTAATCACTGTTCCTTCGTGATACCAAATGGAAGGCTCGAATAAATCCTCTTTCTTTAGCTTGCTTCAGAAATTCACGAGCAAATTTGGCTTGTACAGAAAATTTTGTACCAAATGTATAGAGGCAACTTTTTGTTAGGCACTGAGAAAAGGATGGTCAAATTGTGCTAGGTTTCTTGGAGCACAAGCTATGTACAGTGGAAGTGTAAGCCATTTAGGGCATTTGGTTTAGTTGTGGACAGTGCTGGGGGGGGAAAGCTTATAAAAAGAATGGGAAAAGTCATCTATTGATACACGTATTCGACTGCAATAGATAAAAAAGATAAATCTTATAAAGTTATCTCTTTTTTAATGTTTAGAATTACAATAGCTTCTTTAGAATGAATCTGTTTCTTTGTAATTTAAGAAGAGAGGAGTTTACTGTTTCACTTGAGTCTTTCTGTTGTGTTAGCATTTTTATAAAACCTCAGTGCTGAGAATGTTAAATTTGTACAGGGTGATTTTTTCAAAATAAATATTTTAAAAAACTCTCTCTGACATTCATTTTATTTAGGGTAGTTTTAATATAATGCTATGGCAGAAGTTGATAAAACCCCAAAACAAGTGTGATCTTTAAACTGAAATAGTCTGAGCGTTAAAAGGTGAGAGCTGCATTAATGAGACGTGCATGTGATGTGTATGCTGTTGAGTAGTTTGTTTTTGGAAGAGCTGCAAATAGGAAATACTTCAATGTACATGCTTTCTTGCTAAGCCAGTCAGCGTGGTAACGGTCTGCTTATTAATCATCTGTCTTTAAACAGAACAGCCTATGTCATGCCTGTAAGAATTACAGCTTTTAAGTAATTGCTCAGAGGTCAAGATTATAGATGGAGATGAACTCTATTAGGGGTTTTCTGCAACTCCCATAGAAACATGGTTTTGAACCATAGTAAAGGATGGATCTTTCTCTTTTTATTTAAAAAAAAATTAATAAGATGTCAAAAGATTCTTTAGAGATTTCCAAGCAACATGAGTTGCATAATTGAAGTTAATCACCACTGTTCAGTAGTGCACTGTCTCCGAGGAAAGGGGAATTTCTACAAGGCAGCCTGATGACTTCTGGCTGGGAGAGCTCACAGGGGATCATCATCTAACTCAGTGGCTACCTGCAGATCAAGGCTTGCAGGAGGTAAGACTGTAATCAAGTCATTATTTGGGGGCAGTGGAAGCAACATACGCGTTCCATAGGTCTCATACAGAGATGCAAAATAACCTGTTCCTTTTACCTTTGCAGGCACGAGCAGAACTGATCAGCTGACAGGGACTTGTGTCAGCGATGTGCAGCAGGTGCGTGTCTCTCTACTCTTCATCATACACAAAGGTTCTGCTCGAACGTGGCACAGAGAAGGGAAGCTGATGGACAGAAGGTGCTCAGTGTGTATGTTTATACCCATGTGCACGTATTTACCCACATGTAAGCAGAGTTTACAGCCATGAACTCAAAACTGTTAATTTAATGACTTTAAGCCCATCTGAAGGCTAAGCATTAAACAGGCTGGAAAACTGCACTTACGTCAGAGCTCTGATATCAGTCTTCATTCAGGTGGGATGTTGTAGCATTCTGTTCTGGGCGTGAAGCCTCTGGTGGTTAGTACGGAATGTTTTCCTGAATGTTAGTTTTGCATAAATGCTAAGGTAGGTGTCAATTAAACATAATATATAGGAACATGCCTAATTTTCATAGGTTAATTTATGCATTTGCACCTGTTCTTTACTTTTTGACTAATAATGAATACATCCAGCATTAGAAATGAAGATATGTTGCACTCCAGCATAGATACACTTTTTTTCCTTTGGGATATAGTTATAATATAGCAGGGAAAATGAAATGCAGTTTTGAAAAAGGAAATTAGGATATTACTAACTTGTAAATGAAAAAAAAAAAAAAAAGCTTTACTATTAGCTCTGATAAGTAAATGTGTAATAAAGAATTTATGGAAAAAAGTCCTATTTTTGAGGAAAAAGCCTGAAAAATAAATGAACATTCTGTTTTCTTCATAAAATATGATACAGCTCAATACTAAGTGATAAATTTTGTTTATTTGATGTAGGATTTTTAATAATTTAATTGTGGAAATTTTGAAAATACTTGGTTCATTTGCTTACACTGCTGTAAGATTGTTTCACTTAAAGGATTTCCCATGCAAGTTTCTTTCCAGTTTTTTCCTAGGTGAGATGGACTGGGGCTTCTCCCAGCTGAATTGCTGCTGCCTTCAGAATGGCAGCCAACCGGCTGAGCTGGGCCGCAGCCCCATGGCAGCAGGTAAGGCTGCTCAGGTTGTGCACTCGAGATGCAGGCATTTAGATCAAAGGGACAGTGTTTGTGCATACACAAATGGAAGGATTTACTGTGGCTCCAGCTGTGGGATTGGGCTGGGACAAAGAGTTAATCACTTCTCACCAGCTATTTTTTCGTTCTGGATTATGGTTGTGTTTGCTTGTGTGATGAATAAAGCTGTGTCCCCTTTATTCCCATCCTTGGTTTGTGCGCTCCTTACATATTGAAGAGAGAATGATAGGTTGAATCATGCTGTATGTCATTATTTACAGCTGGAAGCTCAAATACACGAGTGATAAGGACTGTATGAGGATTTGGAAAACAAATGTATTCTTTTTGGCAAAGACTTGCTTCCTTATCAAAATCATGTTGGCATGAATAATCTGAACTTTCTTCTTATAAAACATAACACATCCTGCATGTGTCACAACATACTCTATATTCAGTCATTCACAACGAAGCTTAGTGCTTTTATGACTTGAAGGGAATTGTTGGCTTCCTTTTATTGAAGATTGTAATGTTTGTAGCTGTGAAATATGGCACTTGCTGCATCAGAGGAGTTGCAGTATCTTTTTTTTTTCTTAATCATTTGCATGTCTTAGATACGTCCAACTGTGAGAAGACAACGTTCCCTGAAAGGAAATCATCAGATAATTCAGATATTTCTCTATTCGTGATAGAACTTAAAGTGGAAAAGTGAGAATGCAAGTTAAAGGGGACAAACTTTGTAAATTTCTGTGTGGCATCTTTCCTGTTCATTCAAATATACTCCTAAAAGAAAATGTGGAGTGATAAAATAGAGCAAATAGGGAAAAGAGAATTGTTTTAATGAGGTCCCTGGTGGTGTTAATGCACAAACATTAATACTTGGATCTTCTGTTTCATGAATATATGCTGTGGATTTACTTTATTTTGTGAGAGGGCTTACACAGTATTAATCCAGAGCTTCACCAGCGGCTCCAAGGAGGTAAATCATGAAAGCTTTTAGTTACACGTGAGCATTCTTTGGAGGTCAGTGGAAATCTTCTGGCATGTGATACAATCAGCAGCCGCCCGTTAGCAGGTAACTAGTCTAACCAGTACACGAAGTACCTGATTATCTTCAAGAACATGTGCCATTTCCATTACCTCCATTTAATTTGTTACAGTTTTTGCTAGGTCCAAATTCTAAGCCTGATAAAAACAGGTCAGTTAGTGAGTTCCAGGTTTTGCTGGATGAGCTCTTTGCACCTGCACCCCCTCATTGGGCTGTTATGTGGCTCACCTGGGAGCTGGCAGCAGCTGTGTGAGGAGGGGCTGGGCTCTGTACGCAGTTCAGCTGTGCACTGCCAGTGTTCCTGGGGCAGGGGGACTGCTCTGTGTGGTGGTGCCAGGTGGCTCTGGGCTGGTCCTGTGGTGACAGGGATATTGCTAACTAAGAAGCAGCTTTAGCATGAAATACTGTAGGCAAAAACCTGAGCTGGAGATTTTAAGTGGTGAGTAAATAGTTAATGATTTTTCTCATATTATACAGTGTTTTTTCAGTCTCTTTTTGTAACTTTTGGCTCCTATTAGACGGTGCTTATACAATTTAACCATTTATTATTATTGTCTGCTCTTGAAGAAGATTGTCAGAATTCATTTGCTTAAGTAAATTACACTCCAAAGCAAAATCATTTAATGTTAATTGAGTGTTTGAGTCCACCCTCTGAAACTGGTATGTCGTTTCCTCTCCTGTAATTGGGCTGTCCGTGAATTGTCAGATACAAAGAGGAAAATTAGTTATTGCTGGAAGAAGATGACTCAAAGCGTTTCAGCAGCAAACAATGAAAGCTGTGTTTCATAATGGCAGCAGAATAAAGTTGCTTTTAAGTCTCCGATCTGATTCAAATAGGATGTATGAAATGTTCTTTTGTGGGGTAGAAACCTATTCAGGGAGAAGAATTCACGCTTGCAGTAGCTTTTAATCAGCTCTGTGTAGGTGCGCTTCACTTTTGAGAGGTCTGAGAGAGCACACGTGAACCAACTGGTGCGGGTCTTGTGTGATATCATCGTTCATCAGCTGTGTCAGGGCTCTGCAGTCACACCGTGGCATTTGGCAAATGAAGTTTTGTTCAAAGGAGGAGTGCGGTGGTGGAATCCAGAAAAAATAGCCAGTGAAATTGTTAACTTAAGAGCTTTGTCTCTTGGCCGTGGCCTTTCCATTTGCTTTAAATGTTTGTCGCTCTTCCTGCAAGAGAAGAGCAGGGGAGGTAGTGTTTGTCAGCCATGTTGTGTCCCCGCTCTGCTCTCCAGCTTCTGTTGGCATAACGCGTGTTGCACGTGCAGAGCCTTTCCTTTCAGTGCCGCCTCGGGTGCAGGCCGGCAGCGGGCAGTGCTGGGTCGGTCCGCTCGGTCAGGGCAGCGGTGCTGGGCCTCAGCCCGCCCGAGCGGGAGCCTCGAGGAGCACGAGGCGCCTGAGGGGCGGGGACACACAGCGGGAGCGTGGAGGGGGCGGGTGCGCGAGGTGCAGCGCGAGGCTGGCTGCGGGCAGCAGGGGCGCTGTGCCCGGGGTGGGCTCCGCAGGTGGGAGCTGTGGAGAGGACGGTTTTTACTTTTGTCTTTCTTTCTTTTTTTTTCTTTTTCTTTTCTTTCTTTCCAGTGAGCTCTAAATGTTGTGTGTTCCTTGTCTCAGTTCTGACAAGGAACAAAGAGCGAGCCCTGCTATGCGGGCACAGTTGCAGTTGGTTTGTGGCCTGTGTGGCGTTTCCTGAGGAGGAGCCGTGGCTGGCGGGGATGCTTTCTCCACTCCTGTGTTTTGGCAGTGCAGTCTTTTGGATTTATGAGTTGCTTTGGGCTGAGGCTGCTTATCTTTTGTTGTGTTCAGCAATGTGAACACCTTTAGCACTGTGCAAATCCCTAATTTGCTGTTTGGTTGGAGTTCTCTAACTGTCCTGAGCAGTTACCTGTCAGAACAAGTGCCAATAAAAGCCCTTTTCCAATCCGACTGGTTCTGTGCTTCTGAACATGGAATAGACATTAGTTATTTTTAGAAGTGGTTTTAGCTTAGCCTTTCAATTCCATGTGCCCTAGGCGCTAATGGCCAGGCCCTATTCTCTGCCTGCAGCCTCAGTTTGTTTTTTAGGGAGGGATGTTTATCCAGGCCCTGAGATGTCAGAACTGTCCCTTAATCAGTCAACTGCTGCTAGCCCGCAGCCCAGCCTCCGTGAGCCATCTCTGTGCCAGCTGTATTAAAGAGCCTTTCTCAGTCTGTTATCTGGGAAAGAGCAGAGACTTGTGCAGGCTCTTTCTTTCTCTTGATACTAACACATTAATTATTGCCTCTCCTCGTTGCTGTTTGTAAGAAAGTGGCACTAAAGAATTTATTCTGCTTATTCAGCAAGAGTTCTCAACAGCAGCAATTCACAAGCCACTTTAGAGTGGGTCAGTGTTGCTTAACCATCACTCGAAGCAATGCAAGTGGTGCAGAACTTTTAACTGAGCTCTGGTGGTGTCGCTGAAGTTTTGTTTCGTTCTGTAATGGCTGTCTCCCTTCTCTTTTGCAATAAGAGAAGTAACAATTATCATGTACAGAGATATGTAGAGAAAGGTGCCTTATTAAACTTCTATAAACTAAGTGCATGCGCTATTTTAAAGGCTATTTTTTCCTCACACAATAAATTAATATTATACTCTATACTCTTTCTTTCTTTAAAGCTTGAGGATGTCAGGGGACCAGTCTGCATCTTCATGAGTTTCTGCAGAGGACTGCGGGTCAAAACTTGGGCTGGCTTCCTTGTCCAGCTCTGCCAGTGATGTGCACTCTGCAGTGTTAAGTAAGTGGAAAGAAATGAGGTTGATACTTAGAGAGGTGGATCTAAAACAAATCTGTTTTTTTAGTCTACAGGTGGGAAGCATTACTTTCAGTTAAAGTATTCTGTGTATCTTTCTTGTTAAGGTACTGCAGTTTAGGCATCCCAGCCACAGTTTTGTTGTAATTAAATGGGTTTTTAGACCTTTGTGTGCAAAATCCTGTGGTCTTCCATAGCCCTTACTGCCTCCTGCCCCTTCTGCTACATGCTTGGCAAGAACTAGTAGAGGCTAAATGTATAGATAAGCACAGATGCATAAGGTATGGAAAGACCACAACAATAATAATAATTAAAAAAACAAATGGGCCAGATATATTTACCTTGCAGGCTGTATCTCGTTTCCTGATCTGTAACTAGAGGCATCTTGTGTGAGATGCACTTGCTCTAGCCTTTGGAAATTTCTGGAGAGAAAGTAGCCTTTTTTAGTATTGCATCTAAACTCTTAGTAAAGCAGTGGGTGGTTGCATGGGATTCTGACCTCCTGGAAAGCAGTTACAGCTCATTGCTGGGTGCAGTTTGTAACTGCAACAGTGTTCTTCGTAGGCAGGAATGCCTAGAGGGTTGAGAAATGCATGAGTGATACCTTGGCAGAGGATTTACCTGTTTATGCAAATAGCATTTCTTTAGTGCTGTCTTAACTTGAATTTGGGTATTGCCTGATCTCCTCTAAGAAACCACCTTTCCCTGTGGTGGTGGTACTTCCAGTTCAAGCTAGCTAACTCCAGAATGTCAGCTGTGGAGTTTGTCACACACGTAGTGCTACTGACCTATCTCAGAACAACTTGGCATTTGGATGAACTAGGCTTGTGTTAGAGGAGTTGATCTGATAATAGGTAATGTAAATCAACCCTTCTGCAAAGATGTAGAGTTAATTGCTGAATGTAGTAACCGATACAACCTTTAGGATGTTATGTACTGCTCATGAGAAGTCCTTAATTGATGGCAACTGGGCGATAATTTGATCCTTAACCAGCATTGCACAAGACTGTGCAGACTGTTGTAGTCTTCCACAGCTTTCACTGTTCAGCTCTTTCAGCAGAAGGTCAGAGTGGTTTGGTCATAATATGAATTGTGATCGATTGTACTCTGGAAATGGATCGAAGATCATTAAACAGTGCCATTAGGGGACTGAAATAGTGGGGACCCTTATTCTGACCATCTGCTGCTTGCTTTTATTATGGTGATTTTGGATTAAAGCTCGATTCTCCTGAACCTTTCACAGCTCTGTAAGAGGAATGCTAGTTTGGGTTGACATGATGACTTGTTTGGTTCTGCTTTGCCTCTCTACTAACCTAGTGGGTGCTGAACAAGATAACTGTTCAGAACTCCGAAGTCCTTGTTTTGTTCTTTTTGTGACAGATGTGAGGCTGAAGGCAGGTTTGGTACAGAAACAAATTTCTGTGCTTAGCTCACACGTAGGCTATTACTCACCCAGAGAAAGCTATCTAAAAGGTCCAGTTTAACTTTTGTTCTGACCTATTTTTTAAAGTTGTGTACTATGTGATTCATCTGTTCCTTTCTGTGACCTGAATGATGTCCTTTAAGTGGTACTTTGCTTTACTTTATTGATGTTTACGTGCAATGGCGCTCAGCTCTGTGTGTTGTGCTCTCTTGAAAATCTGCTCAGAATGAGGTCTCAGCTGTGATAACTCTGTTTTCCACCAGGTGATGAGCCGCCTTTATGAAAATACATCCATAGATTGAGACTATAGTTGTACTTCAGTGGGGGTGATGGAACTCAAATTAATGCCTAAAAACCCAGTTTTTAAAGGGAAGTTTTATTCTAGAAATCTCTTTTTAAAGTTTTAGGCTGTTGCTGGATAAAGCATGAATACTTGGTTTATGCGTGTAACTCTTGCTATTTATTGCAGTGTGGTAAGAGGTGCTACAGGAGGTTTGCACCAATTTTCAGTCCTGTTCTCTGGGGGGGAAAAAAAAAGAGAAATGTAGATTTTAGTGTTTTTGTTGACAGCACCTTACGTATAGCTTGATGGCATAACCCTTCGTTCCAGATTCCAATTAGATAAAACACTGATAGATTCCCTCTGCAATGAAGATTATTACATTCAACTTGACAGTGTTTCACTTTTAAGTGTCATTTAGTCAAAGAAGATCATGGATTTGCTAGAGAATGAAATAATTTTGTCAGATCTCAGCCTTAAAATTTTCCCTTTTATTGATGCAGAATTAAGTGTAGATCAAATAATTGTAAAAATGATTGCAGACCATTCTGAGTGTAATGCAGCTGAATGAATTGTAACTTAGTTTAAAATGCCTATGTGTGAGAACCTGGGGAAGCTCTGGTGTCCCTTCATTTGAGCACAAAACGGAAGATGACAAGGTAACACTTCTGTTTCTGATTCTGCCATTGACTCACTTGGTCGTGTTGGTCAGGTTATTTCACCCCCTTCTGCTTTTGCCTCTTCTGTAAAAGGAAAATCTTGCACGGTGCTTGGTAGAGCCTGAGGCCCACTGCAGAGTCACGTCATTAGGAGTCCTTGTGGAGGTAATGTATTGCTATTCAGTTCTGCTTGGTTTCATCACCCAGGAAGTAGCCGACAAGAAAAACGTTGCCCTTTTGACCTTTAGCAGAATTTTTCCCATTTAGTTAATATGTGTTAGTTTAGCACTTCTGAAGCATTTCACACGGCCTAGAGTGGAAAATGATGCAAACACAAATTAATTATCTTAATTTCAAACTTCTTCTGTCTACATTTTTATATTTGGTTAAGTTGCCTTCCTGTTTTGACTGAATCAATGGTAGGAGGTGCGCCGTTAGAGTGGTGCGATTCACCTGTGCATGCGCTCTTTATGTTATTCAAAAGTATCAGGAATAAATGCTGTCAGTTGAAGCTGTAGATTACAGAATGTGAATCAGTGATAAAGATGCACAAATGGACCCGGCATCGGTGCTGTAGTTGAAATACTATTTCATGATTGCTTTTAGGAATGTAATGTATCTGTCCCCGCCATCTTTAATAGGCAGCTGTTCATGAATCAAATATCATTTCAGTCAGGAAGCAGCACGCCAGTGGGAGGATATGTATGAACAGAAAGTCTGTAATTATTATTCCACTTTTGTGCATTTAATAACAGAAGAGTGGAAGCTTGAGATACAATATAAACCTTAAAGGCATAATAATCCTAGACAACGGCAGTAACGCACCAATGCATGCCCTGTAAAATGATTAATTAAAGAGTGATAGGGACAGTTATTCATTTACTTTCCTCGTTCGTGACCGTTAGGCATTAATACTAAATTAGCTTACCATATTTGCTAATATGAAGTCATTTCCTGAAGCAAAAGCTGTAGAGTAGTGGGAACTTAGTGGGAAAAGGAGAAATGCTTCTGTTAGAGGGGAAAGAAAGAGGATTTTTATCTGTGTTTTCTTAGAGGACTGTCACAGTGTGATGGATATAACCTGATGCAGTAATGTCTGCCCGAATTTGCAGTGCCTGAAACAATAGATTCGAGGTGAAAGCTGCTTCATCTTCTGAAACTGGCCACTAAAACAAGGGTCAGTCATGGATTTCTATTTATTTTAGGTGTCAGCTCTGTGAACTGTGCCCCTGATTGAGGCAGAATCTTCTTTAAGTGTCCCGTAATTCAGTAGGAAACCCTTTCTATGAGGCATGTTAAACAACTGGCTGAGCAATTGACCTCACTTGAGGAAGAAGATCTGGGGATCTTATTTTTGTTATTTAATTCTGTATACATCACAAACAAATAAGCCATAATGGGAAAAAATTCTTATCAATGTACTGCATCAATGATACGCAGATTTAGGGCAGCTGAATTCTAGCAGAAGCACAAAATGTTGGCCAGAGCACTCCTATACAATGTAATCCTTTAATCCACGTAGTAAGTAAAACAAATGTTTTTGATGTGAAACACAATCACTTTGATTATAGCAGCAGAGGGGAATATTTTTTCTCCCGCTGCTTTATGTAGGATAAATATGTCAGCTGGAAGTTTGTCAAGGTAAGTCCTCTACTCTCTTCCTGTCCTCTAGACAGTCTAATTCTTGGATAAGGGCAGTGTTACCAGCACAGTACGCCATGCCTCCATTTCTTATCGCTGAACTCCTCGCTATGGTAAGTATCCTTCCAGAAGAGTTGGGTTATTGACGTTGGATCATACAGCATTTTTCGGAAGCTCTGCTCTTTGGAATATGAACTTGGTACGGTTAAGATTGTGTTTCTGTGCGTTTCAGTCCTCGTCTGCAGTGGGACTTTGTGTGGTACGGCACCAACAGCGTGTCCTGTAAGAAGTGTTCACCCATTCCCTGTTACATGCTGAAGTATTTGAGGATTGTCCTCTGCCACACTAGATAAACATGGGTCAAAGTGTCAGCAGAAACTGATGCAAAATAGTCACTGACATCAATACTTCTAACTCATTTAAGTTTTATGCAATGATTTTGCACTCAGAAGACAGTGTAATAGATGTGTTTTTAACCATTTTCAAGTAAAATGTGTTTTGATTTGTTTTATTCAAAAAGGACACTTTCATTTTGAAATGCTCTTTATTTACAAACTTTAAAAATAGTAAAAAAAAATCTAATTGATCTTTTATAATTCATCCAGGAACAAAGTGAATTGCAGTTCTTGTGTGGAGTACAGCTGGGGCATTTTCAGCTTCACGTGCATTCAATTTCATATCAGCCTAATTCCAAGTCTATTTTTATTTTCTAAAAACTATGAACAGATAGAAAAGTCATTTTTTCTCACTAAGCCGTTGATAGTCTGTTTGCTGCTGGTTTGCAGCAGATATTTTAAGGAACCTCAGGTTGTTACTACGTGGCTCTGAGCTGCGTTATGCTTAGGGTCTGCATTGCCTTGAGGCTGCCCAATGAAACGTGTAATTGTATTGTGATCCTACTGCTGCAATAGGAGAGGAGATCACTGCCAAGTTAAAATTAAAGATAGTGAATTTGCTGTAATCAAACAACACTTTCCAACTTAGATTCGTTTAGCAAAGACAAATTGATAGAATTCAAAAAAGATTCATCCAGACTACAAGGAGTCCTTGCACGCACCAGGTGCCAGTGTTAAGTGGACGAAGCTGTGTTCAGTATGTTGGTTGGGATCTGACAGTGGGTGGGTGTATTTGTGTGGCACACACCTGCAAAATGGCAAGAGATGAGATAAACTGTGATGATCTGTTATAAGCTTCTTAACACTGGCTATCAATTATCAGTGGTAATGCTATCTGAAGTTCCCCTAGCAGAATTGCCTACCACCGGTTGCTTTACAGAATTGGGCCTTTGAAAACGTTTGGGATAGCACTGGTAGTTTAGAAGTGAAGGAGAAGTTAAATCGTATGGATTATAATAATGTAATTAAATTAATTGAGATTAAATGGGGTAGGGCTTTGAACATCTCCTGAGTAAATATTAGCAGGATTTAGGGACTGCCGAGTTTTGTTTATCCTCCAAAATTATCTTTTGACATCTGCGTTCTATGATGGTAGTGTGACTCCTTGAGAACTTTTGCTTATTCATTACCCCTTATTAAATATAGTGGTGCAGTTCTGATGTCTTCTGCGTATTAATTAGTTTCAGTCTATCTCATTAGAAAAGCTGCTGGCTCTCTTATAACGTGTTTTATTGTCTAATGGCTGTGCATGATTTCTTTCTTGGTTTTGCACCCACGCCCGTGGTCCTTTTCCCCCGTTCAGAAGATGTTTTCCCTGATCACATGTGGATCCAGCCCTGATGGTCACAGGAAGCTTCTTTGAGTTCCGCGTTGCTTGTAATTTCCCTTTTCTTGAAGTGTGTTAGACCAGAGCGTTTCCGTTTATTTTTCTTTAAAGAAGATTAAAAGATTGTGGATCTAATTGTATTTTTGATATAATCATTAATTATATTCTGTTGCATTATCAGTTCCTTGTGATATGTCAAACTGATATTTATGTGTAGAACTTAAGCTCTTTGTGAAAGAAAGAGCTGTTCTGTGTTTTCCTGTACTTAGATAGTGCCCACCACAGTGAAGTTTGTATGCCCTGCTCTTCTGCACTGTCCTGATATAAACAGCAAAGAGGTGATGGATTTTCCTTAGAAATCCCGAGTACAACATTTTGGTTAAAATGTAATATTACAAGTCTGTTTTTTCCATCCTACAAGCTGTAAGTCATACCTGTTTACAGATATGTGCGTTATCCTGTGGACTAATGATTTGAAAGTGCTATCACATGGAAACAATGGTGTCTCACAGGAGTTGACTCCCTTTGCAAATTGCATAGCTATCTTAGTACTTGGGGGTTTGAAACTGTCAGTGCTCGGGAAAGATGAGTAATAGCAATCCTAGGTGTTCTCAGCCTTGAGTTCTAAAATTGTTTTCAACTCGTAATGCAAATGTCCCATTCAAGGTGAGAAATGTCACACCAGAAAGGCTGAAAAGTTTCCAGGCAATTACACTGGTGAATAAGTGTGTATGGATTCTTGATAACTTCTAAATAAGCTCTTTTCAAATAAATGATAATAGTAAAAAAAACAAAAGCAAAAGAAAAAAAACCGGACAAACCTTTTGTAGTTTACCTATGGGTGGGCTGTAGTGGAGAAAATGAAGTATTGAGTGAGACTGTAAGGCTACTTACCGATTGTTGGGGTCTAGCAGTGATTTGCTTTGCAGCGTTGAGCTAACCTTCAGCACACGGATCCCGTTCTGCAAAGGCCATCAGGTATTAGGTCATGATCTTAACCTCGCCAGTGACATGCGAAGATCTGATTTTAAATTGAAAGCTGATATCATAGGCAGTAGAACATCTACAGATTCTGTTGTTGATTTTAGAAAATGTACAAGCAGAAAATGTAGCCTGACTTTTATGTCCCGCCTATAACTCTCATTGCTGTAAGAAACAAAGTCTGTTATAGTAAATATTTTCATGTACAGCTCATGGCAGGAATTTGGCTATGAGTGCAGTGGTGCCAGACTTACACCTTTCTGGCAGTTCTGGGGGGTTGAAAGGCAGAGACACAGAAAGAAGGTTATTAAACTGAACAAATGAGGGTCAGTGTCTCAGAGGAAAGAGGAGTTTGCTCCATGTGGATTTTATACTTTTCTGTTGATGTATGGTTGATGTTTGCTGGACGCCTGAATGGCAACATGTTCATATTCAATGCAACTGAAGTTCTGTGCCCTTGTTTCTCTTGTATTATGGTCCCTGTATAGCACTTGCAGTCAAGCAGAATTTGGGTGAGATGTTACACACAAGCTCTTAGTCTCACGGTTGGTTTCTGTGATAAGCTGGGGTTAGACCTCTGTACAGTCCATGGGGCACCGAGTTACCTTTGACTGTAGATGGAAGAAGCATTTAAATGCTGCCTCTGCTGTGGAATCACTCGGTGGTGTTGGACCCATCTTCACCTCTAGTTGTTGCCCTCAGTCCTTCTCCATTCCTTGTCTGTTGCTGCAGCATGTTGAAGGGCTCGGGGAAGGTTCCCTGCCACTGCTGCTCTGCAGTTCTAATGTTTGATGGCAGAGAACATGCACATTCATGGGATTGTGTCAGGGGAGCGTGAAATGAGGGCAGCTGAAGTCTCTGTATACTCAACAGTAACTTTGTCTCTTTGACCATGAAGTAGAGCATTTACAGATTGCTGTGCTAGTGTAGAATGAACAGGTATCGACGTGGCTGCCTGAAGTGAGGCTTGCACTCTTCCCAGCGGAGGGAGCTGAACGCAGTGTGCCTGGGCTGCTTCCTCCCTGCACGCCGTCCCTGTGCACCTTCTCTGGCTGACCAGCTTCCTTGGAGTCCCTGTGGGATCTTCAGGATGGTTCTGTGCTAAGCTGCAGGCACAGCTGCTGAGGGAAGGGAGGTCAGGTCTTCTGAGATGAAGGAAAGTTTTCCAAAAATGAGCTGTGAGATTTCAGTATGAGAATGAATGCAGGATCCCAGTTTGTGACAAAACAAACGTGCTTCCTTGAAACTACTGTTTGCAGCCGCGTTGAAACATGACCTAGTAAGTCCCTGCTTAGTGAATTCCCTTATGCAAAAGAGAATTTTCATTATTCCAACAATTATTATATGACACGAATTTGAATTTTAAATAACCCATTTCCAAAGAAATGTGTAAACTTGATTTCAATTCTTTTGCTTGTCATTATAGTGTCGGGAAGTGCTGCCTGGGGAAAACAGAAGGCCCTCCTAGCAAACTGCTAGTTATGCCACAGAAGGAAAGGGAACGTACTTGGATGCTGTATAAATGGCAGAAGTAACTCTAGTGTCATTTGCTATTGGGCATAGGTTTGTACACTGAATGGAAGGACTAAATATTATTCTAATGTTGTAACTAACTCTGAGCACAGCAGGTAAAAGAACTGAAAATCAAATTTGAAGCAATTTAACTTCAGGCAAAGAAGGATTAAAGGAGGTAAAGGAAGTACATACATGCATAACTGGAGTGAAGAATTCTATGAATCCTCTAGTACAGACAGCTGTCAAAGATATGAGGCTTTTTTTTTTTTATCTTGTGCTTTGTGTCTGTGATCTGGAAAAATGCTTGTGCACATGTGTAACAAGGAAGCAATTGCATTGCTTTCAGTGGGTTAGAAACAAATGGCACAGCCATATACAAATACATTTTCAAGCTTAGAGTGGTGAGGCTCTCATTCCTTGTGCTCGTTCAAAGCATGCACTGAAGTTGGTGGGAGTTTGGGCCAGTCAGATATTTCATCTGGAGATCATTTAGAGCAGTTTTGTAGCAGAGCTTGTATTTCCTTTCAGGATGTAGATCATAAAAGAAGAAAAAAAAATAGGCAGTTATTTCACCCTTTCACGTGGTCTATTCATGACAAAACATTCTGATTACTGCTCATGGAGGCGAACGTCAAGCAGATCTTTGCTCAGCCTGCAGACGTGGAGCCTTAAGCAGGACAGCAGATGAGGGTTTCAGCAGATTGCAGGGCCTGCCAGGACAAAGCCAGGGAGAGGCAGCCAGGAGAGCCCTGTGTTAGTGAGAGCAACGTCTGCTGTGGATGGGCTGAGTCTCTTTTCTGAAAGGCTAACCATGGGGTTCTTGGCCGCACGGTGAGTGCATGAGTGGGTTGATATCCTGCTAGCTTAGATATTGGTATCCTGTGTCTACTGTGCTTGGGGTGAGTGCACTTTGCCTTTTTGTATTAACAGCTGATGACCCTCCACTCTGTCCTGGATGTGGGTTGGGATGCACAAGCCCTGGATAAGCTTGGTATGGCAGAGTAGCTGGAAGCAATGGGCCAAACAAGGCCACTTGCTAAATTATATGCAGTAATGTTTAAAGGAATGAATACATTGATGTCTGGGGATCTCTGATGTGGTCCTAAAAAGAATGGTTATGGTTTTAGTTATGACTTGACTTCAAGGTTCCTGTATAAAGCTGCAGACGTTTTCCATTGTAATTTTTCAGTGCAATATGATTTGTCTTGTTCTTGGAAATTTCTTCTTTTTGACTGTAAGGAACAAAACACTTTAAAAAATTTTTTTTCCCAAAGGAATGGTCATCCATTACAAATTGATATACAAGTTGAAAAACAGCACCTACTGTACAGACATCATTCCTTACCCACCAGTTACTTTCAGTCATCTAAGTGAAAGCCCATACACTTCTACAATGAACGGATCAACACTATGCATCTATGAAACAGTCCGTTGATATGGACATAATTAGATTTTTATCAGTTTCAGCTAAGTGTAACCATTTCATTATAATTGACCCAGATTAGTTTCTACATGTCTCCCTCATTAAAATGTACAGCACCTGTGCTAATGGGTTTTGTTTCTATCAAGACATAATGAGGACTGGCATATCTGCATATTCTCTGAGCACACCAAGAACAGAGACAAATACTCCATTTTATTACCATCTGACAGACATAATGATTGCTGAGAAACTCATTACCATCATATTATACAATGATTTAACTTGAAATTCTCGCCATGCTGCAGCCTGGCAGTGGCAGAGCACTTGGAAATGCATGAGTTTCTGTTGGAACTGTGTGAGCTGAGCTGATTCCCTTCTCCCCATGTGCCATACACGGTCTATTTGCCTTGCAGATTTCTGACTGGTTTTGAGTGTATTTCATCACTGTGCTGTGAAATTAAGGAGTATCACTGAGAGATGGTTAGAAAATCACATGTAGTGAGACTACACGCAGTGCAGGAAGTTTGTGCGAAACACAGAATATTTTTTCTTCTCTGTCAGTACTCCATTTACACATCCCGTAACACCCAGGTTTATGGATGAGATGTCCTGGTGTCTCCTCATTTGAGGCTGCTAGGGAAAGAGTTTTTGCTGCTCTTGGTCAACTTTTTGCAGCTTTGCGGGTATAGACAGGTACTTACTGATAAAAGCTTTTCGGAGGTAATTTGTGTCTTCATTCTCTGTGCAACTTACCCTCTTCCTAATGATACCACTGAGCTGATTTCTTCAGAGCTCAGTTCAGTGCCAAAGACCATGACTGCAAATGTCACTGAGCACGGTTTATCATTTGAAAGCAAAGCCCCTCAGTAATGCAAAACAACACAGTTCATGTGGTTAATGCTGGCTGCAGTCCGTCTGCCATCGTGCTAGGCTGGGAAGAAAGGTATGTGATATTTATTTCTCTGTGACCTTATGTAGAAACTCCTTCAATATGCAGAAAGATATGTAGTAATCAGGAGCACCGGTTTTAATCCTTTTTAGCTTGACACATGCACCTCAGTTTAAATGTTTTGCTATACATGAAGGGATGAGTGCTTTGGAGAGAGATCCTGCTGCCCTTGCTCATGTCAAATAGGAATGCTTATGGAAGTAGCTGTAATTATTGTATTCTGACAAGTGCTCATTAGCTTGAATTCAGTGTTTTATTGTTTCCATGCAATTTCTGGTAAGAAACATCCATACTGTAAATTATTCACTCATTAGCAGTCTCAGGCACGCTATTAACACAGAGATGAGGACAGAATTACATCCTGTCTGACCTAGAACGAGCATTTCTAGTGCAGGAATCATGGTAGTAGTACCCAGCAGTTATTTTCAAAGCAATGTGTCCATTTTCCCCTTCAATACGTAGAATTCACAATGTGAAATATATTAAAAAGTTTAATTTTTTCATATACTTACATATACAAAAACACTTTTTAATTGGTGAGGGGAAAAGAGCTCTGTCATTTTTGTAAACGTTTGAAATTGAAAAATTGAATTAGCATTTTGAGCAAACAATCCTGGCTGGGTTCCTCTTTGGCGCGGCTTTGTCATTGTAAATTGCTGTGACGCTGCTTCAGCGTTTTTGATCTCTAGGAATATCATTTGTTGCTTTAAATCAGTACTGTTATTAAAGAAACATACTAAAAGTGCTCGCACGTGTCATTTACTAGGTAAGCAACAGAAGGAGAAACAGGTACTGATTTAACTTCAGCCATTTAATTTCAGTACTGTGTAGTCAATGAATAGGGATAAGCAGTCAAGGCAGATGTTGCAGGCTGCCCTTCCAAAGGAACGGCCTGTCTCGTGTTGATACTGAGAGATTACATACGGGTCCCTCAAATGAGACAGTGCAAATACTGTGTTTTGTATAAGCAAGAAAAATGATGGGGCTGTTTCATTAGCCTGCTTTCATCCAGTCAGCAGTGAGCACTTTGCAGTGCAGTGACTTTCAAAACTTAATTCAATCCTGGGCTTGTTTACCTATGTCTAGTGCTTAGAAATGAAGGGGATGGGGACGCTTCTTATCCTCTCCCTGCTTATCAACGTTCTTGTGCAGGCTAACAGATTCAAATGCTGACTGAGAAAAGACAGTGTGAAATTGATAACAATAGTCTGCATATACCTGAAAATAGATGGAAAGCTTTCTCCATATTCAGCCTTTGAGCAGGTAAGTAATTTAGCTGTGCTGTGTCATAGAATTGTAAACACAATATTTCACCTGGGAGAACTGCTATTGGTCTGTAGAGCAGGTTTCCCAGTTGGAAAATGAACCATATGGTGCATATGTCAAACCAAGGGAAGGAGAGTTAACAGATTGACTCTTAATTAAGATCAGATGGTGCCTACCGTTAATCAGATACCCAGGAAAACTATCTATAGCTGCCTTGATCCTGGGTGTAAAGTTGTTAGATGAACAAATTTCTCCACTTACCCAAAATCAATGGAGTTTCACTGATGAGAATGAATGTTGAACATGACCCTTAGTCTGTGTTGGGGAAATTGTTCTAAGTGGAGATAAGAACCTGTCTGGACAAACCATCTGTCTGCTGCTCATGTTGTAGGGCTCTCATTCTTGGAGGAAGATAACCCAGCGAGCAGCAGAGAACTATAAAATCTGTGTGTGATAGAACTTATTTCTAGACTGAAGAAAAGGTGACACCCCTGTAGTTCTCCACCTGCTGACTTTTTCCATCTAGCTCTTTGCTTTCCATCATGCTTTCATATTCTAGAAGGCACAGAGGCATTCCAGTCTGATGCAAAAGGCTTATCTGCTCTTAGAAATAAAGTTTGCTATAAAAACAAAAAGACAGGTGGTGTGTATAAACCAGAGATCTGAAAGTCCTTGGTGGTCTTCAGATGCCAGCAGCCCAGGCAGTAGGATAGGGAAAACCAAGACGTGCCTCTTGTAAGAGGTTCTCTAGCGAACAATTCGCACAGCCCCGCACAACTTCAAGTTGTACTTCAGTTTATCAGTTCTAATACAGACAGATCAGTTCTAATACAGATGCCGTTAGCATGCAGTTCTGCCCTGCACTGCTGATGTTCCAAGTGAACGAAGACATTTGAGAGGAAAAGATACGGATTGTTAATCGAGTTTTGTTTTTCAGGTACATTTCAGTCAGCTCCAACTCTTCTGTGTGGGACAAAGGCACTGGGCAATATTGTGTCCCTCCCCACAAGAGCTGGTCTGTTCTTCTCACCCAGTAAATAGTGTCAGGCTGATGTTTCAGTATCATGCAGTGCCATCAAAGAAATATTTCTGCAGTCAAGCTGACGCTTCTTTTGTAATGCAGCTGGCAATGAAAAGGGAAGCATGCACTCTTTCAGAAGGCTCTGTGGGTAATAGTTACAGGCTAGGCTGGGTGCTGGAGCTGTGGAACTACTTACTGCGTGTCAGAGCATTTCCTTTCCTTTCTTGGAGCTTTTTCTTCATTTTGGCTGATTATACTGCCTGTGCTGTATATACGTGCATATGGAATGTACAGGAAAGTGCCATCGTAAGTTTTGAATAATGAGAAGGAAATGTGCTTGCCCACAGAACTCTTTCCCATAAACTGTAGGATTGCTGTCACTTGGAGCTCTGGTGCTTCACTCCTAGTAGGATTGAATTCTTCCCCTATTGCATTATTCTCACCCACAGAATATTATGTTGATTGTATTGAGTAGAAAGAAGTGAGGTCAATGAACAGTGAGGCTTTGACTTTATTACTGAAGTTGGAAGGGGTTGTTTTTCTTACGTTACAGGGATCTCGATAGCTAAACTATTCAGTGTGTTTGTTTCAGGTAAACATTCTGCTGTAATTCAATTTGACAGGGATCTTTCTTTTAAAAGCATTGGATGTGTCTGCATACTAATGAGAGATTGTGCTCTTTAGTCCTATATACTGGAGTGATTGAAAACAGGTCATTTAGAGCCAGCAGAAGCTTGTTTCCTGTGTAATTATGAAGTGCAAAAGATTGTGCCCAAAACAGTAATCAGGATGCTGACTTTGAAAACATTCTTTTTTTGGAAACATGAGTTATGTTCACTCTTGTGTTTCTTGGGATGAAAGATTAGCATACTTTAATGTGTGAAGAAAAAAAAAGAAGAATCTGTATGATTGAGGGAAGCAGTGAAATATTTTAACTACAGTGCTGCAGAGCTTAGAAGGATGGAAGTCCTGTTTCCCAAGCACAGGTTTGTGTTGGCAGTGCATGAAAAAGACCAACAAGAGATGGTTTCTCTTCACCGTCCCCTCCAAAGCCTTAGGCAAAGCAGGAGGTTGCTTTGTAGGGAGCAGTGTCTGGTGTGGCAGTGGGATACAGAAGACAGCAGCTGGTACTTAACCTGGAAGAGTATGTTCTGAAGGACGTGCTCTTACACCGGTAAGTATTTAGTCTGTGTACCAGGGTTTGGTTAGTGCTCCTTTCGAGTACACAAAGCTGATTATTTCTCCTGTCTAACACCATAAGAGGTGCTCTAAGTCCTGTTATACGAAGTCTAACGTGAACCCTTATCCCAGCCCCTTGCACTGCCGTCAGCCTTCCTGTGCAGCGTGCGAGCACTCTGCCCCGCGGGGCTCCCTGTGCATGGGTAGAGCTGGGGGTTCATCTCGTGGGCTCATTTCCCCTGGTAGGTGGCACACTGCAAAAGGACAACTCTTTATTTGCTGAGTTCTCATTGTCTTTTCATTTAAGTGAGTCTTTTAATTTAAGTTCTGGAGAAACATCTTATAACCCAGCCAGAAACTGTATTTGTGAATCTGCGATAAAGCAAAGTGCTGTACTCGCTGTGAAATATGAGCCTGGTTCAAAGCCCTCTCGAGCTCTTGGAAGTGTTTCCATTGATTGTAGCAGGCTTGGATCTATTCTTATTTCTGTGAAAATTCTGTAATAAATGAAGCTGCTTTAGGCCTTTGGGAATGAAGGATAGCAGCTGTAGGTAGAGTGCTATTACTGCGGTGCCAATAATCTCCAGTTGTATTGAGGCTGTTACAAGGTGTCTGTGGGAAACTGATCTTTTCATGAGGGAGGGATGGTTTCAAAGTTCCATAGGGGGTGCTTTGGCATTTAACTGCTGGTTTGTACTGGTTTCTGTCCTGTTCCCTTGCTCATCCCTTTGGTGAGCAAGCAGCTCATTAGGTACCTCTCTGGATACCAAAGTTTAGCTCCTAACCCAATTTATTCAGACCGCTGGTGTCTCACAGAAGTGACTTTATCTTGCAGTAGTGTGAGTGTGTCAGCCTTGTATGAGACGCTGTGTTTGGTAGATAGCGCTCTGTGAAGCGCTGCCTGTGCCACGTTACTGGAATGCACTTCTGGCTTCCCTTCGTTGATAAAATGCTTTCGATATGCCTAAAATGGAACATTTCTTCCAGTTTATTTTTGCTTGGTAAACACCTTCTTCAGATTTCCAACAGATCTGAAAGGAATATGTTTTTCTTTTTTTTGGTCTGGTCTTTGTCCAGTCTTTTGTTTTTACTTTTTTAGCAGTGATGTTGATGCAGCTCAGAACTGCTTCATCCCTAATTGCTGCTGCGGAACCATCAAAGAGGCAAAAAAGCAAACAGTGCTGAGCACAGAACCATGGGCTGTTAGCCAGCCCTTAACCATGACTTTGATTTCAAAAACTTCTTTCTCCTGTATTTCCTTTCCCTTCTCTAGCTAGGGATTATTAAGGGGATCAAGCTGAAAAATTTTATTCTCTTCAGTTGTCCAGAGTGAGGTGCTTCTGGCAGTGGTGCTGGCAATGCTGCCTTAGCTCTGAAGCAATAAAATCAGCTCAGGGCAGTGAGGACTGTTCTGGGGCCTCTTCAATCTTCATCTTCTCTGTTGAGCTAGATGCCAATTATTGTCAATAACAGTGGATGGCTTTGATGATGTGGAGACTTCTAAACCAGAAACTGGAATGAAACTGCTAACTCATTTTATGGCTGTTACTATACAGACATTCTAAAGCATTCATTTGTCATCGTTACTGGCTGTCTGGGATTTGGGTCTGAGGAACAGAAGAGAAAGTCTCTGCATCTTTTTGCTACTTTTATTACAGTCTTGATAATCAAAATAGGTATTTAATCTCTAAATCTAAGAAACTGTGGCAAAATCAAAAGCTGGGCATCAAACGGTAAGATGCGATTTCTGTTCTTGAGACAGGGCTAATATTACTGTTGGTTTTGTTTGTTTAAATGTAAACAATGTCCAGTGTCATACTTTGCAGAAGTGGGCTTTCTCGTCTCTTGTTTCAGACAGATATCTTCATGTTCCACTTACTCACGTTTTTAAATGCCGAGTGCACTGACGTTGTGTTTTTCCTTCCCTTTCATGAGGTTTATCTTAGGTCTCTGACAATATACAATATAATATACAAAATATAACCCAATATACAAAATATTGTCAGAAAATCAGAAATAATATGAATTGTCCTCACTAGTTTAAATCTGTCAAAAAGAAAACATAAGGCTTTCCAGGTGCTAAGTTATCTTCCATTATTACTCATTGGGATAGTAATAACAATATACTACCTAAAATGTCCAGCTATGTTTACGTATTCATAAAATAACTTTTTGACGATAAAAATGTTACTGAACCGAAATGAGAATGAGCAGACAATTACAGTTCTTCCTCAGAATGAATTAACAGATAAACTGGGCTGAGTTAAGTGAACAGTCCACTTTGCAGGTAAATACATAATGCTCTGAGTTTTCTAAAGTGACTAACCTGGGAACAACCTGGCGTATTTTGCCTGTGTTAGATTGTGCCATTCAGCTTTCAGAAGCACTGTAGGCCTGTCTGAAGTAGCATTAAAGAAAGCCAGTGACAACGAAGTAATCTTTTATAGGCACGATACCATCAGCACTCCTGAAATTGAAACACAGTGCTTCAGTCGTTTCCTTGCCCCATCAATCTTTTTGCATTCATCCCTGCTGCTGCTCTTTGGTTTACTTACACACAGCCCCAGAAATCGGCCTTGAGATTCTTTTTTGAAAAGTAATCTTCATGTTCAAAGGTAGAGAGGTGCAAATACAGTTGCTTTCTAAATTGTTTCAATTTGACACATCCAAATAGGATCCTCTGAAATCTGCTGAACCCTGACTTCTGGCAATATTTGAATTTGATGTTTGGATGGAATGTTTAGCAACCGTAACATTTAATATTGATCTAGCTAAATAGATAAATAAAATATGGAAAATCAACAACAAAAACAACAGAACCACACGCCTTCCTCCTTCTCCCTGCCTCCTTGCTTCAGTTCTGCGTTCTCATTTGTGCAGATTCCCTTCTTAACTGGGGTTGGGAAAAACTCTGTGTTTTTGATTCCTGCCTGCTCTGCCCAGTTTGAAAATCTAACCATAATATATCAATTAAGATGAGAAATGCTGTTCCTTAGCAGAGCTTCCTCATGGCTACTTGGATGGAGTCCAAGCTCTTGTAGTGGTTGCCTGCGGTGAAAGTCCAGCTGCTTTGCGTATGACAGGCCTCTGGGCCTGGATGGAGCATGTTTGCATGGATCCAATTAGAAGATCAAAGCCCTCATTAGGTCTGCTCAGGCTTTTGTTTGAAGCCAATCTTTTATTTGCGCAGACCTCTGCTTTACCACAATGGAAGCGTGTAGCTATATCGCATGAATTCGCAAACAGGCCGAGCACAGGCTGTAACCTCCACGTTCATTCTCTTGTGCCACAGTCGGAACTTCGCAGGCCACCCAGCTGCATCTGGCACACTCAGCCCTACGTATACGTGTAGAAACAAAGCTCATCTGTCTCCTTCAGCTAAGAGTTTTGTACTGACCATAATTAAAAAACTGTCATTACACTGTAGTGCCTTCTTCCTTCTTGTCATTATTTTCTGCTCCTGAACGCACTGTAGGATCTGCACCACTCGAGAACCTGCATTTTCCACAGTAGCTCTCAGTGGATAGCTGGTCCACTGACTCAGTGAGGGAACAGTCAGGACAAGGGGTTTTCCCAAGGGCTGACATTTCTGTAACAATACCAGTAATTGCCTAAATAATCCTAAGGGTAATTTCACATGCACTTTGAGCCAGTATAAGCAGACATGATTGCCAAGAGAAGCAGTTCAACCCTTCCTATGCCCGTGGTTGCCTTTTCCCTTTTCTGAACTGTCCTCTTTGGTGAATTATGTTGTTTTCATCCAGATAAGTTCCCCAGTGTGCTTCCTGCTTGGCTGCACAGCTGCTTGTCTGCATGCATGAGAATGGGGCTGGAAATGAACAGCTGGAGCCAGGGAGGAGGGCAGGGTTATCTCTTCTGGTGGTTGTTCTGGCTTGTGCCAACTTGAAGTGTATGTGAATCTACTGCGTCACATAAAATAACGTTCTTTTGCATCTTGCTCCTTTAGTTCTTCATGGGGTTCCCACTTCAAAGTGCCCGTGCTGTGGCATCTGCTTAGAAGAACTGCAGTGGGAGAAATGTTATGTATTAGAAGATGGACTCAGTTAATTAGGGTTTGAGAAAGAGCTGAGTCTTCTCCCTCACATCTAGATATCTAGAGTTTGTTATAAGGACAGAGTTGGAGGGATGGTGCTGGCAGCATTTTAAAAAGCCATCACCTGGGGACATGGATTCCTATGGTCTATCTGTTTTCTTTCCCCAGCAGGTATATTGGCTGGTTGGTCCTTGGGTCCTGTAGCAGTCAGTGCAAATTTAAGTAGATTATGGGCTGTTTTAAGTTATGCATGTGTGTTTCTTCTCTGGTATTGGATTTGAGAGAAAGAAGGAAGGCAGCATCAGGCCGCCTCAGCTGTCTGTCTTAGCTGCTCATGCATTTACTGGTCTGGAACAGCATCTGTCTCCAGCAGTGATCCCTGCCAGCTGGAGGAATGTGAGGGGCTGGGCGGGTCAACTGCCTTGCCCCATGAGCAAGGTGGCAAGTTTGGGCTTTTTTGGTTTCGTGTTGGGCGCACTGCATGGTTAACTGTGGAGGAACCTGCTCATTCTTATGCAGGGCTGTCTTTCCAGTAAAATCACTGCAACTCAGATTTAAGTGGCCAATTTTTTAAGAGCTGCTACAGTCTTTAGGCTCCTAATGACTCCTAAAACACGGAGTGAATTCCTGTTCACTGAGAGTGAAACAAAAATAAAAGAAGAGAGCTTAGTGCTTCTTGTTCTGGTTGTTTTTCTTGCCTTTTCATGAGTGCTGTCACAGCGATGGGAAGGTAGGATGAGGTGCTGTCCATGGCCTGCAGGCGAGCACCACGTGCTGTGGGAGGAGAGGTCCTCTCCAAGGAGATGTAGGTCTAGGAGTTTCAGAGAAGCAGGGCTCCTGGAGTAACAACCACTCAAATGCTTTTCTCTGTTAAGATCTGTTTCAGGGGAAAGAATGAGAGGGAAGCCTTGGAGGGTTCTTCTTTGCTTTAATAACTTCTATACCAGCAGGCAGCTTGTCCTTCAGTCTGCTTGAGTAACTTGTCTGGCAAAGGCCTGTAAATGGGAAAGGCTGGAAGGCAAGGCAGGAAGGATTCATGTGAAAACTGCTCATCTGAAAGCTTCCTCCTTTCTGTGCCCACTTCCTTCTCCTGTGCACCTTTTGGACAGCTAGGGTCATTTGCTGAATTGTATTTACCCAGAGTTTTAAATTTTGTTGATGTGAGAGGCTGGGAAAACGTAGCAGTTCCGGCAGGACAGCAGAGAACCATGCTCAGTGTATGTCTGATGAAAGAAAGAAAATAAAATTACAATAATTAAGGCACATTGCTGACCATGGATTAAAAGTTACTGTCAGCTGCTCAGAGCATGGAGCTTCGCTTAGCTATGGAGTGATTATGCAGATGGAATGCACACCCAACCAGAAGAGAGTAAAATGCCAGGATCATGCAGCAGCACCACGACAGCACCCCTGCAGTGGCATGGCTGGGCAGGACTCCTTCAGTTGGTATCAATAAGACATATGCACAAGCCAGACAAAATCCTCCTTCATTCAAACCCTTTTATTCCAGATAATAATAATAAAAAAAATCACGGTTAATCATTATCATCTGATTCCCATGCTAGGTAATTAGTATGGCATTGTTGCTTTGTGCTGTTCCCTATGTTCCCTTCATGTCAGAGAAGTTTAATTGACATTAAAAGAAGAGGAAATTAAAGGGATTTTAATCAGGTGGTCTGTCCTATCTGCTTTGAAAAGAAAAGTAGCAGTAGTAGAAAAATAGGCTGGTGTCTATGCTCTCTTATCATCCATTTTGCTATTCGTTACTGAATTGATGAGACTATCTGCTTTGCATTTTTAATCGTATAATTGATTAAAGTAAAATTAAAATACTGCTGCATTTTTTTCCTGCTGGTGAGGCTCTTGACTAACCATGATCTCAATTATTTTTCAGTTTTCACTCAAACCAACACTAGGAGTAAGAAGCGGACATTTAACTTGAGTGTTCTTGAGACATCTATCAATATCTGCAGCAAGACCCCATCTTACAAAGAAATAAGTAAGAAACTAATTTTCTTATCTATGCAAACTCCTAAGTACGTACTTCAACATTAATAAAATGCTTTAAGTTATTCACTTAAATATTTTCTGAATTGAAACTTTGATGCATTACTCTTGCATGGTCAGCAGATACTCAGTGTCTTGGTTACGAAGTGATTAGTAAACTTATGCTGAAGACAGCAAGAGAGTGCTATAGGTTACAAAAGTATTTTAAACTATATCAGATGTTCAAACTCTGATATAACTGTTCAAAACAATCCAAACAATAACTCCTTTCTGTAATTTGTTCCAACAAATAAAATCAATTTAATACATTTTAATGACCTAGGTGAAAAGTAAAGAATAACAACTCACTTTGCTTAACTAAAGACACTGAAGAACTCTTATTCACATTCAGATTTTCTTATAGTGAAGAGCAAATATGGTTTATAAATACAGTATTTATTAGGCCCTCTTCTTTCCTGGAATTTGCAGTAACAAAGAAAACCAGAGAATGTTATTTAAATAGCCTTGGATATATCTGCTTAAAGATGATGACTTCTGCAATTTATTGTATAACACTGAGGTGAACTCGAACATGCCTGTACAAGTCAATTAATACAAAACAAATTGTTAGGGACTTCAGGCTGTACGCACTGGAATGAGCAGGAGGGCTCCCGCTGCCTTCGGTATGCTTGGAGTCAGGTGGTGGAAATGAGATCCTGGCAGATCTCCAGTGCAAGCTGATAGCATCCCATTGACTCATTAGGGGCAGGATTTTATGTGAAGTTTTGGTAAGATTTCATTCCCACAAAATTTTTATTCTCAAAAGGAAGAAAAGCCAGAGATTGGGTCCTTGCTATTGCTACTTAAGTGGAAAGTGCTTTAATGCAATGGTCAGATCTGGATTTAGCATCTAGACTGGTGATGGGAGATGGTCTTCAAGAGCTTAATTCGCTAGCACTAGGAGATGGGGATCTGTTCTGAGGAGGTGCTTATAAGCTCTGGCCCTACAGAATCCACAGAGTGACATGTTGGTGGGAACACGCTGTATAAATGATGTATGTGGTAAGGGAGCTTCCTTGCTTATATTTTTGTACTGGCTGTGCTCATTCTTCTTCATCTCCAAATCACTGACATGGGTAGATGTGTTCTGAATCCCCAGTGACAACGTTTCTATTCATGTTTTGTTCCTTCCTATTCTTGGTATGTAATAGGGAGTTGGACAAATTGGTTGTAAGCAGCAAAACTCTCCCTAGGATTTTTTGGATTCCTGAGGTAAGCATTTCTGGGGCTCGGAGCAGCTAATGACATGTGTCCGTGTGCCCTGAACACCAGGGACTCTCTGTGGTGGATGTATTAGCAAAGATTCCAGCCTCTTCTGCAAAAAGGGCTTAAAGTGAGAACTTTGCATAATATCTGCTGTAATTTTGTATCCATAAACTAATGTTTGAGACATTTTGGGAACTAATAGAAGTCAATTTTTCTGTCTCTTCATTTTGGGAGTGACAGTTTTTCTATCTCTTCATTTTGGGATTGGCTGTCCAAATATGGTATCTGAGCTAGTTCTGATTCCATTGAAATAAACATCCATTTTTTTCTTTTATTTTGGTAAACTGTGGGTTGGTTCCTCTGTCTCCAGATTAGTAATTAAAAGAATAATCATGACTGCCATTACTTCTGTGCTTCATTTTTATCGTGGTTAAAGGCAGGAAGAGTTTATCAAATCACAAATGGAAGTAGTTTGCTCCCAGATGTGGAGTCCTGTTGTTGCATGTTAGAAGCTGACTGACAGACTACTTGAAGTGCAGGTCCCTTCTAAGCAGCCTTTAGGCTTTGTGTACCTAAAAGCAAATGTGTTTGCAAGGTAATATAGATTTCTTTCAGGTTTTATTTTGGATGTATTTTTCAGAAGGCTTCCGTGCCTTTTGAGGTTCATCATCTGCATGAAAATCACATACTTCTAGGAACATCTGTTCCTTCACATTAGAGGAATATCTGTAGATGTAAAAGAAAGAAAGCAAAGACAGGTGTGGTGTGTTTCTCTTGGGTGTGGGATGATGCTTTACCTGTAACAGCAACCATTTTAACTGAAAAGAGAAAATGTATTATTTATTGCTACTTTCTTTTCTGAAGCCTTTAATGTGGGAGCTCCTTGGACTGATTTAATTTCAGGGTCTCTTCATAAACAGCTGCCCTGATATGAGAAAGGCTGGAGGTAATTTCAAAATGTCTTCAGTGTCTTTGGTTATACTGCTAAAATAGTGTAGATGTTGTCTAAGCTGCCTTTATTCTAGCTTCCTTATTCTAGCGTAGTGGTGGCAGTGCAGGAGTAGTTACCAGCTACAAAACCATCTGAAAGGCAAGGTGAAAAACAAACAAAACAAACAAACAAACAAACAAAAAAAACCAAAAAAACCTAGCAACAGTTTTTTTTTTTTTTTTGCAGTCCTTCAAAATGCCCTGTATCACTTATTTTATAAAACACGATGCTCTAGGCAGCCCAGAAGGGAAAATATACTTCCGTATTATCTATCTGCCTTTGTCAGACGACTGTCAAAAGGCTTTTTGGGATGGGTGTGGCAGAGGAGCCCTTCATTTTTAATCAAAAAGACCAATGCTAGAATACAGACAGAAGGCTTTTCCGGTTCTTTTTCTCTCTTTCTGATTGTAGTCATTAAAGGGAACATGGATACTAACATTGGCAGGGAATAAAGTGAGAAATGTGTTGCTTTTCAATAAGTAGGCAAATAGAACAACTGGGAAAGGAGGTTTGGAGAGACAGGAGGCTCAGACCTGTACGCCTTTGGTTAATGAGTCATCTCAGTCCTGTAATAGTCTCACTAATAAATCCCAAATAGGTCTATTACCTAGCAGTGGAGTAGAAGGACATTACACGTCTCCAGTCTTCTCCTGATTCCCTTCTTGTCCCTGTCTTGTTTCTGTACTTGATGAGCCAGAAGCTTGGCTGCAAATCGACAAAAGTCCCAGTGGTTTCATAGCAATAAACAGCTTCGTGCAGGCTTTGCAGGGTGACCTGACGTGAAGGCTGGAATGATGAGCGATGCAGTCTGTGCCCATGCTGTCTGTGGTCGCTGCCTGAGAGCGCCGAGAAAATCATTAGGGTCCCTTGCTGGACTTCAGGTGTGATTTCCCTGTGGAGATGCTTATTCTCTGAAGCTCCACTTGTTTTGTCTAAAGTTCTCTTTATTTGTTCTGACTTAGGAGCCTCATAATAAGGACACTAGATGCTAATTTATTTTAATGAATGAGACTTGTAGGAAGCTGTTAACACAGGAGTATGCTGTGGTAAGGCCATTCTTGTTACATGGCATGACGTTTTCTGCCTTTTCATAGAACCTGAAGGGCAACCTGGTATCATGAGAGGGAGACAGTGAGCCAAAGGGAAAATGTATTCTTTCAAGAAAAGTTATTTGGAATCTAATCAGTGTCCTTCGGTAGGACACTGGACTGAAGAGGACAGGATGGTCCTGGTGTCTGTGCTGCTGGGATGCTCTCTGCTGCTGCTGACAGGTAGGGAAGGTGTGCAGCAGGGAGGTGCAGCCTGGCCAGAGCCACAGGATGTGATGGGCTGCTCGTTCCTTGCTCTCACCTGCACGTTTTAGTAGTCAGGCTCACAGTGCTTTCAAACAGAAGCAGTGTCACCCATTTCACTGATGGACGACTTCAGTTACAACACTCTGGTGTGACCTGACAAGGAGTGGAGCTGGGTGACAAGGCAGCTGACATCTGCCTTTTGGGGTGGGATGGCCTGTAAAGGGCAGAGGCTTCTCATCTTGTCCTTAGCTCATGTGCTGGGAAATACCTGTACTGTTGCAGCGTCTGACCTGTTGTGTGCTACACTGCAGTTCTTCAGTGCTCAATTGAAGACTTCTGCAGTCTCTTTGTAGTAGGTGTTGTAATTTTTTTTTCACCTTCCCCCCACACAAGAAAATGCCCTAGGAACTTGCTTTAGAAGAAGTTTAACTCTGCACTGTTGACCCTTTTCCTGAAACACTGGTGTTGCCCTTGGTTTTCAGCAAAGAACAGATCAGCATGTATTTACAGCTTCATATAATGATGTATTAGGATAACCTGATGCTAATGTGAACACCAAATGGAACATAAGAATCTAATTGCGTACTTGCAAGGCAGTAGCAGTCACTAGCTTGTACTGTCTGAGAATGTGAGGTTCTTCCTTTTGTGGATAGCACATAAACAGAAAATAAACAAAACCTTGTCTTTGCTTCACTGTCTCAAACCAGAAGCAGTGTCACAGTGAGTCAGATTCCCAGCACTGAGCACTCCCCAGTGTGCCAGATACTTAAAAAGAAGGTGTAAAAGATGTTGTAGCAGTTAACAGGTCACCCTTGCTTTTTTGGAATCAGTGGTTGCACTAAATGCCCATCTGGTTTTGAACTGTGTAGTTCTCTGCTAAAGTAAGGATGTGGAGAGAGAGGAAGGAAGTATTTCATGCTGAAGCTTAGGGTTACAAAGGGGTGAAAAGTATCCAAGAAGCTGATGCTCTCCATGGCACCTCACTTGTTTGTAGGTGACCACTTTCACTGAACTCAGCAGTGTGTCTGGATCCAACTATTTCCACGCTCACCTGCAGATTCAGGTTCAGGAGATCTTGGTATTCAAAGCTCCTTTCAGTAAGGAATTTCTCAAATGGAGAGAGTAAGAGAAAGAAGAGGAATTTTGTCTGATTGGTTAAAAAAAAAAAAAAACTGATTCACTTGAAACAATGCAAGACAAGAACCTACAGGCCTAGCTCATTAACGAAATTTGGTAATGGGCTGCAAAGTATTCACAAGGCAATCAAAACAATTGTTTTCAAGTATCTGACCTATGTTGTGGGTACTCAGTGCTTCTGCATATCCAGGCCTTGGTGTGGGCCTAGCCATTGGTCTAGAGACCTGAAAAGCAACTTTGCATCAAGAGAAACTTACAAAATGGAATGGAATGAAATAACAGTCTGAAGATTTCTTGATCTGAGCCCCAGCCTTGCTGTGTCCTGCTGGTGCTCCAGGGGAAAGACACTAGAGGGGGTAGTAAGAGAGGGATACAGAAAAAAAGGCCTGAAGCTTAACCTCATCCCCAGTGGAGCATGTATTTAGTGCTGCAACTATAAACAGAGGCATGATTTAATCCACAGTGTTTATTGTCTGTCCTATGGAGGTCACATGTCACTCATAAACAGTCCTTATACTCTTGTATTCACTCTGGTGGGACTCTGACTTGTGCTGTGGGAGGTCCAGGTAGCATTACTGTACGTGGATGTGCTTCCTGTGTGTCAGCAGGTCTGGGCTTGATGGTATGTGTATCTGACAAGCCAGCAACATTGCAGCCCTGAGAAGATAAAAACCCTGAAGGAGGTAAGAGTGACTGCCATACACAGCTGAAAGTTGGAGAGAATATCTTTCCATCACTGGGTTTGCACTGGGAGCGCACAGCTGCCAGTGCATGGCAGTAGAAGCTCTGACTCACTATTGTTCCTGTTTCTGGCAATTGCAATATTTGCAGTCACCATTGGGCTAATTGTTACAAGAAGTGTCACACTGCTTCACACATCTGATGTGTGCTGATTGTAGTTGTGTAACAGAGCAGTTTATAACCTTCTGCTTCTTGTCTGCCTGAAAAGGTTGTTTCTTTTCACCCTTGTGATGCTTGAGAGTGAGAAGCTGTCTCAGTTGGGGCTCTGCAGGATCTGTGGCTCAGGCCTGTCTTTGTGTCGTACAGTTCCATTTACTCCTTTAGGGTTTGCTTGTGTGAATAAGCACGTTGGTTTGTGCCTTTAGATTGTATGGACGGTGGTTTGAATTCCTGAGATTATGGAATGTAAGTATAGTTTTCCAGGCTCTGGAGGTGCACGTCATTTCACATAAAACCTACTGAATGTGGTTTGGGGTGAGTACGTGCACTGCAGAAATCTCAGCCATTGGCTAGCTCAGCTGGCCACTGACCTGTGCTGAGAGCACTGCCATCATTGGTAGCGCTCGGGGCCAGAATTTTCTCCTATGGTCAAGCTTTAAGAAAATAGGAAGGATGCTTCTGGCTACTTTGTGATTTACAGATCTCGCAAACATGCCTGTACATGTGGATATGAAAAGTGAAGCGACATAAGTTTGGCCGCTTTTGTCTTGAGCTTATGATTTACTGTTAAGTCTCATGCAGGATATTAGTTCAGGAGAATTCCTCATGCTTTCCTTGTTCCATACGTTGCTTTTAGACTTTAGTGAATCCCAAATCCCAGGCCTGTTGTGCACCGCCCGGGTGCATTGCTTAGCTGCCAGTCGGGTGGGCTGGGCCTGGGGCTGCCAGCCCTGGCACCCTGCTCCTGCCTTTTCTCCTTGAGTCACCTCCTGCTGTGCTGCTTGCTTTTCATCCTGAGTTTGATCAAATGTTTATATATAATAAAGCTTATGTGCGATATGAAGATAAACTGTATTATGAGTTAGTTCTCCTTACGTTTGTAAAAAGACCAGAAGATGGTCAGTAAGGTGTTCTTAATGTAAAAGAAAGCTCCTAAGCGTTGCCAGGGTTGTATTTGTGGCTGTACTGGGTGCATGTTCTGAGCTGAGTGAGGGTTTTCCTGTGGTACTGCTGCATTCCGTGCTTTCTTTTCCCACCGGAACATCTGCTCTCTGGTGTAAATGCTTTTTTGGAAAAATCTGTATCTAATCTGTATCTAATCTGAAGAGTTTGTTTCCTGTTTTGATCATTTCTCTCTTTTTTTAATTTTGGCCTTAGTCTGAGCAAGAACGATCTTGCCTTGAAAACCCAATGTCAGATCTTTGAAGAGGAACATGGTTATCTGAGGGCATATTTAAAAAAGAATATTTCTTTCCTACCCGGAGGAGGAAGCAACCTCTGTAGTTTTCTGTCATATTGCTAAACTCTCTGCCTTTCCAATTGAGACTGTGCCTTTGTCTCATTTTGTAATCTCAAATGCTTCTTTTCCAGACTCCTTCAGTACTGGCCTTACTCAGAACTTACTGTCAAGTCTTTAGAAATGCAGCTTTGCCATTTAATCGCTACTGATGGCCCCTGCAGTGAGAGCAGTGGTGAAACGCGTTGCCTGCTTGTTTGCATGTCGGCTCCGCTCGCTGTGATCCCAGGCCTTGTGGGTGCTGAGCGAGGGAGCACGACCCTCTCTGCTCAGCGAGAGGTTTAAAGCAGAAGGCTGGTGTCAGTGGCCTTTAGTAGCCTTCAGCATGCATTAACAGGCTGTTCTCTCTCCGAAGGCTGAGCCAGGCCGGCCTCACTGACACTCTCTCTGTGCTGGTGGCCGTGAGCAGGGCCCCAGGGCCCTGCAGGCAGCGCCAGGCTGCGCGCTTTACAGCAGCAAGCCCCTTGCTCGCATGCATGGGGAGCGGATCCACAAGCAGTTGCTCCTTGAGAGGGCTAAGGGCATCTTTTCTAGATGGGTCTGGCCAGACATTTAACCTCGCCCAAGCCTAGCTGCACATGGCACCAGGGTGCTTTCTGCTTACGGAGCTGTAGAGAGGGAACTGCCTCTCTGAGGTACACTGTAAGATGAACAACTAGTGTTCTAGCAGGCACTTAAAAATACCTTTGGGAATTTGATTACTTAAGAGTTTTCCCTGAAAGTCCCTGAGGCTTAATTCAATCTAGGCAGGCTTCTCAGGTGCTAAAGCCACATGCTCGTGCCTGTGCAAGTTTTACAAGTCTTCCCACCTAAGCAGGGTGTAGCGTTAAGGACAGTAAAAGAAATTCACAGTTAAAAAAAAAAAATACTGTCAGAAGGCGCAGTAGGAAGCTTAACAGTTGTATGAAAGGATGTGGTGGGCAACATCACGACGTGCTTCTGGGAAAAGACTTGAGATGGCATACAGCGACATTTTCTTCAGGAGCAGAGAAAAGGCTTTCAGCTCACTGCCTTTAGCACTTGTTTGTCGCGGGTTGGCTTTATTCTAAAATTCCACTGATTTAATATTTAGCAGAGAGTGAATGTCCTTGGAAATACGTGGGTGGGAATGGCAGACCTCATTGTTGGAGGCTTGGTGGTTTAGGTCTGATTTTGGCTTGCTTTTGAATTTAATGAAAATGCTCTTGATACATTTGTGACTATTAGTTTCTGTGTGTTCTGAATTAAGGAGAAGTGAATGTTCTCTGGAAGGACATCTTGTGCATGTAAAACTTCCTTGGAAGGCTTTGCCCTTTGTCATTCATATTTCATGTGGTTAGCTGAAGCCCTGCCTTTGTTTTAGTAGGTGAGGATTTCTTTTCCTTCCAAATTATTCCTTCTTATGCTGTCTTAATTCATTAAACAGATCAGCGTTTTGACTTACAAACTGTGTAGCTGATAAGAAGAGGGGCTGATCCTGTGAACACTAGCTGGTAATTCTATTCAGTAGAGAAATGGGACTTCGTGTTTGAAGGAAGCCTGTTCAGAGGAAGGCTTGTCTCAAAACCGCTAAGTATATATGTATTTTCCCTTAGAGTCATCGGTGTTTGCCCTGAGTGAGACGTACACAAGTGCACTTTGCACAGTAGGGCAGCTGGGCTGCGCTTTCGTTCCCTGAGCACAGGGCCAAGGTCTGTGCATGTGGACAGTGTGGGCACCTGGTTTATGGCATATTGGCTTCCAGTGGAAATCTTAATTATTAAACTTGCAGATACTCTTGTGCTGTCTTGTCCAAACTAGAGGAAAAAAAAAACAAAACAAAAAACAGTGGGTAGTAGTCTTTCCAAGATGACTATCTAGCTTGGCAAGTTTCTATTAATCATTCCACAAAACGTCTAAGTTGACCCTTTTCATAATCTCAAAGTAACAAAGAATTCCTGTCTCCATTCCAAACCCATGTACTGGGTATTTCCTTGTGGAAATATCAGATACAGTGGGCACGTTTTCCTGAAAGGATTTATTTTGAAAATTTCTGCAAAGTAAAATTGCAGCTAATTGCACTCTTGATGTTATCATTTGTGATATGGGGCTGGGGGGCTGTTTTCTCTTTCCTTTTATTGTAGCTGTGATAGTGCTTTATAGCAATAGCTTTTGGTATGTTGTCTTGAAGCTTCCCACAGTTGAAGACTAGTTAAAAATCCATTCACTCTTCCTGTTGAGTGTTTCCAGCTGAGAGACAAATCAGGCCTGTATCATTTTCATTCGGTAGCCATCAGCGTCATTCTCCTCCGAGGCAAACCGTTACCATGACTGTTTTGTAGCTATTGATTTCAGACATGCCACGTACTTCATCTGTCAAAACCAGGAAGTATGTCTTAGTCTAATTATGGTGTTTGTGAGGAACAAACCGATCAACTGAGTTCGAGTTTGTTATTTCCAAAGATAGACTTAAATAGATGTATGTACATAGTGTGGTGGCTGTGTTGTCCGGTCAGGAAAGTCCGCAGAGAAACCTGGGTGAGAGGAAGTGGCATGTGGCTATTGTAGCTTGCTGCTGGTTTGTTCCAGGGACTGACCGAAGGAAACTGGTGAAGGATATTTGATGTTTTGCCTCCACTTTACTTAACCAGGCGTGTTTTGACCTGTGGCTTTTTTGAGAGGATGAAAGTGCAGCTCTCTGGGCAGACACTGTTCCTATAGTTAAGGTGCTGCAGACACAAATATTGACAAAGGTTTGGTTTTAATCATAAAGGTGGGCTGCCTTCCGGAGGTTGAGTTTTCCTGATTCTCTTCAGAAATCTGCTCCTAATCGTCAGGTTGCTCTGTTCTGAAGACCCATGAGCGGCCCGCCGTGCTTTATTTTGCACATGGTGCCGTAAAACAAGTAGCACTAATTAATGAAAAAGCTGTTATTTGTTGTGTCTGAGTGGTGGGGTAAGAATATCCATTGGTCATGTGCTTCATAATGCTCCATGGACATCCCTGGTACTTGGTCCCTGCATCCTTTGGTATCACAGAACCTCCTCTTCCCAGTATGTCACGAGGAGCAAGTGGAGGGTCTTGCTTGGGTGACCATTTTCCCAGTATAAGAGAATAAAGGAAATCCGTAGGGAGTGTTGTCAAAGTCTGGTGAAGAGAGCTTTGTAACGTGGAGAAGTGAGCTGGGCTAGAGGTTCAAGGTAGTTTGCTGAAGTCCCATGGCTCTGAGTTAGTTTCTGTAAGTTCCCTATTGAGAGCTCATTGTAAAGGAATATAGTGTGTTGTGGATGGTGATGAAGATCCAGCCATCAAATTACTAAATTAAATAAATATCTCCAGAAAATAAAACCTGATATGTGTGTTCGATGGAGTATAACTAATAGAATATGCTTGATCATTTTGATTTATCTTTCAATAAGCTCTTTAATGAAATTACCTTTTTGTGGAAGTGATGCAGTGTATGTCTTCATACACGGTGGCAGTTTATTAAGATAGAGTTGAGGGTCTTTTCAGGCTCTCTGGTCTTCTCCAGAAAAGCTGACACAGGAGTGAGCGGCCTTACCAGGAGAACTCTGGCCACCCACATAGCTTTGAGTTCTGGACAGGGGAGCTCTTAGATGCAAGAATGACATACGTGTATACACGTCCAAACTTATTCCCAACGTGCTGTCTTTCTCAGTGGATGGTTCTAGACTGCGGTGTGTCTGAGGGTGGATGAGAGCTCTTTGCAAAGTTGTGCAGTCTGTACTTTGCCTTGTGATAATGAGAACTTTTTCACAAGGCTGTGCTAAACGGATTAGCCTGCGGCTCCCCCTGTGGCAGGGCAGAATGCAGGGGTCTGCAGTACAGCAACGTTCACCTCAGGCCAGAAACGGCCTTTGGAAAAACAGAAAAATAAATGGTGTGCATGCTGCTTACCTAGGGAAAAGCAAATCCAATCTGTTCAGGAATAAGAGCTTCTCTTGTGTTGGAACTTCAGTTATTTCAGAACAAAGCTCCAATCTGAAATGAAGAGCTGCAATATCAAGACACCCTATGGTTTGGAAATTAAATACATATATTTATAGATAGATAAATTACTTCAGTCCTTGTTATTATGACAATACCAGAATAATTATTTGAATTAAAAAGGTTTAATTTAAACACTCGTTTTCAATTTGTAATTTTAGTTGTTGTGTTTCATGTTTATGTTTAAATATTCATTTTTGAGTCTGTACAGGAATTTGTCAAAAAGAAATGGATTTCCCTCACTTAAGTATAGTTGCTTGGATATTCTCATGCCAAAAAAAGAAAAAAAAATTTAAAATAAGTAGTTTTGAAGTTAAATCGAGCTCTTAATCTGTATCTCGGGGAAACCTAACTTCCCGTCTCCCTTCTTTAGACACAGAGTATGAGGATTGTAGAAGTCTTCATTCTAAACCTGTGTTCTTGAATGCAGATGATTTGCTGGACACAGAGGTTCTTTTGGTGTTAGGTGTGCAGAACTGGTTCTTCCTTTTCCTCTGTTGCTAATTGTCTCTTAAATACCTCAGGTGCAAACCTTATGGAGCCCCGTGTGTGCAGTGCAGGTGCGTGGAGCAGCAGTCTGACTCTTTGGCTCTGAGTGACTGCGGAGCAATGTCACTGGTCTTGCCTCGGTGCCAGAAACAGCTAGGTTTGATGTGGGACATCTAAGTTGTGGTCAGTTTTTAAGAAATAGGTGATTTTTATTGGAAAGGTTGATACTTGCATGGAAACGGCTTTCTTTTTCACACCAGGATAATCTGATTTCCCTTTCTTTACGATCATTTCACCAAATCTCTTCCAGTGGCTCATCTTGACCTCTCAAGGACTTGAGTGCAGCTTTCCTTGCCCCTTAATAAATCTTCCTGTGGTTTTGAACAATGGGAGAGAAGTGGTAGCCAAGACAGCTTGGACCACTAGAGTGATCACCTGTCGTATTTTATCACCAGTAATTTTTCTTAAGCCTAGCTGCTGTTGTTTGTCCCTTTATTGCTCCCAGAGTACAAATGTAATCAGTGGTTTGGAAGATTTCCAGTGATGGTGGCTGTATTGAGTAGGAACATCCCGCTTGCTTCAGGTTCCCGTGTAGGCTAAGTGGGAGTTCTTTTTGGCAGACTCGGTGTCGTTTCACAAACACTGAGGGATTAATAGTGAATGCAGTCTCTCTGAGTTTAGCTTTTGTGTTGCTTCTCTTCAGAAAACAAATCTGCAAATAACAGCTTTGTTGTGTCATGTTTGGGATCCGTGTAGATCATTGAACCGTAACTAACATCCTTTTTTGATTCCTGCCATTTTAGGGTGCGGGCAGCCAGACTTGGTACACATTCGGATTTCTACAACTTAACCTAATGGCGTTAATGATCTGTTTAGTGTGATTTGAAGTCCACTGGATAATAGCACGAGGCAAAACAGATTGCATTGTTCTGTGTGGTGGCATATCTTAATTCAACCTTATTGTCTTTTCACTTTGATTTTTATTTTTAAATAAATATACCTAAGCAGGAAACACAGTAAGTCATCTTTGCCCAGTGAATCTGTTTATGAAAGGCTGTGGTCATAGGTCAGCAACTATCAGAGGCAGTTTCTTGGGAGCTGCATGGCTTGAGGCACATGGACCAAGCAGAATGGTTCCCAGAGGGCTGGGGGGCTTCTCCCATGCTATGATTACTGCCAGGCAATAGTCCACCTCAGCGTGTATACTGAGTTCACTCTTGTTCTTCTCGTTGTTTACTCAGTAGTGCTTAAAAAAATCTAAGCTGAATAACTTAAGCGACATGTTTCATCATGGAAGAATGTTTTTGATAAATGCAGTAGTTTGGGGATGTGGTGCCTGGTGTGGTTATGGCCTCTGGGAGGAAGAACATAAGAACTTGGCCTTGTGCCTTCATAAAATACATGACCACTTCAAGACAATTATATTTGTGTTCCAGGCAAAAGGAAAAGCAGTAACTTCCAACTAACTAAATGCTTCTTAGGACCATTCCCTGCTGTCATTATAGCTGCACTTGCAGCTTGACCCTAATTCAAGGAAGCTGCCTGCCAGCACTTAACATGAAATCTTTACAAACAACTCATTTCATAAGTAAGTTTGAGTTTGGTACAGTTGAGCCAGAAAGTTTCCCTTTGTGGTTTTCTTCATCTCTTCGTTCTCTTTCTCCTTAGTCAGAGGAGCCTTGAGTCATGTTCCTATTTGGCAATTCTGTTTCCAGCTCAAATGGAACAGATTACTCCTTAGCATTGGGTATTTGCTAAATAAGCTTCAAATAATTCCACCCTAGGAACCAGGGGAATGTCTGCAGAGAGTGATGGTGTAATTAAAAAAAAAAAAAACAAACAACAACAAAAAAACACAGTAGCATTGCACACCAGCAGTTCAAAAGACTGCAGTAAAAAGAGTGCACTGAGAACGAGCTCTGGGACTGAGAGCTGGCTGGGTCTGGTGCAGTATGGCCAGCTATGACATGGCGTGGCCTGGTAGCAGGCTGTGCCAGGCCGTACCCAGCCGTGCCAGTGTGTGCTGTGCTGTACCCAGCCGTACCGGGCATTGAATACCTTGACCTGCCCTTCAGGGAGAGTCTCTGACAGACTTCATTACCTCTGCTTCTCCTTTCCCTCAATCTGCCTGTCTGTCACAGGAGTGGGATACTTTAGCTCTCTGCCGAGATATGGCAGGGCTTGATTGTTTTGAATTTTTTAACAGAGAAATGATAGTACAAGGCTAAAGCAACGGCAGAAAACTGAGGAGACTGGGAATTTAATTTATGACTGTGTCACGGAGCACTCGTGACCCTGGGCAACTCATTCGACCGGTCTGTGCCATGGTACTCAGCTGTAAAAACAGGCAAAACTTACCTTTCACACAGCCAGTTTCCTTCTGGTTGGAATGTGTCATGTCTCCATGCCAGAGGACAATTTCTTAGTGTGCTTTTGGTTCCTCGTGCTGCCTGGGACCGAGATGTAGCTCTTTGGCATTGTCTGAAGAGCAAACCATTATGCAGAATCTGAAGAACTTGGGTCTCGCTTTTCTGCCATTTAAGTTTGTAGAAGTTTTCCCTCTGTATTAACAGAAGACTTTGTGCCTTGCTGGAAAGTGTTTGAGAAGCATAAAAAATGAGCCTGCTTCTGTGATGAGTTGTGCATTAAAATCTTCCATACTGCCTTTCTCTCCTGTTAGATAGTTCTCCATGACTGCTCTGCAACAAGCTCTCAACACTTTTATAAAGCTCCTTTATTTTTTGGCTACTATTTACTTCTCTAGGCTTTTCTCAAGTTCAGAACAGTGCGCTTAATCAAATTAGACTTTCATGCGTGCTGATGACCATGGTAAGTGTGTTTAATTATAAAGACCAGCTTTTTTGCTGGCAATGGCTTCCTGACTTATTCCCAACTCAATTTTAATATTTTCCAAGACAATATTTTATTTACAGAAGCTACATAAATAATTCACTTTGCTTTTGTATTTTCCAGCTATCTAAAAGAGAGCCACCTCTTGAATATTTTTCAGTGGGTGCTTTTGTGTCAGGGGACTCCTTTTTCTCCCTATATGGTTTATGATGATATTTCATTTAGTCAGAACGTTGCTTTTTTCCAAGTTTGGAAAAAGAATCACTTATTGACCTGACTTTTATTGCTGCTCTGAGCCAAAAATCCCCCATAAATTGAGCATCCTCTAACTTTCATCTGAATGAAATGCTGTAAATTTTATTAAACATTTTATCATTTCTCCCTCTTGGAGTGTCATCCAACACAGAGGAATAGTTCCATTTTTGTATTAAATACTCTGGTTAAGTTCTTTATCAAGCTGTATTTTAAATGAGTTTGGTTAAATGGCTCTTTATAGTGGCTGGCGAGGCCGAGTGGTTTAGCACTCTGGCCTTTTATCTCTGGGGACCTCAAGACCCATGCTTGTGCCGCAGATAAGGCTGCTCTGCACCTCTGAAGCAGTATGGAGTGACATTCAGCTGGCCTCAAAAGACCCGTAGCAGAATCCTTCACAGCTTGTGAGTGCTGTATAGAGACTTAAGAAAATTTCTTTCTAGTCATGGCAGTGAACCAGTATAGGGCAAAATGCTGGATGGAAAACTCTCTTCTGCTCAGGGACTGTGTTGTGTACCAATTTTCTGCTTCGGGTCACAGGTGATCAGTCCATGGTTAGACCCAGCCAAGTCCAGTGAGTGCTGGCTGTGGCACGGGGACACGTTTTGATCCAGGTACGCTGTGCCTGCTTGCTGCCTCCTGGCATGGCCAGACCCGCAGCCTGGGGCCGTGCCTGCAAGTCCAGAGCATCCTGGCAGAGCTGTCTGTTGGTTTTTATTACTTCTCAACACCCCGCATCCTCAAGGATTCATTTAACTTAGCAGGTCATGTATCTGTTTCCTGGACCCAGTTGAGCATTCTCTGGTGGTGGTGAGGGTTCTTGACTTGAGCATGTTCCAGACCAGACTCCAGTCCTGGATTTTGCAATGTCCATAGAAAGAGCACACGCTTGCGTTGGAACATTTACAGCGCAGACCTGCAGAGGTGATGTACAAAGGTTTCTCGCATGCGTGGAGGACTTGGGTGATTGTAAGAAAAACTGCGTTGCTCAACCCCAGAGCCTCCATGTTTGAATATCTGCCTTGCTGGAAATTTGGTCTCCTGAATTGGTCTTAACAGCCCAGTGGCTTGGATGAAAAGACAGTTACTTTCAGGTTTTTCTTTGGGGGAAGTTATTTTGGTAAAGTAGAAATAGAAAAACTTCAAGAATGAAAGGGAGGTGCCTGGCAAAGAAAAATACACCTTTAACAATCTCATGGGGGATTTAATTTAATTGGTAGATATGCATGAAGTGATTTATAATGTTGAATGCCGATGTACAGATAAGTGCATTTGGTTGCAGAATGGGGAGGTAGCAGTGTGTCTCTGAGAAGCCTTTCAAACCCATACCTTCGTCAGCTTCCATGGTGAGCTGTCTTTATTCGAACGTTTGGATAAGCTCTGTTGCAATTTAGGAGCCCGGGTACAGAATTTTATGTGGCTCAATGTTATTCATGAAGGAACTTCTACCATTTTCTTCTCCCTCCAACGTCAGCTGCAAAAGTTATGCGTGCAAGCATAGCAGAATTGCCTCAGATGACACTGCAGTAGGTAAACATTTGCTGTAAAAGGACTGTGTAAGGAAGCAGTGGGATTTATACCGTGCTGATGTAGCAGCATATCTCAGGGACTGGAGAAGGCCCCAGATCTGCAAACCTACAAGTCTGAGGGAAGTTCGGATCCCTTGGCTTCTTTCCTTCGGTTTGCTGTCAGTGCATTTTTCTGTGCTGAACTCTGCTGAAGTCAGCCGAGGTGGTAGCACTGCGTGTTCCTCTAGCGGCAGCTGCAGACTCAAGGCTTTAGTGGCCAATCTCTAATTTGAATTTGATGGGGGAAAAAAAAGAAGAAAAAAAAAAGAACTTGACTTACAGAACAGTCTGAATGAACTTTCTAGGTGTCATTGTAATAACTTCTATTGCATTATATTTGGAATTAGCTCTACTCTAGTGCTGATTCACCTAGACAGAGAGGGTATTAAGAGCAGCTTGTCAGGTAGCTGCAGTGATGCAGTACTTCTGCCTCTCTTTGGAGAGCTTTATAGAATGAGGGAAAAGGTGGGAGTGCAGCTGCTGAGGGCTTTGTGGTGCTCCATACTCTAAGTGCTTTTTGTGTGCTTCTCTATTTCACAGTTTGTATCAGATTTTATAGATAAAAGACTAATTTTGTTGCTTTTTTTTAATTTTTTTTTTTGGCTTAATTTGTTTTGTCTGCTTTGTGCAACTAGGTGATTTAAATGGTCCACAAGTAAGAGATACCTTGGGGACAAAACTTAGTTTTATGCTTCATATTATTCAGACTCTAAAGCTCAAAGTAATTGAATCTCTACTCATAGAAACCAAGATGGAGTATTTTTATTTTAAATTTAAGTGTCTATATAAACATGATGCCTCAGGGCTTTGCTGATTTATCATATACGTGATCTGAAGGGTGCCTTAGTGGCTTCAGCAGAACCTTCTTCATTATATTAGTCTTCTGGAAAAAACATGCAGCCCATAATTCTTTTCTTTCTATACAATAGTATTGCTAATGCTCTTTTCTGTCGTGATCCCATATAATGCTATTAGCGAGCAGCTGTTCTGTACCTCAGACGGAGCACCGTGCAGTGTTGGTTCCCCCGGGCCCTGATGATAACCCCTGGCAGCTTCTCCTCTCCTTGTGTGTTTGCATTCTTTCCTTGCCATCGCTCAGCCAGGTGCCCTCAGCCAATGGCCCTGATGGAGAGGAGCTCCCAGAGCCCGCTCATGTCAGACCTCCGTTCTTCTGAAGCCTGTGTGGTATTATTGGAAGCAGTGGGATGGCTGCCTTCATCACAGAGCCTGTTTGGTATGAAAGGCAGTGCCTGAGAGCCTGTGCGGGGCCTTGCTGATCTCTGTGGGGCTTTGCCCAGGTTTGAGGGCCGACCGATCGGATTCCCAGCTGTCATTCAGCTGCCTCTTGCCAGAGTGCAAGTTCAGAGATGAGATGTGTGGTGAGTGGTTTTATTCTTCCTGCAGTCCCCTGGCTGCAGAGGCTGAGCCTGTCGCCCCAGGAGCGGGCGGTGGGTTGGATGTGGGTTCAGGTGTTCCCATGCATGATGAGTTCAAAATGCATGGCTTTCAATGAAAACGTGGGGGGTGAGAGGGAGCCACAGCTGGAGTGATCAAAGTCCTCTAGATGCTCTGGTCACACCAGAGCGAATAATACCTTGTAAAGTCATCCGGGTCCAGTTTTTACTTCTGAGACTCAGAACAAAGCTTAAAAGCTGCAGAACTGGTCATTCGAATGTGAGAGCCAGCTCAGCTAGACCCTGTGGTTAGGTCTGGTGAGCCTGAACGTTCCTGTGGGGACCACTTGCCTCTTTCACTGTGTGGATGGGCAGGAGCCCATCCTTGGCAAGGCAGACCAGAGTTGGCATTGGGACTGACCACAAGTTTGAGTGGTAATTTCATAAATGCAGTAATTCTTGTACTGTAACCTGACGGTGAGACCATACTGTTCCTTAAAGAACTATGTTGTCTTTCTCAGGCAGCAAATGCAAATTTGCTACAGGTTTGGATTGGCTTTTTGGTGACACAGTGAGTTTGGGAGTTAGATGGGGTTAAGTGCTTCGAGGGGCGCTTTCTATTGCGAGCTTATTTTGGTCCATCTGGCAAGGTCAGTGGACAGAATCATCTGCTGCTGTGGCTAAACCTCTTGCCTTCCACAGAAATGCAACAGATATTATTCAATTTTATTTAATTTTTTTCCTCCTAGAGATTCTTCTTAACTGTTGAGATGTGAGCGGGTCTCCTTGCATGTGTAAAAGGCAGGAGCTCTTTTGCACAGTATGTATTCCAAGATTTTTTAAGAATACTTTTTCTATGGGCTCTATAGAAGAACATGCATTTTGTATAGAAGTGGCAAGAAAATTGGATTTAAAATTGTTCAAATTGTTCGACAGTGGCGTTTCCATTGCGGGTACTTAGGTAGCAGTGTAATAGATCCCTTACAAAAACCTCAGATAGTGAGACTTAGCTGTAGGCAGGATAGTAATAACACTTCCTTTGTCATTTATCAGTATGGATGAAAAATGCTCATGCTTTAAGGAGTTATAATTTTGCTTATTTGCTGGTAAACTTTTATCCAGACCTCTTTTCAATCTGTGTGCAGGATTCCACATCTGTGAGCATATGAAAGAACTCATATTTTTGTCTTCTCTTTACTTTGACAAAGTTGCTTTCCTGAGTCTGTTCTGATTTCTGCCAAAGAAATGTGTTGGGACCAGTACATTCTGATGCTGCAGGATCTAATCCTATTTCAAGGAACAAGTGCTAGTTAATGCTGCTACGTGCAAGCACAGGCTCTTTCGGTGTGTGGGGCAGTGTGCATACACAGCTTTTAATGGGCAAAAGTAAATGCTAACATTTGAAAGATCAGGTCTGAAGATCACATTTTATTGAACTCTTTTTCAGTGTATGACACATCTGGCAAGCAGCTGGCTACAAATTATCCCACGCAGTTACCCTATTCTTATCTTTGGGCTTTCCTCATCTTTATATTCATATAATTACATGTCTTACCTAAATACACTGTATACCTCAGGAAGAATGTTTATTTTTACTATGACTGCTATTTCATTTCCATGTGTGCTTGTTTCCTCAGGAGCCACACAGTAACAGCAGGGGCACAATGTGTACTTCCAGCCAATTACTAGGGGATGTGTGGCTTTAAGTCACGAGAAAACAAACATTTTGTTTACCATTTCCAGGAGGATCATCTTTTCCTCTGAGAACAAATGTAATAGAACAAGCTAAGAATAGTCCCCTTGTGCCTAACTAAACAAAACAAAACTTAGATGCTTAAGGGAGACCTTTGGACAATAGTTTAGGAGATGGCATCCCAGTTCTGCTGACATAACAGGTGGGAAAATGAGGAAAAAAAAAAAAGGAAATGCTGTCAATTAAGGAGTCATTATTGTGTTTGGAATGAGTGAGGTTAATGAAAAATTTTTAAAACCCAACTTTGCATTACTTATTTGAGTTTTTCACTTTACTTTGAATTCTAGTCCCAGTTTTGAGTTCCAGGAAGATGTGTTCATCCACACTTTTCAATCAGCACAGAGTTATTATAGAAAGGTAAAAATTAGTTACCAGAATTAGATAGCAAGTGCCAAACTTCTCCATTTTGATGCAGTGATCTGTTGAGCTGACTCACAAGGAAGGTATATGGTATTTCCAGACCTGTAAGCATGCTTTCTTATGGTTTTTTTTGTGACATCTGAGAGCTGAGCGTCACTGAATTAGGTAACCTGTTTGTAAGAAATTGTGGTGGCTGCTTTGGATGAGCAATGGGGAAGGAGATAGTATGGTAGAAAGGAATGGATGGTAACCATGGCATGAAGAAGTTGGCAGATGAGTGGGACTTGTTCAAGGTCAGCAAAGAGGTCTGTGGCAGAGCAGGGAACTGCTTCAGATTTGGCGATCTCCAGTACTTGGTCATCTCTTCTGGCACTCTTTCTTTTTTCTTTTCCTTTTCCTTTTTTTTTTTGTTGTTATTCTTTCTTGGCCAATTTTCTTTGGTGGTTGGCAGCATCCCAGTTGTCCTTTGACAGGCATCTCAGAAATGAATAAGAAATAAATTAATATAATGGAAAAAGCAGCCAACCATTTCAATGACAATAAAAAAGGTGTGAAAATGAAGAAAGGAAAAAAAAACAGCCAAAACCCCCCTCTCCTATAATAAAAACATCATTATTCATGAGCCACAACTAAACTTTTCTTTTTAACATCTGATTTTTTAATGGCCTCTTTGAGAAAGAAAGGAAATAGGATCAGAAGTGCAGTGCAACATGACAAGTGTTTCATTTGTTATTGGTTCCAGCTAATAAATGTGAGTATTGCTGTGAGCCTCTTTCAGACTGATGGGCATAACAACAGAAATTCCATTCAAGCTAAATGAGGGAGCAGTTAAAAAACATCTTTGTTTAGTGAGGGCTGAAACAATGGAGGCTGCTGCCAAAAGCATAAAGTGGTAAAACACAGCAAATAAATTAGTCTGCTTGGACTGAGGCATTTGCTTGGATTAATAAGGCAAAGTGAGGGATTTGGGTGCTGGGAATAAGGAGCAGGACCAGAAAAGTTGAGGGCATGGTTAGAACAAGCATATCACCATTGGCATTGAATATGGCCACGAGTAATAAGATGAGACGTTCTTCTTGGAAGGAAATTTGGTGTTACTCCTTTGTTATATAAAAGAAAAAGGAAAGAAACTGCAACATCAGGGCTGCACGAAGGAAGGTCTTCCCTCTATCATCTGTTTCTCTTTTCAGTGCTCAGGCTAAAAGGGAAGTAGCGAGGTATACCTTTTGGGCTGGATTCTCAGCTAATACGAGTTAACAGAAGTCTGTGTTTTTTGACCTTTTGTAAGGACAAGAAGTGCAGAAGGTGAGCAAGTTCCCTTCTCCTTTGTTTAGGACAAATTAGATGTCATTTGATGCAGGATGGTTTCCAATTTTGATATATTTTGCTGGCAAAAAAAAATATGGTTGGATGAAAATAGAAGTACTGGAAGGAGCTAACGTTTATCCCTCATCTGACCAAACTGCCGAAAACAAGGTAATTATAGACGTGCGGGGGTTGAGGAACCTTCTGAACTTTGCCGTTTCTCTATAAACACTGAGCCCAGTGAGACTCAGCCAAGCTCTGGCTGGAAGTAAACAGTGGGAATCCACAGTCCTGGTGAGGCTGAAGTGTAGAAGGTGTTTCTGTGGCTTGTTTTTGGTCTTTAGGGGGGGAGATTAAAACAGGGTGTGTGGTCCCCAGCTCACATCCATATACCATAGCTATGAGTCCCACTGCTGAGCTTGGTTGTCTAGATTATTTGCAGGCAACTGCTGTTAGAAATGAACACCCTGGTGCGTGCTTAGAGATGTTTTTGTGTCTTTTGAAATATTTTGAAATATTTCTTAACTTTCCTTGGCGCCGCCTGGGAGGAAACCTTGCTGGCAGCCTCAGCTGGAGAGGCCTGCTTATTGAGCTGAACTTCTTACCCCCAGCAGCAGGAGACGGGGCTGTGTGGCGGAAGTCCATTATAAATAGTTCCCACATTTCCATTTACTACTTTCCTATGAGTCTTAAAATATGTGCCAAATACCAAGGAAAAAGGCCTTGTTTCAGCTGTAACGTCACCCCTTTGGTTTTACTCACTGCATCTGTCATCTGTATGGGAAGGCAGATGAAGGGCCTGAGCATCTCTCTAATTTTTCCCCTTTTTGCTATTGAAGGTTTGAAGAAACCGTGCCCATGACTTCATTGAACTCAAATCAATGAGATGGTCTGGTAGCATCCTACAGTGAGCATTTCCAGTGGGTGAAAGAACATAGGAGGAAGTGTGGAGATATATTTACAGCCAAATGAGAGAGAATAGTATTCATGTTTGGTTGGAGGCTAAGAACTTCTGTTTGAACCCAAGCTCTTTCTCTGTGTTGGTTGTATGTCTGTGTGGAGGTGTATTTAAAAAAACAAAAACATGAATCAAAGAATACCCATTCTGTAAAGTCAGTCCCACAGCTAACCACATCTCACCTCCAGGGAAAATATGGTTTTCCTCATCTTTCTCTTTTGTAGCCACAGAAGAGCAACTGTTCTACTTCTGTGAGGCAGAATGTTTGGCAAGGCTTTGTTTATTATAAACATGGTATGTTGATTTTAAACAAATGGTATTACAACATCAAATTTCACTCAAATACAGTAGATAAAACAATGGGAAGTTACCTAGCTGGTGGTTGGCCGACAGATTTTAGTTTGTTGGTTGCTCTTTCACTCTGCTTTAGTGGTTATAAATTTAAAAAAAAAAAAAAAAAGAGGCAAAAAAGAGTTCCAAAACCATGAAGCATATCTGCAGGATATGCAATTAGCTCCAGACTGCAGAGAGACCCTCAGAGAAGGTGCTGTGCAGCTTACCCTCACTGCTGTCACTTCTCACTCAGTATGTGCCATATGGGAGCCCTCCGCAGAGATTTGTGTGGAGGTAAGCATCATCTTTTTGCAGAAGCTCACCCACAGAGCAGGATTTGTCAGAAAACAATACTTAAATTTGCCTGCAGAGTTTCATCTCAATCAGAAAATCTTCCTCTGTATTTTGCATTCTTCTTGTCTTTACTTGCTTCATTGAACATTCGAGTTTTGGGGAATAGGGAGATAAAATAAGCTCCGCTCTGACTTTAACCATTGAAGTCTGTTATAATGAAGCTGTCATGTCAGAAAACCTACTTGGTTCACTCTAGCTAACTTTCAGTCCATTTACAGCATGATTTGTGATATAACTGAAGCACAGCTGTGCTTGCCTGTTCTTGCAAACATCCTGGGGATCTTGAAAGCTTCAGTGCTCCTCAGAGGAACGGATTCTGGAAGGTGGGCTTATTTGGTGAGGAGTTGCTCTGTGTTTGAAGGTTTATGTGTAACTTTACAGTGCATCTTGTAAGGGAATGCACAGAGAGTCACGAGTGGCTGCCTTTCCTTAGCTCAACAGGTTGCGTCTTGCTGGCTGACATGGCTTATGTCTGATCTCCTTTGCTGGTTGAAAATATGAAGTAAGATGCATTAGCTGACATCTGTAGGGTATGCTTAGGGTGGGTGTCATGTATTAGTCATCCTCTGTCCTGAAATCTAATTTGGTTTACCTGAATCAGAGAATCAGTGATTTTTATTTTATTTTAATATAGCATATTAAAAAGGCCTCACTGATGCCTTCCTGCAGAATTAAAGTGCAAGTATACTTTCACTGAGTTAAGAAACACATTATTTTACATCCTGAAATGTTAACTGCTGTTGGCTATTTAGATATCTGATTTTATACCTACTTTCTCCTACTGCATGTACACTTTGAAAGATGCTAATCCACACTGCAGCTGCAAATTCCGTTATTGCATTTCTTTAATAGCTATCCTCGTTGGAGCATGCCTCATTCCACTGCTCATAAGGCATGAAGGATGGTGCTAAAGGACCATGGGGAGGCCCTCCACATTTTAATGTGTGAACTTCAGGTAGTAACGTCCACCTTGCATGGGAAAAAAATCATTGCATAGCATCTGACCGATGACGACAAACTGCTGGGATAGATTTGGTGGTTGAACAAGCTTGTTAAACCAGCATTTCTGCCAAAGAAATTGCATTGAATGTTTTACCTTGATTTATGATGAGATAGCAAATACGTGGGGTCATTTGTAAATTGGAAAAATGCTGTGGTTTAGCTTGATCTGCTTTCTGACCAGTTCTTGGCTCGTCCTGATGAGTTTATAATGCACAAACCCTTCTAACAAATGCTCAGCTCGTTTTTCATGCGTTATTTGCCCTGTTTCTGAAGTGCTCTCTGCAAATCCCATTAAATCACCTCCTATGTGCTAACATTCTTTTTCTTGATCTTCTGACCTTTTTCAAACAATTTAAAAAGACACTCGTATACATCTCTTTAGCTGCATTTTTCCATTGATAAGAATTTTGAGTGCTCCTCTAATACTTTTCAACTTCAAAGCTCTTCAGAAATGAAGGGCCTGATCCAAAGTCTCTGCTGAAATAAATGAACAGGCTCTCTGCTAGCTTCACAGGGGCTTAAACTCTAAAAATTGTGCTCCTGTTCTTGCCGTTTTCCCCAGTCTGTTCTCTAAAGACCTGCTGTCTTTTCCACCTACTGAATTTTTAGGCTCCTGGTAGTAGTAACTCTGCGCTCCTGTTTGGCAGTGGTGTAATGAGATTGTTTCTGACAGCACCTTTGTGAGAGATGCTCAGAATTGGGGTGTAAATACAGTCTCAGCAGCCCTTTGTATCTAAAAGGTGTCTTTATGTGTGAGCCACTATCCTGTCATTCACAGTAATTTCTTCAGATGAGATGGCAAGGAGGCCTCTATTTGGGTAAGAAACAAGCCCTCCTTTGAGTTTTGGGGTGGTTCCACGATTGTTTCCTTATGGCCCTCTCATGGGTGGATAGCTCCTCCTTTTCCCCTATCAACAAACTGTGTAATTTGACTTCTTTAAGGGTGAAGGAGGCATTATCCTTGTAATGCTATGGCACGGAGTCTGAAACCCCTCACTGCTTGCAGCTTGGTGGCTCTCACTGTGCAACGAGGTAGGCAGAGGCCGTTCAGTTAACAGCTCTGCTTTCACTGTGACATTGCCTCTGCTTTGGCATCTTTTATAGCTCCTGGTTTTCCTGCTTTTGCAATGTTGCTGCTTCCTTTCTGGCAAATTTTGCTTTTCCCATGCTGGCAAGATGTTCCTGTTTTAGTAACTTCACCTGGTCACGTTTTCTTTCCCTCCTCTGTCACAGGGGCTTTGTTTTTGTTTCATCAGCTTTCCTATCTGCTCATTTGTTTATTTATTCGCTCTCAGTATTTGTTTTTGTCTTCTCCCCAGAGGAAACCCTGCTTCTGGGAAACAACCTGCATTGTCAGCCCACAACATGCAGGCAGGTGGTCAGCAGGGGCTGCTGATACCAAAAATAGTCCTCCGTCAGTCTTCTACCAGCGTGCTGCTGCTGTTGTCATTGTTGCTTTTTCTGCAAGTCAGCTGGAGCTGTTTGGATCACAGCGTGGCACAAGGTGACAGTGTTTGCAACTTACATGTCAGAGAGCTTGAGTTCTGGTTTACCTTCCTGCTGCTGGGGTTTTAGTGCCCCGTGAAACCTGCCTCCAGCACAGTGCACAAGCAGTGCTTTTGTGTCTGTGTAAGCTTCTGTTCCTACCGCTGGTAGGCTCTTCAGCACTCCGTTTATTTGTCCGTTCATTAGGGTGGGACTTGCATTAAATTAGTTCTCAGTTCTGTTTATTCTAGCACTTGACTTTCTGGACCCCACTCAATTCACATTTTCCTTTCTCCTTGAACAGCACGACCGCTTAGATCTGGTACAGCGAATGTTTGTAAGCTGTCCTCATATGGCCATTGCAATTAGGTGATGCTGCGTCTGAATTACCTCCACTTCTCTGTATTTTGTATAAGAAAAATAGATTCTACTGAGGCAGCCAGATTGCCTCTTGCAAAAAAAAAAAAAAAAAGTGTCTCACTAAAGAGGTCATTGGTCTATTTTCGAAAGCTCTTGCCTATTTGTTAAACACAGAATATTGTATGAGTGGCTAAGGTGCTTGGAAAGAGTTTAATACGGTATTTTGGCTTCTTGCAGCTGCCAGCTGTTTAAGGTCTGTGAGTGGAGAGCTGGTTGTTATACATTAATTGTTTGGTGGCTGAGGTTGGCAGTGAGAGAATCTACATAGAAGCAGTGAAAGTGGCAGTTGCCTGTGTAATTATCGGTTGTTGAATGGTCATAGAATATGGATGTGTCTTACAGCCTTCAACTTTTCTCTAGTTCATCATAGTGATTAGTCTTAAAAGCTATGCATCTCATTCTTTAACCACTTTCCACCTTGATACTCTAGCAAAGAAATAGGATTTTTCTGAAGGTAATTTTCTTCCGAGAAACAGCACAGACCATTCCCTTTTGGACTTCATTGCAGGCAGGAATTTTTTGCGCTGGTAATCTCTACAGGAATTGGAAGTTTTCATAATAGAAAAATGAAAGCAATTAGTTTTCCAATTAAATTCACCTTGGTATCAAGAAGCAGGTAGATGTTTTCAGTTTTCACGTGCATTCAGTTGAAATGCACCTGGTAGAACAATGGAAAAAGCCTTTGTGTAAAAAATAATAAAAAGATAATTGGCTCTTGTATGCTTTTAATAACTGTCTTGGGTTACTACTTCCTTTGAGGAAACAAACACATCTGTCCGATACACGTGTGATTGGAATTGCAGGGCTCACTGTGTGTTATAGATTTGTTTGGTTTTGCCTGCTTTGAGTTGATGCCTGGCATTGCTTTTCCGTATGTCCTGTAACTGATACCCTTGCCAACATTACTGTTGTAAGGCATTGGCTTTATGGCATGTAGTTTTGTGCAGACTTGAGCAAGAGTTACCTATGTTATTCTGGAAGATAAATAGGATGAGAGGAAATACTGTACATCAGATCGTACCTGGAATAAGGAGATGTGTCCAGCAGCACCTTGTCAGGGTAGCTCTTTGTGCTCTCAAACGCTCTTTTTACCAGCAATTATTGGCTCTCCCTTCTCTCCGGGAGAATGAGCGGGATGATGAATGTCCTGTCACAGTCCCAAATGTGAATGTGTCTCTTCCTGTCTAGTGAAAAGATGTATATAATCTAGTGTCTACCTTCCCACTGACCTTGTCAACCTCTCCTCTGGAGCTGCTGACCCCTGAAAGGGATGTGAACAAGGAATTTCAGGCTCTTGACTCCTGTGCAGGTGTATTTTCCATGTTAAATCCTAGTCTTAAAGTGAGGTACGTTTAAGATGGGGAGCAGTAATGGTTTGACCTGTAACAGAGGTAATGGCTGGTAAGATGGTGCTTCATCTTGGCAACATCATTGTGCTAGAGTGAGTGATGACCAAGTATATAACGCTGACTGAGTGAGAAGCGCTTACTTGAACTGCAGCCCTTGTTCCTTCAGTGTTTCATTAGGCTGAATTTCCTTTTCTCAGACATCAGCCTTATGCTTGTGTTCGTTTGTATGAAAACAGATTTTCCCCAATTAAAAGAGCTTGTCATTTCCCCTCGCTGGGAGACAACTGGTGGTTGATTCGCAGAACATGATGAGGATGTTGCCCTTGTGTACTGAAATGGAAAGAGAGAGAGAAGCCAATTTTTAGAAAAACATTTAATTTAATTGGCACGGGTTTGGAAGTTAAAACAGGCCAGGTGCTTGTTGTTAGGTCACAGCTAGAGAAAAAGCCACTGCTTGTTGTTTAATGTTTGGAAGTTAATGGGATTCATACACAAGTAAACCTGGCTGACTGAAATATACTTTCGAAGGACAGGATGCTCTGGGGCTTAGAAGGAAGGGAGAGTTGGATGGAAGTCTGAGTCACTGAAGAAGGAAGGCTTGCTTCTGGAAACTTCTGTACTTTTTAAACTGTATTTGCCTAATGAAAACAGAGCGACTTCCTACAAACTGCCCTACTTCTACTGCAGTTTGTCTGTGGTGTGAAGGGTATAACCTTAGGCCGTTCTTCTGGCACTCTTCACCTACAATTGTTAATATTTAGATAAAATTTTCTCTGGTTTGGGCTCAAGTCAATCAGAGGAAGAAGGCTGGGTGTTTTCTTTTTCGACTTTTATGATTACTCCTGTAATTTTGTGCCATTTTTGAACATTTATGGATATAGTGGCATGCTTGATAGAGGAATGAAAAAGGCATCTCATCTTGTCACGTGTTTCTTACTTTGCTGAAAACAGCCCTTCGCTGTAATCCTGGCTTTACCTGGAGCATACTGCTTCCTGAGAAATCATCTTATCCATCATTTGGCGTGTGATTTTGTAGGGTCATATGTGACACAACCCCACAAAATGCATCTGACCTGTTTGGATGTGATATGACACAAGTCATAACAATTGCTACTTTTTTGCTGCCGTGCAGTCATTTTGAGGGCACTTTACCTGCCTTACCCGTGAAGCAGCAGTTAGCCTGCTTGCTGACAATACGCATTACTTTGGGGATTTTAAACGTATCTCTCGTTTCCACTCTACTTCAGGAAATATGAGGGATTCTTACGAATGTATTTGCAGTGTGATTTCTAGGGATTTTGTTGCACACCTATTTCTGCCATGGGAGGTTATGTTTGTGTCAGCACATTCATCTCATGGAAGGTGAGCCAGTATTCTCTAGACAGGGTTACATGCCAAAATTAGATTTCAAACTCCTTAGAAATGATAAGGCAGACAAGCAGAAGGGAAAAGCAAAACTTTCACCCTCCAAAAAACCCGAATCCTGCACCACTTCTTTTTCAAAGTGAATTATATGTATATTACTTACATACTTTTTTTAAACAAATTCTTGTGCGTTGAACAATCAGAACAACATGTAACAAAGCTTTGTAAGGAGAAAGGAGCAAAACATAGCAAGCTGTGTGCTTATGCTGTAAGTTTTCTGCTGCAAATTAAGAACTCCAAAACTCTCCCACTTATAAAACACTGAACAGCTTTACAGTATCAGTTTCTATCCTAATGGGGAATCATCAAATTGCCCACTTATTCAGCATCACTCATTCAAAAAGACATCCTGTTCTTAGGCAAATCATAAATGTAAATTGGGGCTCACATCGGTGCTTTTGCAGTGCCTAAAGCAATAGGATGCTGGCCTGTTCCTCTGTGTATGACACTGCAATAAAGATAAAAATTAATGTCTTTAGCAGGAAAATACAAAGAAACACTCGTTGCAAACCCTCATATTACTGGCACTATCTGCCTTCAGGGCCTTATGGCTGCATAAATATATTCAGGACAATGATGTGCAAATGAATATCAAATAATTTCACTACCATCTTTGAACACTTCAAACCATATGTAACTAAATTTCACTAAAATTTAGACACAAACTCATCCATCAGTTCAGGGTCCTTTGATACTGGGTCTGAGGGTTCTCCAATACATTTGGGCTTTCAATCAATCTTCGCTGAGTTATGACTTTGTAGCAAAACTGCAAATCCAGATGAGTTTTGGGAAAGCTTTGGTTTCACTGTGAACGTTTTATTCAAGCCTGAAATCTGATGAGATGAAGCTTAGTGGGGAGTTTTTTCCTTCCAAAGCTTCTGATGAAAGTTATTTACTTGATCTCTTTGCAAAATCCCAATAGGTTCTATACTGTAATGATGTTCCTTTATTATTGCTCATCTCTCACCTGCAATGCAACCAGAGAGGCTGCAGATTGCCTGGAGACTCCCGGAGTCAGAGATGATGCCCTAGGCATCGCTACATGTCCTGCTTGTTGAACTCAGATGGTGGAGGGGAAAAATAAGAAAGAAAAGCAAGCGTAGTGTTCTCTTCAGGCAGCAGTTGTGCAAGGTACTTCAGGGGAATTTGTAAGTGAGAAAGCAGGCCTGTGTCATTGTTTAAGCAGTTTAATTATGTCTGTGTTAATAAAGTATTTGAATGGATCTAGAGATGGTTGTTACATTTACAGGTCCACTCCTGGATTGTGTTGGTGCAGTGCTTTCGATGGCTGTGAACCTGAACAGAGACTTTCAAGTAGAGATCCAAACCGGCCCGCTGGAGCAAGGTTATCTTGTCTCCCCTTGGGCTTGAGTGCTGTAGGCAGGAGCTCTGGGGTATACAAGGTGAGGGCATCTCTACTGCAACAGCAGTATTTTGGGAGTTGCTGCAATGTGCGTATTCAAAAAAGAGCTTTTGGCAAACGTTGTTCTAGGCTATAATCTTTGTGCAGCCAGGGTGTATTGTGGCTTCATCTCCGTTTCTGGACAGCCAGTCAGAAGGCTGGTACCCAGTATCCCATAGTCAGATACCTGCTTCCCTTGATCTGTACAGGCTGGAAAAGATGAAACCTTGTCTCTCTTTAATTGCAAAACTGAACAGTGCTGGTTCTTGTTCTGTAGCGCATTGCTGGGCACATTTCTTTTATAATGAATTCTGTATCAGAAATAGCATACGTATCACATAACTGGATGCTTCTTTTGAACTTGGCTTTCACTGAATAGCAATGTCTTACAAAATCCAACATGAATGTCTGGAATTTGTATCCAAAGTGACTCTAGGCAATACTCTTTGAAATACCCCTGCTTTGAAATTTATAAAAATGTAGCCTCTTTTTGAGGTCAGACCATCCCTCTTTAGCTTTGTTGACATCAAGAAGGTGAACAAAGGTGCTGAATGCAGTGGATGAATACGGCTTTAATGAATAGGAGAAAAGTTGATGATACTTACTATCCTTCGAGATGTTTTTGAGTGAAGACCTTGGAAACCATATGCAAATAAAGGAGCTATTTTATTGAAAGAACTTCTTTGTATTGACTACAAAAAGAAAAAAAAAAAAAAAGGACAAAGCTGATGTTTATGTCCTTAAGAGTAAATTCTTTGAAACAATGAACCTGTACCTAGGGGAAAGGTACAGTAATACTAGGTGGGAGCCTGGAAGGTCAAAACAATTTGCGGTATGAAAATCAGCAAGGCTTTGTGAGTGTAAACGGTATTTTACAGAAAACTTTCTAACCTTAGCAACTGATTGCTCTGGTGCTCTCAAGTTGTGCTCTGTAATTGTCTCCATTAATACTTTGATCTTTGGCCTTGTGCTTGAAAAGCCTTTTAAATGACCGCCAACCCAAAATGTTATTGAACAAAAGGACCATTTTTTATTTCATATCCTTGAGCATGCAGAAACATTGAGTTTCCTATGAAGTTTCTTTTCAATGTGAATTTCTCAGCAGATTTTTTTTACATGAGAAACCATTTGAAAATGACTGTAGTTTGTACTTGATAAATTATTGATGTGTTAGCATTTGCTTGTTAAACAATTCTCTCTCACATTAAAAGAAGTGTTATTCTGCAGTATACTGCAATGTTATTTTGAGCTCTTTTCTTGGAGACAACAAGTTCTTACCAAATTCAAAATGAACGCACGTGATAATCCCTACCTGGTAGCAGTTTAAGTGCCATCTCCACCCACTGTCTCGTTTCTGTCCACTTTTTTTTTTGGTGGTGATTAAAATGAGAGTGGAATATACTGTGATATCTGCGTACTTATTTTCTGTATGTGATCTTCAACTCTTTAAGCCTTACCAAAGAGTTTGCACTTCTCACAGTGAGCTGCTGGGAACAACTGACTGACATTCATTTGTCTTTGGAAGACTTAATGCAAGACCTTCATTTTAAAGCGGGGTTTGAAGACCTCTGAAGCTGTAAAGCTAAAACCAACCCAACTGTTAATACCACTGGACTGAAGTCAGCCCTACAGATAACCAGTAGGACTTCAGTACGAAGCTATAGTCATGTGTTTTGCATAAGGTCACATTAATTACTTCAGCAACGTTAATCCTAAATTAACAAGGCTTATATATGGCAAATGACTTATCTATATTAAAGAGGGCATACATTTTCACCCCGCAAAATTAGGATGTTTGAAAGTGATATGCTGTCAATAGAAAGGCTAGGGAAAGAAAGGATCTTATTATACATTTCCTTCCAATGAGTATTTGAAGGTCATCCTTCCTGCTACAAATCCATGAAGTATGACAATATTTTTCTCTAAGCAGAATTTTCTGTCTTGGCTCTTTGAATCTCTTTTTATGCCATTAGTCCCAATGACTTCGGTACCCTAGACCCAGTTAAACATAGTTAATGCAGATTTGGGCTGTCAATCCCAAGCTGGAATGAAGAGAGCGTATCCTCAAAGGCAAGCTTGCTCTCTAATCTCCCTTTGTGAGATGGAGGCTGGGTGCTGGCAGGTAAAGACAGGACTGAGGAATGGATTTCAGGAGGAGGAGCACGGTTCCCATTCTTCTATTTTAGGGAGAAGTGTATGGAGACCATGGTAGGTCACCCTGCCGTGGAGCCATAGGAAACTGGAAGGTTTATGGCCTAGTTGAGAAGGAGCTCAAGTCCAGAATGAAGGCAAAATGATTGCATGTCTGATGGATGAAAGCTCAAAGCAGAGGTCCTAATAGAGATTTCGCTTGTAACTCAGGATTTGGCCTCTTTCACTTGGAAAAGCAGAGATCTGGGAGAGCTATGACTTTAAGACTCTAAGAGTAGCACGGGCAAGAACACTAGAGAAGACCTCCCTGGCATAAGAGTGGATGGGTGAGTGCTGTCATGCATTTGAGGTTGTAATTAGAAGGGTTTTTCTCAGACCAATGGAGCAGCAACTTCTGCAACAGCCTTCCCGGAGAAATCGTCAGGGTGAAAAGGCAAGCTTCTAAGTTTTATCAAAGCTGACTAAAGATCAGCTTCCCATTGTAAAGGTGAACTTACACGCGTGCTTTAAAAGTTACTGAAACACTTCTAAGCCAGAACATTAGATCTGTGGGGCATCACTTGTAAATTGTTGTCATGGTTATTACTTATTACCATTGTATCCAAGTGAGGTCAGCACCCTATTGGCTAGATGTGCTGACAGTGCAAAGAGCACTCCTGCTGTAGATTGCTTTAATTAGACAAGACAGACCAAAGGTAGCAAGGAAAACAGCAGCAAAGAGAAACAAGGAAGTGAAGTGACTTGCCCAAGGTCACCCAGCATTCCTCACTTCTGTCTCCTGGTGCACACGTTTTTCTCTTCCTGGAATAAAATAAGTGAATTCTGCAAGGCTTGTCTTGTTTGTTATGAGTAGTCAGGTGAGAATTCTTATCTTGCAGTTTCAGGAGCTGCTGGTATGCTGCTACTTCTGTGAAGGGAACGTTTTCCTTAACTCATAACAGAAGCTGTAAAATAAAAGATGGAGTGAAAAATGGTTAGGATACTGTAACGTGCACAATTAAAATCCAGCACCGAATAATAGGAGGCAGAGAATTTGCTGAATGGTGGGAGACTTCCCCTCTTGTTTTCGTGCGTTTGAACTTGCATGCAGTAACAAAGCTTGTCCTATCTGCCAAATAATTAGCACAAGCCATAAAAGTAAAAAAAAAAAAAAAAGAATATTTAAGGCAATGTCTCTGATTTTATCTGGGGAAGAAACGCAGCATACCTTGTTCATGCTCCTCCAATAAGAAATCAGCTCTTCTTTTCTCTCTTTATCACTGTTAGTGCCTTAAATGATCTTTCTTCTCAGTTCTTCCCACCTATAAATGAAGAAAATCCTATAGCCTTTCAAAAAAAAAAATCTTATTTTTATTATCTGCAGTGATATAAAGCTTCCTAATATACAGTATTCCTTAACAGTGCACCTAAATTGAGTCTTAACACAGGGACTATGGGCACCTAGATATTAAAATACTTAACAAATTCCATTTCTCTGATGCAAATGCAGATAAAAGATGCAGCCTTTCGGTATGGAGGAGTAATGTGGACTCCATTACTAGCATTACATGACAAGCACAATTCAGTGGAAGAAGCTGATAAATATGACACTTTTTTTTGGTTTAACTTGCAAAGATTCCCATTTATTCCTTCTAGGTCGAGAAGTGTTTTGTTTGGATACCATCGTTAGCATAGGGTGGGTTTATTGAAATTTTAAAATTATTTTTAAATGATGGATACTTTGCCTGGAGCATTTCATAAGCTGATAAGTAGAAATAAAGCATCCTGTCCTCTGGGATACAGAGAGCCCTCTTCAGCTTAAAAAGATACGCTCTCCCTCCTGCTTAATTACCGTTATTCTTGTGGTCCCGAGATATTTCCCGCACAGGTCAGAAAAATTTCATGACCTCCTCAGTGCTTGAAGCAGCTGCACCTCCTCGCAACCTGTCTTACACCTCTTTTAATCAATCTTTGAAATTAATTTTCTTGCAAAGCCAGCCAGTTAAAAACAAGCAGCAGTGAGAGTATGCAAGGAGCTGATCTGATAAAAAGCACTATAGGGTCACTAGAGATGCCATCTTAAACAACTGGGGCTAAAAGAATGAGCTTGCTTCGTTAAGAAAAAGGCTCTTCAAGGTTGTGAAGGGCTGGGCTCTTTTCTTCTGCAGCCCTGGCATTAGGGGGTGACACAACATGGGCTGTGGCTTGAGAGGTCTCTGGAACGCACCTAAATGTAATGGCTTACCACTGAGAATGCGTTCTACTTCCTGATCCCTTGGCTTCCCAATATCGCACTGTGACATAAATTGCTGGAATTTTAGTCTGGACTTCTCTATATTGCCATTGTTTTTCCTTTTTTCTTTTTCTTCTTTTTTTGTGGGGGGGAGGAGGGAAGGCTGGTAACTCATGAAGTACTCCAGTTTGAATTACAGGTTTAGTCTGGTATCGTTCTCATTAATCTCTCTCATAAGAGTAATTATTTTAATGCCATGCACTAATTTACCGATGACATTCTGCTAAAAGGGTGGTATGTGCTGTGAGCTGCCAGGTGAGATGAGCAGCATGTTGTCCCTGAAAAGCTGCCTCGGTTGTTTCTTCTGTTGCTTCTTGGTTGTTTGGAGTGTCGTCTTCAAACAAACGTGTTAGAGGGAAGTGAAGTATTTGAGAAAACTCAAATGTGTTCTGTAGGTGGGAAGTTCTTTACAAGTTGAGCGAGAGAAGGAGAGGAAGTTCTGTCAAGGTGTATTCCATCACACCAAGATGCTCTGCCTACCCGAGCTGCTGAAATGAGATGTTACATCACATTACAGACGTTCAGAACGTCTTTGTGTAATTTTCTGTGCCCGCGAACGTGGCTCTTTTCTCTTTTCATATCCTCAAACTCTGCCAAACTCCTGAGCTTGCCCAGGGTAACACTCAGTGTCGACAGTACAGCAAACAATCTCCCATTTTGTATTTAGTGCCGATTTGTGTTACTGGGGCAATGAGTGGTAGCTTGTCAGGATTTCCCGATTGTCGTTTCCAAGTCCCGTGATATCTGAGTTTCCTTCCCTTTGCTGCACAAGAAATGGAATGACAGGGAGTACTGACATACTTTTTATCATCGTTGGATACCTCAGTGAGTTGAACAGGGCGCCTTGTTTCTGAGTGCTCTTCCAGACGTGCTCTCAGCACCTCAGAATTGTTACTCTCAATTGCTACCTTTGCTTATGATCATCAGAACTTGTAAAGATACATTTTATTTTTTAATCAAATGAAAAAGGAGCTTTGGAGGGCTGGGGTGCTAGCTAAAAGACTTAGCCACTGGACTTCTTCATTTTAATACTAAATGCAGACTTTGTACAATGGGGATCAGAAGTTCCTTGTCTATCCCCACGTAAGGGGATTGTGCTGTTTGTACATCCAGGCTCCTGTCAGGCCCTGTTCACTGTGGTTTCAGTTCAGAAGTGATGGCAAATCATGGCTCTGATGTGGAACCCAATGAAATCAAACATTTGGTAATGAGTATTTCAAGTATTCGTTGGCTCAGGTAATGGTTTAATGTGAGGCCCTCATTGTGCTGCCTTGGTACTCACCGTGATGCGTATGAGAACAAATCAGGGAATAGAAAAGTGGCCGACTTTCTCCTGTTATTGCATCATGAGCATTTGCTCCAGGTTTCACTGGGAGAGAAAAGCGGTGTGTGAGCCAAGTAGCAGTTGCGGTTTCTGGTGGCTGTGAGATTTGGGGAGTACTTTGATCCCTTTGCTTGCTGTTACGCTGGGCCTCAAACTGGAAAGCCCACGAGCAAAGGCCCAGTAAATTAAAAAAGAGACTGTTCTTTTACGGATAAGCTATTGTGTGCCTGGCTAAAGTTAACTGTTGTCTCTGGGTAGGGGATAGCCTCTCAGCAATCTGCTTATTGTGCACAAGTTCCTCTTCATTTAACAGGAAGAATCAATTATAAAGGCAGCCAAAAGTATTACTGTGTGTCATATTAATTTAAACATTGTTTTCTGCAGTTGAAAACTTTATATTCATCAGTAATTTGTTAGATTTATCCCCCCACATCCTCCCGGTCTCCGATGCACAAAATTATTAAACTTAATTGGGTTTCTCTGGACACTACTCATTTCTCAAAATTTATTGCAATTATACAATGCCCATAGCTCATTTATTTTTTGTTTCCTGGTGATTAAAATTTAAGACACTGAAAAATGTTATGTATGTTTTCCTTTTCCTCAGTAATTCTTTTCTCTCCCCTACATTCAAGACACATTCTGTATTCATGAATTATTAAAGCAGCAAAATTTGCGGGCAGCGTTAATTTACTGTAGGAAAGCCAGGGCACAGGTTAGAAATCTTGAAGCATTTTTAGATGATACCTTGGGACTCAGGGACTGGGCTACAGGGGTTTTGGTGTGGACCAGGGTAGCTGGTCCAGTGTTCTTATGCCAGAAAGTGTTTGGGGGACCATCGAAGATCCCGTCCTGCATAGGCCAGGTGTGTCCTGCGCTGAAATGCTGCAATGTCGTGTTTGGAGGAGAGTGCTGGAGATGAAGAGGGAAAAATTAATGCCATTAATACGACTAGTGGTGTTTTTAGCATTAGCAGTATGTAGGAAGCAAAAACATTTCTTCAGGCAGACACTCCCCCTAGGGGATGTGGCAGAACAGTGCCTGTGACAGGGCAGTAATATCTTTTCAGGACAACGAACGATGCATTAATGTGATGTGTACTCAAATACGGAGAGTCTTTCCCAGCTGAAGTAGCAACAAAGCTATTCCAAGCAAACAAATGCAGTGGCTGAGCTTCCTTTAGCACTTGGTGGATGGAGATCAAGTGCTGAGAGGTTGGCCTGCTTCCAGAAAGCTGCATTTCTGCTTCCAGCGCTGGCAGAGCGATGTCTGGGAAGTAAACTTGCATCTGAAATATAAGCACAACCTGTAGTTCAGCAGACTTCTGAAACCAGCTAGAGTGAGTTCAAACGATTAAGGGAAGTGGAAGTGGTACTTGAGGATACCGCAGGGAATTGACGGGGAACATTCATCTCGTTGGGGCTGGGGAGCATCTCTGTAGACAGAGGTGGGTCAGTCAGTGGTGTGTTTTCTTCCTGAAACTGATGGAGAAGCCCACAAAATTCAGTCCACAAAACTGCCGGTCCTTCTTACCCTCAGCACTAATGGTGGAGAAGAAGTATGCAAGCACTTATCTGTGGAGAGAATTGTGATCTTTCTCCTCCTCTCCTCATCTATGTGGTGAAAGATGGGGGGAAGCCAAGGCAAATAGCTGTAATCTATTTGTAAATCGTTTAGGGACTTTGCTTATAAGTAATTCCTGGTGGAAAGGTTTGTTTTGGGCCTTTCAGTCGAAAGCTCACTTATGTAGCATCCACTGGAAAATTTTCCTTTTGATCCAAATGGTAAATGAGTCAGGTTTCTCATATTTTTTAAGTTCTACAAAAATGTTGGCTTTCTTCTCAGATATTTCTTTGAGTGAGTGAGAAAAATAATAAAAATGTGTTTCATTTCTATCATGCCTTACAGCTGAAGTCCCCTAAGTGCCTTAGAGTCTGTGCGGATTTAGCTTCTCAGCATCCCTTTAGTGCTGGTAACACTCATTTCAGCATTATAGATGGGGAGATGAGAGAAGCTACTTGACATTCCCGGACCAAATCCATATGAGTGCCAATCTCCTCTCCTGACATCATTCCCACAACACTGTTTTTCTCCTTAGCTATAATGGGCCTTCAGCAGTGAGCTGGGTTTTCCCCTCCAGCCAGAGCACTCGAAGCAGCTGAATAAAAAGTCTCAAAATTGTTGCTAGGCCTGAGCTGCACGGAGTTCAGCAGACCCTTAGGTGCTGTCAGTGACTCTTGCAGAAGGAGGTGATCTGTTCACCTGTCAGGCAGCTTTGCAGCAGGAAACAAAACAGGTGGATTTTGATGATTATTTGATGTGCTATGTGCTCCCCATATTGTAGTTTGGACCCCACTGCAAATACATGTTCTGTCTGTGTTCTGCTGGGAAACTCCCTCCAAGTACCATGCTTGAAACCCAACATTCATTGAGCATTGTCTTTAGGAGAATTAAAAAAGGGGCTTGTCCTGGTTGCCCTTCAGAACGGCACATCAGGTTTTGCTGGTATGTTTCAGAGTCTTCAAAGATCTCTGCTATTCAAAACATGAAGCAATATCCTTTGCTAGTCTAACAGAAAGTCAAGCCTCCAATATGCAGCCCCTACTTGGTTTCAAACATTTCCTTCTGTGTATAAGTGATAATTTAACTCTCATAAGTTTTTTCCTCCTCCCACTCTCCAGTGGGAATTTTCTTTAACATGTAAGGCAGTGAAAGACTTGTGCTCTTAAGTCAGGTTATTTGGTGTCATTAAGGTGATGGTCTCCTGACTTGCCACAATGGCTGAGCTGAATCATGGTCTCATTTCATCCACTGGCAACACGAATAGCAATTGCTGTGGGAAACATAGGATTTATCTGGCTGAAAGCCTGAGTTTTCAGACCGTGTACTGGCTATGGATATGCTTATAAGCATATCCATGATTCCTATGGGGATTTCAAGAAGTGGATGCTTGCAACAAGTTGCAGGTTATCTTATCCAAATGTATCCCATGAACCAGTGAGGCTGGGGGATGCTTTCCCCACCATTCTCTCTCATTACTCTGACAGAAGCTTTGTTAGCTCTGGTTCTGATTATTGCTTCCTGCTGACAGCAAGGGAGAACGAAGTCCAGCTGTGTTTTGTGCAGGAGCTGGCTGAAAAGCTCTGGGTGAGCTTGTCCACAGCCAGGACTCCATTCCCTCTGAGATGGAATTTCCACACACCAGCTTTTCATCCAGTGTCAAAATGCCAAACACGCTCTGCAAGTGGCACCATTTTTCCCTTTCTATAACTTTATAAAGCAGCACATGAGCTCTCCAGTTGGAGAGTAGAGGAGTTAATATCATGTGGCAGAAAATAATAGGGCCCATTTAATTGAGAAGTGAATGACACATTGAATGCATGATTATGGTCACTGTTGCATTTCTATTCCTGAAAGTAGCTAGAATCAAATAACACGTAATTTATTATAGCTTATGCAAGACCTCTGGAATTTACAGTGATTTTTGTATTGTAAAGCTGATGATGAATTTGTTCATCAGTCATTTCATTACAATTTAGCCTGTGTGTTCCATAAGCTCATGATTCTTATGAAAAAGAAAACAAAAACAACCTTTAGGGTGCATTTCATCAAGGCGTTCTACCTGTGCTTGAGTCACGGGGCAAGCTTTCATGTACCTGCATAACTCTAAACACACAGGAGAGGTTTTGCTTCAGAGGGACTGCAAAATCCTTTTCATGTTTGGGGAAAAATGCTGACAAACTGGCAAAACTTCTGTCTGAACACGGAACAAAATCACTCCTTGAGGTTTAGTTGTTGTTAAACTGAAAATAGTAATGAAGCAATTGCTTCTGGTCAGCTGTGTGCTTTGTTTCCATTCTGAGGTTTTATTATTGAGTCTTCAGTTATGGAGGTTTTTTTTGCTATACGTAACAATTTTCTAAACAAAAATTCATATTGAATTAAAGAAGCAGAAGCTTTCGGCTGTGTAGAATGACTGCTGTGGCACGCTGAGCCTCTGGCAGAGCGAGCACTCTTGAGCTGAACTCTCTTCAGCTGGGAATCAGCACAGCCGTGTGCACGCAAATGCTGAAATGATGTGAAAAGGTTTAAGCAGACAGGAAACAAAAGAGAATTTCAGCTTGGGCTTATACTTCTGGAGGAAAGAAACGGAAGATGTCCTCCAGCACAGGTCTGTAAAGCAAATTGATTTCCACACAAGGAGCACTGCCTTTTGCATTGAAGAAGTGAACGTGTGCACGGAAGGGAGGGCAGATAACAGGCAGATGAAGTGTCACTCTGAGCCGGATCCTGCTGTGACACAGTGAGGTTGCTCCGTGCCTTGTCCTCCCTCTGAACAAGGAGAACTCATGGGATTGCCGGAGCAAAACATCTGGTAAAGTGAATGGTGTCAGTACGCGTGCAAATGTGAGGCCATGTTCTTACAAAGGAAAAGGAGATATTGCCTCAGTTCTGTGCACCTACAGCTCGTCGTGATGTTCTGCAGAAGTGGCCTCAGCCCCGTGATGGCTTGTGGCAGCTCTGCTTCGTTGTCACCGGTGAGACAAAGAGACAGAAGCGTGGTTTTATTTATTTATCTTCTGTTGAAGTGAGCTTTCCTGTCTGAAAAAAACAAAACGGGGTTAGAAGGCGGCCCTGGAAATGAGTCCGTGAAACAACTTGTGAGATGCTCTGCAGCTCCCGGACGGGGGAGTTCCGTTCTCCCCGAGCGCAGTGCTGAGCAGCTCCCTCCTGCGCAGTGCGTATCAGCAGCAGATGGCCCCGAGTTAGTGATGAAAACGTTCTCACTGAAAGTGTGTTTGGGAAAAACGCTGCTTCCGTGGTGTTACAAAAAAACCCTGTCGAGTTTCAGAGCCTCCTACAGCTGATGTACACAGGTATTACACATGCTAATTATAAGCGTGGTCTTTGGTATCCTTAAGTAAATGAGATTACAGCCACATTCAGAGTGCGTCTGTGAGAGACTACGCCTTGCCTCGACTACAACTTCTGAACCTAGGGACTGATTTCTGCCACATTTGATGGAGGGGTGAATGCAATCAGTGCAATGCATTTAAGGTCTTTTGTGCTTCATGAGAATAGATGCTGGTGGAAGGGGAAAAACTTGGAGGTATTCTTTCTGTGTGCCCCTATCAAATGGTTGACTTGCAAGCAAGAAAATCCCCCCAAAAAGGGTGATGCTACAGAACTCTGCTAGCTGTAGCTGAGCAGTTGGTTTGTCAGAAGAGCGGAAAAAGAGCGAGTGTCAGCTCCCCAAAGCAGACCCCTACCTGAGCCCATGCTCTCACTATTGAGTTCTCCTTTTATCTTATTTCTATATCAGTTGATAAAATAGTCTGATTAGGATATGATGAGAAGCTGAAATAGATGGGTATACAGTAAGTTCTCATAAAGGTAATTGAGAGATAAAAGCGAAACACAAGAAGCCAGCTCTTCTCAGCATTGGCGTATGTCTTCTAAAATACAGAAAATCTTTTGAATCCCTCCAAATCTTGTTGGCTGTCAGAGGTCAGATTAGTCACTTCAGATCTGAGGTGTACCCGTGTCGGTTTTTTTCCGCTTGTGGATTGATGAAGGACCTGTCGGTTAGTGAAATGCCGTCGATTCATTGTTCCTGTACTTTTATAGCTGGGTTAATTCTTTTTTAACACCATGTGTGTTTCTGAAGGAGAAACCTTCAAAAATGGCACTACTTATTTTATCTATCTCTCAATGGCTTTTAGGAAGATACAACGTGTGCCATTCGTTTTTGTGCCTTTATAACGACGTTGCTCAAGTGACAGGCAGGGTCACTTTCCTGTGTGCTGGTTTCCTTCAAGCTGCTGGCATCAGGAGGGTGCTCGTTAATAGCTCTGTCTTTTAAGCTTTAATTAATTCAGTTCCTTTGGCTGGTACATACCCTTCCTAAAACTTGGCACCACTTGAATCTTTTAGCAAACCTGATATGAGAAGGACACCATGCAAATGGCTGAATTTGAGCATCGCTCCTCGTGGCCTGATGGTCAGTTCTGGGTAAAAACAAGTATCGAACGGAAATATTTTCTGTCATTGAGCGCTTGTTTTTTTTTTTTTTTGGCTGTGCAATGCTATTGCCAAGAAATAAAGCATAAAACCTAACCCTGGAAATGCTTAGAAAAACAAGTCATTTGCTCTCGCTGCTTGCACTCGCGAATTGAGGGCTGCCAAATCACTGATAGAGCGCAGGCCCCGCTGCACAAAGCCACAGCGCTGGAAGCAGGGCTTGAGGACGCTGGGTGAGGATGTGTCTTAAAGAAAATGACAGTGCCCACGGAGCTGAGGGCACTGCCTCCAGGCAGGGAGAGCCTGCTTAGCTTTCTCCTTAGCAATGAAGTACATAATGAATCTAAGCAGCAGGACGATCCTGGTTAGCTTTGCAGCAGTAGTATATTTTCTTGTACTTAATTATTTAAAGGAAACTGTATAGTGGGTCTTTGGAATCATGTGACCCACTAATCAATCCATTCACTTTTGCATAATGCATGGGGCATCAATGTTATTCCATTTTAAGATCTCTTAGGAAGAACTTGCCAGTCTGCTCATTGCTCCTCTGCAGTGCGAACACAAACACACAGCTTGCCATGCCATTTGCCTTCTGTGTGCGTTCAGAGCCAGCTGAAAGTGTTCCCAGCAATTAGCATGTAAAGAATAAAAAAGAAGGCTGTGTGCTGCTACCTTCCAGCCAGATCTGAAGGGATGCCTGACCTCTGGATGTGTGGGAGGCTCCTTTGGCAGTGTAAGGAACGTTAGACCCTGACTGTGAGATCCTAAGAAGGGTATTGAGGGTAGATGGAGTGTATTTCATTACTGGTGGTGCTCTGTAATTATGAATTTGTCTTATTCTTCATGAAGGCATGCAGGAAACAGGTATATAAATGTGTTTGATTGGGTATACGCTACTCGATGCTTGTGAAGCACTGTCCAAACTTTCTGTACTCCCTAGTTAGTTTAAAATAGTATCAAGATCAAAGTTAGGGAGCCTGAAGCACAGAATCGCTACCACACCCTGACTTTCCTAGCCTTAGACAACTATCCCACATATTCCTAGGTGCATCTACTTCACTGTTTGTGTGAGCCTTTGTGAGGTTGGAGTGGTTCTAAGTTAACTGATTTTTATTGCCTTGAAAGTGGAAGAATGAGAGGAGTGTGAAGGTCTATGTTGTGTGAACCCTAGTTCTAGAAAACTTTTTGTTGTCAGTTACTGTACATGTGTGATATCTTTACTATCTTGTGGTCTAATTAGTCCTCAGCTATCCAAAGTATGTGTTAATTAAACACAACATTTTTGATATATATTAAAAACTGTTTGCTACCAATAAATGCTGTATTTGTTCTGTCCTAAGAACTGCTTGGTTTATCAGACAGTTATCTTTCAAATGCTTTAATGGAGGTGTACTCAAGAGTGGAGGGAGAAGGTAAGGAGGCATGAAAAACAGGATGGTTTGTTTTTATGGAATCTCGTTTTTCCTTCTACAGGTATTTCTCAAATTACATTTGTGTGCATATTTTTTTCTTTGGTAAACTTCCAAGAACACAGTACCAAACATTGTCCCTTCTCTGTGGAAAATTGCTTCAATAAACGGAGCTCATTAACATATACAGAATTGCTGGAAGAGAAGTGTGATTCTCTAAGAGCTGCCTCTGCATGTACTGGGCCAAATTCTCAGTCAGAGTAGCACTGCTCCCTTCAACATATGCAATTTTTCACCAGTTGAAAGATGGATGTCCTGCTTACCATGGCATGTACACTTAAACTTACATCTGCTTGAAAACGAGCGTGTGAAAGCATTTCAGGAGAAGGGAGGAGATCCAATAAAAACAGGCTGTTACGTCATTATCAGTCAGCTCTAACCAAGAGTCCTGGTCAGCGTGGAATTGAAGATATTTTATCTTTGAGAGAATGACAGTAGGTGAAGGGAAGAGTTAACCTTGAGGTCTGTTGTGTAGGTCAGCTGGACAATGATCAGTGCTTCAAGAGGGACTTAAGAAGCTTTTCCAAACTGGCTTTGAGAGATTGTTTTCATGTTCCTTCTTGACTATTTATATTCTATCCAGGAACACAAATGCTTGGATAGTTCCCAAATAGGCCACTGGAACACTTGGATGCCCTCCAGGAGGCAAAAACTATCAGCTCCTCTAGTAGGGTAAATCACTACAGCTTCACTGTAGCCCAAATCTCAGTCCCCTTTGTTAAAGTACTTCAGAATTGACATTGTAACAAGGTAAGAAATAATCGCAGTCAGCAGTGATAAGCACAGTTTCTGCTGGGGGATATTGTGTGTCTATTTGCTGTGGTGGTTCCCTGCTGTCAAAGTCTGAGTTTCCTAAAGTTTCATTCTAATTCAGCTTTATCTTCCATCAAGAGATTACATTTGAAAGCAATCAGCATCTCTGATACCTGCCTGTAATATGTAATGCTGGAAATTACAGCGAGACACCGGCAGAATTGCATAGTGCCTTGTTTTCCTTCTTGTATCACGTCCAAAACAGTGATAGTCTGGAAGCAGCAGTGAATTAAGCTGTAGAAGTACAGTGTGGGATCATGCGTTAGCTAATGTCTGGTCACTGGAATGTTCTTCCTGGGAATGCTTCTTTTTCTGTGTGGACTTTCTCTTTAATCAGCATCCAGTATTGGCCAAGGCTTAGTAAAGACGTAGTTCTGGATGAAGCTGGGTGAGCAGCATCTTCTGTCTCTCCCACAGACACTTCGTCCTTCTTGGTTTATGCTGTTACCATCTTGATATTTTCTTCCTGATCACTAACTGCTTATCAAGTAAGAAGTTTCTATTATATATGTGAATGCACTGCCATTATTTAGTCAACAATAACTTCATAAGCATATCAGTGATAACTTTCACCTTTGAGAATGCACAAGGGTTTAGTGGCTGCGAATGAAAAGTGAAGAGAAAGGATACAAGTAGGATGGATTTCTCTGCATTCTTTTTTAATGATGGTAATGAAGGAAGAATCTTTCCTACATTGTACGAAGATATTCAGCTTAGAAAAGCAGTGAATTAAACAGCTTTTTTGAACGTGCTTCTAGTTTTCTGTGGTAGCAGTTGTACCAGAAGTGTTGTCTTTAACACAGACTTGGTAAGGCATCCCTTTTTAGAAGAAATACAGATGAATAACAAGGGCTGAGTGTAAGGATCAGGTTTTTGTCATGGTCCCTTGAGCAAAATTTCCCTATTTAGTGTTGCAGAAAGCAGATCTTGAGAATTCTGACAAATGGGCCTCTGATGGCTTTTGTAAAAAAAAAAAAAAAAAAAAAAAAAAAAAAGGTTTGGAAACAACCATTTGTGCACTGTGTCAGAGTACATATCCTGACTGAGATTTGCATGAGCAATGGTAGGAAGTCTGTTGATTTAGTAATGGGCTTGAATGAACCGTGCTCCAGCAGGGAGACATTGGGCGTGGTGTGGCTGGCAGGGAGCACGAAGATATTCTCTTCAATTCTTTCACCCTCGGTGCCAGGGCCGGCTCAGCCTGCCATTTGGCAAAAAAGTACAGCAGAATTATTGCTACCCTCCTCATACTCCAATTCTGTGTTATATTTTGTATACTTTATTCAGGAAGAAGCCTGAACATACACAGCAGGGGAAAATGCTGAGCTGCACTTTCTATGATCTGTCACAATATTTGTGCTGTAGCTCAATAGCTTTTCTATTGTACTGGAAATTTCACTCTTTAGTAAGTGAGAAAAAATTGTAAAAGCGACTCTACTTCTATACTAACAGCATTAGTCTTTCGTATGTAAGCTGTACACGGTCTCTCATTTTGAGATGTACATTTAGGATTGGGGCAGAGAGTTTTTGACAGCTCTATGGAATTAATTCTTCTTTATGACAGTGTGTTTTACTGCTTGCTGTATGTAATAGTTTCTTTCATTGCCACTTATGAAATTCGCCTCTGTATGACAGTACACTTTGAGTGTCGGTGGCTTTCATTTTGTCTATTAAAGAAGATAATTGTGAGGAGCAGATCAGACCTGAAGGAGGGCTTCTGAACTGAGCCCATTTCAAAGAAGGAAAACAGAACTGTCAAAACTTTGACTTTCTAATTCCTAAAGAGCCGTTAATTCAGTTGGCTGCGTGATCTACTGGGAGTAGAAATGAAACTCCACTTGCATGACCTCTGGTGTCAATCATTGTGGGAGGCATCTGCATTTATATTGTCAATGCACAAACTTTCCTTACTTCCTGAAGCATGAAATCACCTTTCAGATGGAGTAAGAAATATAATCGCCCATTCTTGAGAGAGGTAGCAGTTTGGTCCGAGGCTTCACTTACACAGAGAGATGTCTGAACACTTTATTCTGAGTTCAGCATCAACCAGTCTCTTGGAAGCTGCCTGCTTTGCAAGCCAGAGTTTCACTGCTTTACTTAAAGAGACCTGTGTTATTTTAGAGCTTCTAATTCTCCAACTGTAAGCCGATGGGTGGAATATCACTGACTCTGACACTCTCATCAGAACTTGGCCCACAGTGTCCCACAATATATTCCCTTTAAGTCTGTGTGCCTGTGGCAAAGGACAAAAAAAATAAGAAAGAAAGAAAATGGCTGTAACTGTGGCAGTTCTTCCAGGTATGCTCTCAGTAATAACTCTCCTTCAAACTGCTGATCCTCTGGAAAGAATCTTTCTCATTTCTAAGTGAAAAGGAGAGAAATTTACTTCATTTTCTGCACAACTTTTTTGTTCTTGTAAACTCTTGTATTTTGGTGTTCTTTTATTACATGGCTCATGCCGTCATGAAGTTTAGTATCAAATGAGGTAAAACAATACTCAGGGATGCATGGAAATGGAGCCAACACATTTGGTCCAGAGCATGCCTATGATGCTTTGGCTTCAGTAAAATGGCGATAGCAAGAAACGTAGGAAGGCGTACTGTGCAGGGAATGTTTAGAGTTTTCCGTTCAGAAGGGTGGCCAAAGCCATCCGGAAAGCAGGATGGCACCCAGGAAGCCAGCTGAGCAATTCCCACTCACAGACCTCACGGTGATTCAGTGCTGTGCAGTCTGTATCGCTAACAGAGCCCTTGAAGCAGTCACTGAGTATGAAGAGATACATAAGCTCCAACAATGGAACTTGCAGTTTCAAAACTTGCCACCAAGGAAGTGGCAGGATTTGAGGAACAGGTTGTTTTGTCTTTGTCAGCAGGGTGCAGGTTTGTTTATGGAAGACACAAGTTGACCTGAAGATGAAGTCTGTCTGATTTTGTGGTCTCAGTCTGTTTATGTGGACTGACACGAGCTCTGCAGCGTTACGCCATGTAGCTGTTTGCAAGTCCAAAAACTCGTGGAGTCTTGAATTTTGTTGTCTATACCTAGAAATGTACTTGAAGGGGCATGGATATAATTCGAGGTTGAAGCCTTAAAGAAAACTTATTCATCATTCTTCAAACCAGAACTACATCCCAAAGTTAAGTTTGCAAGGAGGTTCTAGTTTTGGGGGGCATGATCTAGTTACCTGCTGTTCAGCAGAATATGAATATATTTGGGCATAATCCTTTATGTGCAGAGATAGCATGAAAGAAAAAATGAGCCCCAAAGAATCTGAACTGCAGGATAATTTTTTATTGGTTTTCCTATGAATATTGTGCCTTTCTGTGCCAGTTGTTTAAATGCATTTTCACAGTGTTGCACTACAGTTATGCCATACAAGGACCAAATTCATGACAGGTGTAAGATGTCCTACATCTCCCATGACGTGTTTGTTAGGTCTTGCTGTACTTCTGAATTGTTAGCACAGCTTCTATTGTCTTCTTGACATACCAAAGATGCTGGCATGCTACCCAACTGTCCTTAAATACCTCTGTACATGTCTTAGAGTAATATATGTCAAGTTTAGTGTGATGACATGTTCTGCATCTCCTTACAGAAGACCTATTGTTCCAAGTAAGATAGTTTTGGTCATATGCTGATTAGCACATTAAAAACCTGCTTAAAATGTCACCTGAAGCAAAGCAGATTATCAATAACAACTGTGAATTTAGCCCAGGTGCTCTGAACTTGTATCTGATATGCCTCGTGTTTAATATGTTCAACAGACAAAATCAGCAACCCATCAAAGTAGCCATTTCCCATGAGCCTTCACATCCTGAAGAGCTGGGGCGAGGGAAAGCAGCCAAGAGAGCTCACGCTGCAGTCGTAACTCACCTTTCATTGAGTGATGAGTCCGTCATCTCTCACTGCTCATGATTTTAAGATGCAGAAATCCTTCAGCCAGACCCCAGGTGTGCAAGCTGGTGACCCTGCTAATCTTTTCTGTACTTCAGTGTCACCTGTTCCTTTTATTTATTTTTTTTTTCCCAGAAAACCATCTGTTCATCCTGGCCAGCAGGAAAAGCAAAAGAACAAGAAGTGACTTGGCTTAGTAAGTAGGGCACCTTTCATCATGTGAAACAAAGTCGCTTTTTTCCTTTTTTTTTTAGGCCAGTCTGATTTGGAAATGCGAACATGTTATAGAGAGCCCTTATGTGCAGAAACCTCTGCAAAGAGCCCTTCTTATTGCACTTACCATTGACTACACAAAGCTGCAAGAAGGGTTATTCATGCTGTGCCCTATTCCGGTGGAGATGCCCAGTATGTCAGAAAGGAGGAAGAAAAGTGCACCTCCTGGCTTAGAAAAACCTAGAAGTACATAAGGAAAAATGAATATGACTGTAACATACAATTACATGCCTTTTCTCTGCATGCATTGAGAAATATAGGTCTGGCCCTTGGAATTTCCTCCACTGAGGCATCTGCGTTTGTTAATAAAGTCTCACTGTCAAAGCTAGAAACATTTCTTAAGCTCCAGGCGGCTACTTTTCTTTATGACTTGCTTTAGAGTGCAGGCTTTGGTTTCATATATTTTGATAATCTATCTTGATTATTCAGCTAGTACTCATAGTTCTCCATGTACTGCAACAGTACCCTTTGAGAAGCTGCAGCATAAGGCTTGGTAGGGGGAAATTTCAAGGTTAAGAAAATCTTTGTAGATGATGTCTCTCATTTCTTAGGTTCCCTTAAGGCTAAGACCTGTAACTTTGATAATGCCTCTTCAAACATTTTGAGTGACAAGATTTTCCTTGTATGCATAGTCTTTCAATGGATGAGAAATAGTCTTGAAACGTCTTCAAAAGTCTCTTCTAATGACCACCCAGTGTATTGGATCAAGTTCTAAACCAAACCAACAACAAAAATAAAAACACATGGAAGAGTTTGTTGGATAGAAAATACAAAGGGCAAAGCTGCACAAGTGTTTTGTGTGGGTGACAGAGAAGATGGGAACTGAGAATCCCAGGCCCTGGAGCTGCTGAGTGGTTGCCGCAGCAGGAGGTGCATTGGCAGATTCACCTAGATTCACCCTAATTGCAACACCTTCAGAATCAGAATATCACTATCATTAAACAAGTAGAAGGAGGAAATAAGGAGCACTGTAGGACAGAGTACTTCATGTAGGACCCTGCAGTAGCGCAAACATCAGAAAGCTGAGTCCAAATACACAGATTATAACAAAAGTTCTCTTTTTCATATTGACCTTGCTGGTATTATTCTACGCGTACATTCCTGTGGGCAAAAGAAGAAACTGAGTGTGACTCGTGGACAGGGCAGTCTGAGTGTGGGCTTGTCCCACGTGGCTTACTCAGAGACATCTGTGTTGTTCCAACTTCAGGAAAGAACGTAGAAAGAAAGCGTAAATGAGCGTGCAGTTTACTCGATTGATCTGTGTGTACAGTTTAATGCTGAAGTTTTTCACTAAGTATTCACTTCACAAATGAGCGATGTAAAATGTTTAGATTAAACGAAGCAGAAATTAAAAAAATATATTGATTCTCTCCTTTCCTTCCATCCTTCTTACTAAAGGTTTTTGGCTCTTTTACATTAGGGACTGTGGTATATATTGACATTTACGCTAATGAAGAGCCCACGATGTTTCCCTAAATGTTCTGCTACAAGTACCTTGTTAATAGCTTCCATTTATCCAACAAAAGAAAAACTTCTGCAATCTCCAACACATTGGGCAATAAACCAAGGACATAGAAGGGGCATGAAACTGCAGTCTCTCCCTGACTGTGCCATCCTTTCTTCCAACACAGTCAAATGCTTTGTACAGGGAGATGAAACCTGGAACTGCAGGTCAAAATAAGCTTGTCAAGGGATCTGTGCTTGTTCCACTCCAGAGATGGAAACAGACAGAAGTGAAATCTGAGTGAGGCCCTGTGGCTTGTAGGACAGTGGTTAGTGGTGAGTTTGTCCAGGAAGACATTATCGTGTTCTAACAGAAAGTAATGATACTGCTTGGTGCTTGTAATTCTTGCTGGGTGAGAGAAAAGCTTATTAGCAGAAATAAGCATTCTGGTTTTTAACCTACTTTTCTATAGTATGTGATGAAAATGCTAACATGTGAACTTTATTTATTTCATCAGGTTTATTCCGCGAACAGGAAGGAAGACAACACTCCTGGTCTTCCTCCTCTTCATATACCAGCAAGATTTCAGGATGGCAATCTTTGATGAGATTCTGAAACATCAAATCAGGAAACGATGGGAGTAAGCTAATTTCTTCCTGAGATAAGACAGAGAAAGAGCATCATTGCATGTCTGATGGAAAACAGAAAACAAGTGAGAAAGGTAAGACAGCTTCTTTAGAGTTAGTTCTTTTGCATTTCTGAAAGACAAAGAGCAAAATTAAGTCTTACAAGAAAAACATAATTAAGTTTCACTTGGATAAATTCCATGGCTATAAAGAGCTAATAGAACAAGCACTATGAGCAAGTGAAATACACTTAGCTTACAAAACTATTGGGCCAACATCTGTACACATAATCTCACTGATTCATGTGGAGATGATATTAATGCCTAGAATAAAGGTGGGGCACTGATGTTGGTAGTTGCTTTCTTAACTTGCCACTGGTATTCATTAAAAAATGTTAGCCCCAGAATGTGTGGCTAATTGTGACGGTTTTCTTCTCGGTGATGTTGGGCAGGTCCAGCAAGGTGATGGCAGCAGTGCCAAGAATGTAACTCATGTATGGTTAATCTCCCAGCCTGTACTCCAATAGCTGTTCTACTGAAGAGTAACGATTCTTTCCAGAATTAGTCGCAAAGACTAATTAATTTATCTACTTCTAACAATTCATTTTTCTTGACATGTTATAATGGATTCTGTATTCATCATCCAATCAGCAATTTTAAAATGGTCATTTAAGGCCTGCAAACTATAAAGATTAAAAAAATACAAATACTAAGTTCCTCTGATTAAAAAATCCATTGGATAGGAAATGAGTTTTATCTCAGTGAAATTGCACAGTAGAGAAGAAGTTGTGAGGATACATAAATATAGTGTGATCAGTGCCAAAATTTAAAACGTGTTTAGGGGACATTAATATTATTTGCATGTATTTATCACTAGTTAGTCTGCCTGTATTACCCTGCAGAAGACAATCTTCTAAAATAGTCCAAATTCTGTAAGGTTTTCACTGAGACTACTGCCTTTTGAGTATTTTTTTCTCTTTCAAATTGGAAGTGCTTAGAAATTTCAGCTCTGCTTGGATACAGTGTTAACTTCCATTTATCTAGGGATAGGAAAAGACAATTAAAGGCTTTTTACGTTGACTTTTTTTCCCCATTTGTTTTCTTTTAAGAAAGAAAAAAGTTAAGCACCAGGTTTTTTTGGAGAGTGTCTATTTATTGTGGTTGTTTATTTCTGTCAAAGTTAAAAACCAAGCCGTGTGCAATGCAGTTGCTCACCACCCACTGACCCACACGCAGCCGGGCCCCGACAGTGGCTGTCCCCAGCCAACTCACTGCTGAGCGTGTGTGGGACATCCCTTTGGCCAGCTGAGGCCAGCTGTCAGGCTTTGTCCCCCCTCAGCTGCTTTTCCCCCCACCTCCTCACTCAGGGCAGCACAAGAAGCTGCAAAGTCCTCGACTTAGCGTAAGCACTGCTCTGCAACGACTAGCACATCGGTGTGCTATCCACATGATCCTGGTCAGAAATCCAAAGCACAGACCATACCAGCCACTATGAACAAAATTCACTCTATCCCAGCCAAAACTAGGATATTTTTATATGCTGACTTTAGAGTTGCTCTTCCTGCTCATTTGGTGAACAGCATTTGATGCTCCAGTTATGATGCTTGTTAGCAGCTGCAAAACCCAACGTTAGCATGGGGCCTAGTTTTGCTAATAAATGCCCTTATAATCTCAAAGTTTTCCTTTAGAAAGCTAGTGGAGAGCATTTTTTAGCAATTGAGTTAGCTTTCCTGTAATCATGCTGCTTTTCAGCAAGCCTTGAACTGCATCTCTCTGAACGTGATAGATGATTTATTCTTGCTGCAGGAGCCTGCTGAAGTTGCTCATTAACAGTTATTGATGCCATAACACTTTCTGCTATAACGGACTTTCTTTTGATTATTAGAACTTCTTTTAGCTTCAGTTCTCAAGAGCTTAGTCATAGCAGCTAAATCAATATTTTGGTGTTTCTAATGGGATTTTTTTTAAATAATTTGTCCCATTTTTCTTTATTTACTAAAATGTCTATTGCAATCAAAAGAACTGTTTCCTCCTTTTTTTTTTTTCCCTCCCAGAAAAGGTTCTTTCAGAAGTTTCAGCAATTCTTTGCAGTAACCAGGAATATGAAATTCTGTGTATTCTGAGTTTCTTGGATACCTATTTGAAATGTTCCAAGTGCTTAAGTTATTGCAGATGATGTCATCCAACAGACTTTGTGCAAATGACCAGCAGGCACTAATCCCTGCATCGATCTGGCTTTTGATTAAAAAAGAGATGTTCCAAGGTTTCCATTCATTTAAATGGGAATATGATTGGACTATTAGCTGCTCTTTTCTTTTGAATAATGAAATATTATGCAAATAATTCAGAGGAGCTGTTAGTACTACAAGTTATTTCAATTGTTAGCTTTTCTTTGTTAGAAGAAGATTTATAATGAAATATTTTCAGCTCTCTTGTGTTAGAGCTTTTTTCCGTATAATTCTTAACGTTTTTATAGCAAGACATTTCTCTTGGGTTTAAGTCATTGCAAAAAGCAGAGATGAGTTCTCAAGCACGGCATTCTTTCCCCGTGATTTCTGCAATCTGTGCTACTTTTTCTGTTGTAGTTTGTGCACAGTATATCTGGTGGATTCTTTTCTGCTGCGTTGTTCTTCCAGAGTGGGGAGGAGAGGGCAGCTTTTGATTTTCTCATTCTTAATGAATGGAAGAATAGCATTGCTTTGACTCTTCAATTTACAGTCATAAAACTGCCCAAAGCTTACTTGGCAAAAAAGGAGTGAAGAACTTCTGACCTGCTGGAAAGGAGTGCTTCCCTCTGGATTCACCTCCCAACTGCTTCCAGCAATCACTCTTTCCCATTTAAATTTGTCAGTTCAGATAAAAATCAGACATCAGATTTTGTACCAGTAAAAAAGAAATCTGATTAAATACTAGGGCTGCTCTGAAAGTAATGCCTCCCATTTTATAATGTTGGCCCACAACGTCAGAGGTGGATGTTGGTGGGATGGCAGTGGAGGCTGAACCTTCCCACCAATATCCCACTGCATTTTGTCTGTGAGACACATGGCAGCAGAGGGGCAGTTTGACGGAGTGGCATCTGGGAACAGTCCTTTTTTCCACTGAAACACTGGAAGGTTCTGTAAGGTGCCCAGTAAAACATTTCTACCCTATGATCCTCTGGGATGACAGTTCCCATTGTCTTGCTTTGTGGTGAATTATTTTTATTTCCCCTGAAAGAAAGTTTATCTTGCTTTTGAGGAAGATTGTCCAACTGGAATTAGTTCATTACAAGAGCAGAAGGAAAGTTGGTTCTGTTTTTTTAAAAAGTCTTCAAGGATTCAGTCTAATCCTTAAATATCCAAAGTTGTTAGTAGGATGTTTGTCCTAGTCCGCAGTGCTGTCTGCTTGTGAGTTTCCGGAGATCTATCCAAGTAGGGTCTGAAGCAGGTGAATATTCTTTTCAAGCAACGCATTATCTAAACACACACATTCTTTAGGGTTTAGTGGATGTTTGTTTTGTTGGTTTTTGTTAAAGGCAGTAATGCAGAGAGGAATTTGGAACCCAGTGCATTTTAAGGACCTGAGTGTCTGTCTGAACTGTGAAAATTACCGTCTTAAATAATGGCAGGACAAAGCATGGCAGATAGAACTTTTTAGACAAGGCTGGCTGCTTATTTTGTGAAGAGCCCTTTTTCATATTTCCTGCCAAGTGGCAGACTTACTGATGCTGAGCTGCTCTGCCGATGGCTTTATTTACTGGGGACTGAATTTGGTTTGTGTGTCAAGCTTGTGACATACATCTCTGAAGCTTCTGGTGTGAATGACTTGCTGGGTGACAAGTAGGTCTGTTGCAGAGAGAAGATTAGAACAGACCTGTTCTGCTTTGTGGCCCAAGCTTTTAACTACTTGAGAAAGCAAGAGTCTTCTCTGTTCTGTAAAGCTGTTATAGAAAGTCTTGGTATCTTTTTTTTTCTTTCTTTCCCCACAGCCATCAAAATAGTATTTACTCAGAAAACTGTGAACTGGGGGTGTAGTCACTGAGCTGATCCTGTTTTTATCATTGACCTTAAGTGGAAAGAAGTGAAAAATCAAACAAATATTTTTTTCCTGATCTTTGAAAGGCTGCCAAAACGGGCGAAGTTGAATTCATTTGGGACAAAGAAGATGCTTTTGTTTTCCTGCTTCTTTCAGCTTTGTTGTATTTTTTATGGCACTCAGCTATTGTAATTGGAATTCAAAACACCTTTGCATCTAATCCCTCTGAAACACAGGTATGCTTCGTATAAGTACAATGCCACCCAGAAGATGCTTGTGTATCTTACATCTGTATAATTTGTACCTTCTTGGCAACTATTTTGAATTCATGCAGCATTTTTTTTGTTAAAGGACAAAGATGGAGAGATAATCTTCCTGCACCTCTTTGGCTTGAACACAAGAGCTCAGCCTGAATCAAAGTACTAATCCAAATGCAGCTACTTTTGAAAAAAAAAATTAAATACGAATCTTAATATTTTGGTATCATACAGACTGCTGACATCAAACCCCCTGCAAATGTTACTTTTATCCTTATGCTCAGTGCTCTGAGGGACGTACACCTGTTCATGGTTTAGTGGCCTCACATGCCTACACTGCCTGTCCAGTATTCATGTATCCTTCAGGTTAAGTACACTGGGAATAAACCCTAGAACAAAGGGAATGAATGGGGTGTTTGGAGATTCTTATTAGCAGAGTGTAGGGCAGAGCTTTGCCACTGCTGTCCTGGCTCCAGAGCTGGGATGGCCTAGCTCAGGAAGGTCGGGGGTTTTTGTGGGTGGAGGAAGAGCTCTGGAGAGCACTGTTAGGGGAAGAGTGGTGATGGCTGCTTCTGTGAGGAAGGAACTTTAAAAAGCATCAGTTGCTACTCCATGCACCCATATCCTCAGCAGCAGCAGCCCTCAAAATCCCTAAAAGCAGGTCCTCCGTCATTCCCTTGGCAGCCTCTTTTCCTAAAGCATTTGCCTGCTCTGTCTTCTCCAAGCATCTTTGCTGAGGCCTAGTCCTGCCATCAGGCATGCACTGCCATCTTGGCAGAGACCACGCTGTCTAAGAAAGCATGGTGAAAGTGTTGATAACCTGCATTTTAAAAGGGACCTTGTATCAGCCTAGGACCAGAACATCACAGAAACTTTTTTTGTTTTAGTTTTCTGCTCAGAAGCAGCTGAATGTAATTCCCCCACCTTGGATGTAGGCCAGTAGGGAGAACAGGGAGGACCTTCTCTCCCCTGCCTCAGCAGATCTTTTGGTTAAATCCAGCTCCCTTCCAAAATGCAGTGCACCTTGGTATGTGTCCAAAGCAGAAGAGTGGTAATTTTTGATCAGATTTCATTGCAGACCAACAAACGCTAACCCTATCTCCCTCATGTCATCAAGGAAGAGATCAGTGGGCTACAATTTTAAAAGTACTGTGAATGAATTAATAACTTAAACCTCTTCAGCAAAGGAATTTAGTGCTAAGTAAGAAATTCCATCTTTTAGCTGCGCTGTTGGGTTTGGGTTTTGAATAGCTCTCAGTCATACACAGAGAGTATAGGGTCTCCTACGTAAATCAGTCAGGCCTTTTCTTCTGTGAAACCACATTGTTCTGTGTAACAGGACGAGCACAGTTTTGAAATCATTCACATTCACTCTGAAATGTAAGGACATTGGCCAGTGTTTGATTGATGCAGGTAATGGTTTTCGCTCACCAAGGACAGAACTTACAAAAAAGAATAATTCAAGAAGGTGGTACTTTGTAAATCAGATAAAATGCGTATTTTCAACTGGAATTTGGGATGCTGAGTAAGTGCGTGTAAATTTATTCTGCTTCCATGCTGCTTGCTCCCCTGGGAATATTTATAGAAGACAGCCTTCATTCTGCTGAGCCAAACGAGGCATGCTTTTAGCTGTCTTTCATAAGATGAAATCTGTGTTGCCACCATCCTTACAGAGACCATTCCTTTATCAGTTTCAGTTTGTCCTCAGCTATCTTGAAGAATGAGCACAAATGTATTGTAAATCCTGTTAATATGCCTCTCTCATTTCTGGAGATGACTTTCCAGATTCATGCTAGGGCTTAATTTGTCTTTTCTCTGAGGCAGAGATGCCACTCTGGTGGCTCATCGCCATTCTCAAAGCCTTGAGGCTTTCTCTTCCTCTCTCATATGGAAATCAAAGTATTTTATGGGAGTCCATCTGTTCTGATGAAAGCAAACACCTAACATTTTTTTGACCAGCCCTGAAAGCTTTTAGATAGCAAGCTGCTTGATTTCCTGAGAGTTTTCTAACTGTTGGGCTCTGAGGCAATTTTCCTATGCAGAGTCCAGTCAGATACATAAGACATCCCACAGTGCATACTGTAGATCAAGTCTCAGGCAGGTAATAATGAGATCTAGGGATTCTAGTCCTCACCTACCTTTGTCTGAGGTAAGCTGCAGAACAGGGGTTCTGACACGTGTACTAGGATAACCAGAGGTCCAGTTTTGTAATGAAATATAATGGTGTATTTGAGATTGACTGATTATTTCTTCTTTTTTTTTTTTCCCTAGAGCAAAATTCTCTTCCTAGCAATAGTAAAAATTATTGTGCTTCTGGAGTAATAAGATGTTGTTACAAGAAAAATCCTGTATGTATTTATCTTTGAGATTGGATTAAGACACTAGCAACAAATACAGCCATTTATATGTCTCTTCATGGCTATCCTATCCTTAGCTGTCAGCATTTTCTTGAAAGATCTCTCCATCGTACATTGTCACCTTCACTTTTTTTCTTACTTAGCCATGCTTTTTATTTGAAAAAGAACCACATATGTAAGAAGAAAGAACCTTACTCCTTCAACCCTTCACCTTGATAGTCATACTGATAGCCATTATAACACTAATCCATCACAAACAGATTTTTTTTTTGTAAGAATCTCTCAGTGAAGGACAATTTGTCAATTATCGTGTTACTGAATGCTAAATACAGTGTCTCATAACTTCCATTTTAAAGCAATGCCTTCTGTCCAGTTACCTTAAAATATCAGTCTTCCTTCTCTGGTAAATCGATGATCATTTTTCTGCTATTACTAATTTCACAAATTAGAGTTCTTTCCTAGAAACACCCCGATGTAGTTGTCTGTCTTGATTCTTTATCAGTTGCTCTTTCTCTCTCACTGCTTTTTTTAAACAGTTCCCTCACAAACTGGTTTGATAAAGAAACTCAAAGAACGTGATGGTTCTCAAACACTTCAAGGTTGATATGTAGTACGGCGAAACTCTGTTTCATATTAAACATATTTGCTCCCTACTGTGCTTTATTGTCAGCCCTCCAGAAACATTGTTCATGAGTGGAAGAAGGTTAATTCACTCGTAGGAACAGGCCATTTTTCATTTTATTGTTTACATTCATGTATTGCTAAATTATTATCTAGAAGTTAAATGTCAGGTTACCCTCCACTGCCTCCTTCAAGGAGCAATTTGGCATGAGTTGTCTAAGCCTCAGGGGAGGTTTAGATTGGATGTTAAGAAGAATTTATTCACTGGGAGTGTCATCAAGCGTTGGAAGTGGTGGAGAGAGTCTCCATTCCTGGAGATATTTAAGAGACAGTGGACGTGGCACTGAGGGACGTGGTTTAGTGATGGGCGTTGGTGGCCCAGGTTGATAGTGATCTTGACGGTCTTTTCCAACCTAGATGATTTTACTTTTCTATGAGTGGTAATCCACAGTGTGTGTGACTGCAGAACAGCACATCACTGGAAATGTGATTGACATTTTTCACTGCCTCACTATGTTGCCTCTTCCTCAGTCTTTTCTCTTCTTCCCTCCTTCTGTCCTTCCCCCTTCCACCCAGCACTGATGTTTTATACAGTTAGAACTAGAAAAATCACATACACAGCTTTCTCTAGTGCACAACTTAAAAATGTAACTTACTTTATCTCTGTATTTCATGAGTCATTTGTGCTCTTGAACAAAATGAGTAGAACAGACTCCTTTTTCATGGCAATGGAGATAAATGGACTGGTATAATTGACAGAAGGATGTGATAGATTCAGCTGCTCTGTGAGAGCAGAGAACTTTGTATTTGACAGTATTTTCATGATTGGGGTGTCAGTGTGGAAAAGACCTCTGTTTTTCAAGGCAGTGCCTGCTCTGCGTATGCTAAAATTGGGTTACATTAAAGATACACAGAACTAAGCCCCCAGATGTATATGCACTTCTGGATAATATTGGATGGTAGCTGTTCCAAGAGGAAGTACTAAAATGAAACAATTTTCTTCAATCTGTAGGAAGCTCAATTCATTTAATTTTATACCCTTGTGTGTGCTCCGTAAACATGGTATGCTCTCTTATTACATTTCCACCTCAGTAATTGAAAAGTTCATACAGAAGTTACACACGGGAATTGTTATTGGAAGGTGATTTCTTTTTTCTTCTACTCAATATATACAATTCCCAAGCAATTAAACTTTTTTCTATTACACAACCACAGAATCTCTGCTAAAAATTTCACAGAAACATGCTGTAGTTGTAGAAGAAATAAAACCTTTGAAAAACAGAGTATTTGTAGTAAAGTTAACCAAACATCTAAACATTAAAATTGTGTATTGACTTTGGACAACAAAAAGAGTTGGGAAATATTTCATACTGTACTTGATATTTTTTCTGAATGTGTAGAATTTGACCCTTAAAGGTACTGGCCTTGTTTAGAGCAGTGAAAGCACAATGCTTTGATGATTAATGAGTTTTGGAATCAGTCTCTATGCAAGTTTTCTATTTTCTGAAGATTTGTACAAAGTTATTTTATATATATTTTCAGCCTGGGAAAGACATGAGATAAACCTTAGGGTCTTCTGCTCTGGAAACAAGATTTTGCTCTTTGGACCTCCAATGGAGTATACCTATGAAGTCGGGGAATGCAAATATAAACACTGTTCAGGTCTCTGAGAATAGAGATGAAAATAGCCTTTCTGCTGGAACAGGACTTCTGTTCCCAGAAGACATGTACAACTTAATTCAGAGTTCACAGAGGTTAATGAAAAGCTTTCCATTGATTTTTCTACTCTGCTTTTATATAGGATACAATACCATTCTCATTGCTGCGGAACCAGTTGTCTTCCAATAGTACATTTAGGCAATGCAGCTATCATCTATTACTTTTTCATCCTCTCCTTGGGAAGCAAATTATGACTGCTTTATGACAGTGTTGTTGTTGGAGCAGCGCTTTCTATACATGTTGCTTTGCATTCGTATTAGAAAGCAGGGTGAAAATGCATTTTGCAGTTGAAGTTTTTGAAGGTCCTTAGCTTCTGAGAAAGTTCAGTTAGAGATTTAGTCCCCAGGAAAGTTCTGCTGTCTTGGAGCTGCTGAAGAAGGATTAGCTGTGCTGCAAAATTTTGCCCAGACTCTTGGGAGGTATCTTTGGATGTTGTGTGCTGGGCCACCAAGTGCTTTGAAACTGGTGACTCTTGCTGACTTGCCGTTGGACATATGTGTGCACCAAGGGAAGAAAGGTGTCCATCTAAAAGAGAAGTTTGATTGAAAGTCTCTTCCTCAGTAGGAAACGTTCTATTGATTTCAGTGGGTTGGCAAAAAATCAACCCAGTAGGTAATAAACACAATTAGAAACCTGGCCTCATTTTTATGGTATTTGCTTAGTGATCACGTTCCTTGCTTTCTCACTGTTGCTTCAGAAACACCATCAGTTATCATTCATTGAATTTCTTTTGCTTGGGTCTGTCTAATTCTTTGCTTTTCGAAGTCGAAGGATGAACAAGAAGTTGAGAATTTCATCACAAAAGCTGTACAATGTAGAGGAATTGACACCTAGAGAAACAAGTGGAGTTAAACAGGATTTGACAAGTTGCAGAAAAGAGAGAGTGAACAAGATGCAAACAGTGAGCAGCAACTACTTATTATTTCACTGGTCACCACAGCGCATTAAAAACTTTCAAGGGCTGTGGAATTAATTGCATGCAGAACAGCACTCAAGGTGCTTAATATTTTGTCTCTCTGGGACAATTTGCTAAGAGCCATCTTTTGAACTACAAATACAAAGCAGGAAATATGGGACTCTCTCTGGCTGTGTCATTCTTCATTTTAATGAGGAAAAAATGTCACACTGAGCAGTGTGAATGTGAAATATTATAATATGCTTCAGCTTTATGTCAGAGCAAGTATGTTTCTTAAAAGAGCCCTAATGATTCTAAATTTTAGACCTTGTTGACAAGACATCTGCTTACTTGGCCTGTGGTTTGAGTCTCATGTATAAACTCATTATCATATATATTAAAAGAAACCTATTAAAATATTTGCATTTTAAAATGAATGATTAAAAAAAACCCCATCCACCCTACCCATCTTTCAGAACTTGTTCTTTTTGTCGTGCAAAACATTCCACTAGGGAGAGAGAAATAATACGTTAGTTATTTTCAAGCCATTTAACATTTGGGTAATTCTTATAATTACTTTTCTCTTTAATTGTTAAAGCTGGAAGGCTTATATAATATTACTTTTAAAATTCATAGTTCAATGTAAATAATCTTTTCTGTACCCACAGACCTCTCAGCTGGATGCTGTCTATAACCCTAAGGGTGCTCGTTCTTTCTTTTGGCCTTATTTATTATTTTCTCCTCATCAGTTTTCTATTATTCTCTTTCCTGCCTCTTCAGCTGTCTAGATGCACATGTAATGGGTGAAACGACACTTGAAGCCTTGCTGCTTGTTTATTTAAACAAATCGTACTGAGATGAAAAGAGCTGATGATTACAAAGATGTAGCAAATCTTATCTAGAAGCTCATCAGGCTCTTGAGAGCTTTTAGAAAATCTCCCACCTGGACTCGAGGCTCTGAGACCTTTGGTGTGACAGCTCCTGGTGCAGCACGCAGAGCAGGACGCTCCCCTCGCTTTGGCTGGGGCAGGTCACTGGTTGTCTCCATGTCAGAAGGGGTTTGGGTGTGTTTGGGCTCGGCCCGCTCTCAGCTCTGTTAAGTTCCACTGAGCTGGTTTTTTGCAGATTGTGGGCAGTTCTGGGTCTGCTCTGGGAGAACCGGTGCCACAAGAAAAACATCAGAGTATATCCGTGGGCCAAGGGGCTGCCTGTTATCAGGCTGTTTTCTAGGTCTCGTTTGTTAGAAGACCTCTGCAGAAGGCACGGGAGGAGTGCTGCAGCGTGTAACGGGGGAACAGCTGAGAAGAGTCTGCTGCCTTCCAGCCTGGAGCACCCATGTGGCTGGGACAGCAGGTATCTGCTAACGCACCCGCTGGCGTCGTGCTGGGATTTGTATTTCAGCAGTTTCCCCAGAAGGAAAAGACACAGCAATGATGAGACAAATTCACTTTGGAGTACCGCTGGTTATTCTGAGATGAATTTTGCTTGGTGGCAAGGCTAGTGAGGAACTGCTTTGCTGCTGAGGTTCCCATGCCTAACAAGGAGACATCTTTATTACCTTACGCTCCTCTTCCACTCTTTCTCGTCTTTAAAAAATAACCTTCACTGTGGCAGTTTCGTAAAACATGCTTAGTGCTTTCTCAGGCATTTAAACCGTTTTGTTGCATATTGAAAGCAGCTGTATGGGAAAAGGAAACAGCTCCTGCTGCTTCACAAAAGCAGTATGTATAACATCGCAGCTGGAAATAACATGTTTTATGAACTTGATTTATCTCTCTGCTGTGTGGTATAAATCCTGCTTCCTCACTGCATGGCCTGCACATGCATTTTCAAGGGCCTAATCCTGCAAGGTCCTGAACAAATTGCAGAGGAAGGGTTTAATTAAAAACAAACATTGATTAAGGGATTGCTAACTCTTGCACATCCTCTGCTGCCTGCCAGGGGAAGCACTCTGTAGAATGGTACAGATCAATAAAAATATTTCCTGCCCACTGGAATTATTACATACAGTACCTAATACAATATTTGAAAATCAGAATTATAACCCGCGCAAAGCAGAACGTGCTAATGCCTCACTTAACACAGTCCCTTTGTTCCATTTCATGATGGTTAGTGGACGACAGACTTCCATGACTTTCATTTTATGATATTTTCCCTGTTGCACAATGTATTTTGTTGCCAGTTTTCACAGATTGTCAAATCCTTTGTAAAAGGACAGCTGCCTGGTCCCTGTTAAAATATCTGCGTTGTCCACGGTCCTTAGCTAATTTATTGTCCCCCGTCCCTGTGATGTTGGGAAGGGTCATAGGGAACTGAGGCACAGAGAGAATGGGGTATATGGGTACCTTACATGATCAAAATATGTAGCAGTTAAATGCAGCTGTGTTGCATACAGGGCTAGAGGTAAGTGAACCGCAGATGCAGCTGTGCTCCGTGCTGCTAGGCCTGGCTGCCTTTTCAATCTCACCTACACCAGCAGTTATCTTTGAATGTGATATACTCTATTGATTATTAAAAGCCAGGGAAGCTGCGTTCTGCTTCTCTTCTTAGAAAATCCAGTTACTGATGTAGATGCCCTAGCATCTAGTCCTGTGATGAACATCAAATACTGGAGTACAAAACCTTGAGCATCTGTGTGTCCTGACTATGTACAGTACGTGCAACATGATTATTATGAGGGTAGCACTTAGGCGAGGATCAGAAGCCCAGAATGCTTGTTACTGTGTAAACCCCAGCAAGATGTCCCTGTCCTGCAATTCGAAGCAGCGAAGATGTGTAAGAGGTGGGAAGTGTTGTCTGAACAATAGGGAAGCTGAAGCACACTCATTAAATATCTCACCCAGCATCACACATACCGTCTGTGATGGGTTTGAAAAACACTTCTGTCTTCAGTCTTTCACCTGTAACTTAGCAGCAAGTCTGTCCTGTATGTGAACGCAATAGGTATACAGCCCGGTGGCAGTTACTGATTAACAAAAAAAGCTGTCACGCTTTATAAAGAGTTGGAGTATTTTATTTTTTCATGTCTGTTGTGGTGTCCTTCCCTCTCAGCACGAGAGAGAAAGAGATCCTCCAGATAACAGTGTCCTTATTAGCTATGAGTTCAGCCAAGCATGTGCTAGTTTTTGTCACTATGCTCCAGTTATCTGCAGGACAGGAATAGAAAACGAATGTCTAATCTTTAAAAAGGGCTTAGGAAAATTACTTCAACCTTTACCCTGCCCCAGCTCAGCTCAGCTTAAATGCTAAAATGGTCTAAATAACTTTTGTTTCCAAGATGGACATTAGTGCACCATGCAGGACCCATGTGAAAGGAGGCAGCAGCAGCTAGCTGGGGAGAGAGATTTGTACATAAAGACAAAACTGAGGAATGATACATTTTCAGCTTTCCTTTTGTTTCTCTAGCAAAGAAAGGTGGAGCTGTGCATGTGGGAATAAACCAGCAGGGGTGGGTGAAGGTTGGACAAGGAGGGCAGCACCCTTCTTTGAATGCTAACAAGAAATGCTAACTCCTAATTCAGTGTGTGTTGAATTCTTTCCCTGTGTCATTGTGGCTTCTTGCTCTCTCGAAGAATTACCTGAATCTTGTCCTTTACTAAAACTTTTAGGAAAGAGTAAATAAATGTTCGGGAGTCTCTGGGGATTCCATCTAGAGCAGCAGCAGGCTGGAACGTGCTGAGTCCCAGCCTCTCACGACCACTAGAGAGACCCTTGGTGCTTTAGGAGCATATTGAAAACATCACTCGAGGTTAGGGTGGAAGAGGATGAGATTGTACCACCTTGTGATACCGGCTTAAACATTTTTACTGTCTCCATATTTAAAACACAGAAGCTGCCTGATGGGAAAGAGAAGATGTAAAAGCCCATTTCTCAGAAGAGAGCGCTTTCCTTTGGTCGTGCGGGAAGAGAGTGGGCTAAGCTATGCAATTGCAGGGTTTTTCTTTAACCTCAATTTCTACTAGAAAAAATGGTAATTTATGACCATATTTATCGGGTTCAAACTCATTATTAATTTACCTTTGCTTTTCTCTTCAGTCTGGACTGTGCTGTCACACAGAGCAGCTGCCCCTCCCCCAGATCACACGCTGTGCCCTTGCAGAGCCTTCCCCATGGCCAGGTGGGTGGAAGGGAAACTGCAGGCCTGGGTTCCTGCCCTGCTGGCACCCCCCCCCCCCCCCATCAAATAGGAAGGGCAACAAGGATGAGATGGTGGCTTGACATGGTCCAAAGCAGGATGTAAGGAGCAGCCCGTGCTGCCTTGGCCTGTAGTGGTATTTCAGTGATGCTTCAGTGAGATTCATCTCAGCTGAACACAAAGTGCCTCCGGCCGCTCCACTTCATTAGGTATCTACACACAGTGTTAGATCTAACTGGGGTAGAAACTTGATTTGCTTTCACTGCATGCACTTTTGGATTCAAAGTGGTGTCTTTCCTCCTCCCCGAACAAAGGCAGAGCAATGGAAATAACAGTGAGTTACCAGGGGGAGACTGGGAATAGCATTAGCAGTTCTTCTGTCACGCTGCTGCCCCTCGGAGAGGGATACTGTCAGTGCCTGCCTCCATGCAGGGCGTCCGAGTGCTCCAGGTCACTGTGGCAGCCAAAGGCTCTCCATGCTTTATGGGAGGTGTTTATGGCATCAGTCTGCAGGGCAGCGTGTGAATTAGCTAGTGTACTGTGTGTACCTGTCCTTGCTGTTAACGCCCTTACTGCTGAATGGAGCAGAACTACAGCACGTGGCCTTAGGAAGTGTTTAGAGAAACTGGAACGTAAGGTGAAAGGTTTCTGATCTGCATTATGGTTGATGGTCTCAGTAGTGCTTGGGTTTGGGAGTGGGACAGGCAGCTGTTCGCTCTCTTTGGATACAATATGGCCGGAATATTTTCAGAGCTGGTGTTCTAATTGCAGACCCCCAGCCCCTCCCGCCTGCACTGCAGCTGCAGTCCCTCTCCTGATGCTGGCACAACACTGCCGCAGTCTCTTGTTGCCAAAGAATGGAACCGAGCCTCTTCAGCGAAGCGGGACCGTGTATTGTCTGTTTGTGTATTTTGTTGGTAAGTATACGTTGTAGCTGTTTTTTCTTTATTATCCATAAAGTTAAATTATTCACAACCAATTTCAGTCTAAAGAACTCTCACACGCACATTTAAAAAATAGAACATAATGGAATGAAAGTGAAGCCTTGTTTCTAATCTTTACAGGGGTTTGTGCTTCTACTCCTGAGATGCCTTTGACTTGCGATGAGAAGGTTACCTCGTACCTTCTAATGTCACCCTGATTTGACAGGCACTTTTCAGCTCAGTAATTATATACACAAATAGCATGCCATCAAAATGTACGGTTAAAATATTTTTTTAAAATTCTTGCAGCTTGTCTGCTTGTGCAGAAATTTCTACACCTATAGACAAGAACTTCAGTAGCTAAATTGTCTTTGCATTGCACTGAGCTTCTCCAGAGTCCTTGTAGATGTTCAAAAATAATTCCAAAATACCTTAGAAATAAGTATGCAAAGAACTAGCGCTCTGATTTTGAAAATACCTGAGACCAAGTGGGAAAGTGTCTAAGAAGTAATGCCAGGCAGCAGCTTGCTACCCACTACATTCACAATGCAAAATGTGACCTCTTCCCTCCTTCCCTTCTTCTATCAGAGGTGCTGCTTTTAACTAATACACTTCAGAGCCCAGTGATGAAAAAGTCTTTCTTGTGAGCAGTATGGAGCCACTGCCAGCTCTCATGTTATCCCACGTACGTTAGCAGTGATCATCCCTATAAAAATGTGCACATTTCGTTAACTGCTGTCGTTTATTTCAGTGCACTTATTGCTATAAAACATCAAAGATGGTTTAATTAAGAGCTTAAATTTTTTATACCGTGAAGTAGAAATATTTATGAAAGACCTCATCAGAGGCAGAATATTAAAACAAAACAGGTGTTTTAGCAGAAGCACAAATAAAATGTCTATCAGTAAACATTAAAAAAAATCAATTATTCATCGTGGTTCTTTTAATTCCTGTTGAATTGCCGTCCAAAGATTTTGTGTCTAGCACAGTATATGGCTCTGCAGTATTCTCTTATCTTGCCTCTTGGCCTTCCTATTTCTGTCCTGGAGTGCAGCTTAATACATTATCTGCATCTTCAGAAAAGTTCTTGGGATCAAACTGAGATGAAGGTTATAAACAAATAGAGCCAAGTGTCTGAATTCCTTCCTAAGTGCTCTGTTGGAAGAGATGACTTTGCCATTTCTTTGGCACAAGCAATTTTTCACTCTTAATGTTAGTATTTCTTCACTGTTGAACACACCAAACCCCAGAACTTCATTATGAACCCTTTGGTGGTCTGTAGAACGGTATGATGATTTCTAGCTCTGGCTCACATTTCTATTGCTAGAATGAAATCAGATGAAGTTGTCTCTCTGATGCACCTTAGGCTTCTTGCCCAGTCTGGTTAGGAGATATCTGTGAGCTGAGAGAAGAATGTGAGGTTGTCCCCTGCCCCTACCTCACCTGCTAAATTCTGAATTATGTATAGTTTGCTCACAAACGTTAAGGAAAATATTGCTTTTGGTTCTATTGAAAGAATGACTGGGTCAACAAGATTAATGTTACAAAATCTCTGCTTTATTTGTGAAGAGAAAAATTGTGTTTAATTGTCTTCCAAGTTTTTAATTATCTCTAACCGTTTGAGCCCAGAGCCTACCTCTGTACCCTGTGCTCAGCAGAGGGCCACCAGCTGTGCTGGAGCTGGCTGATTCACAACAGGTGGCAATAAGTAGAGCTGCAATCATGGTGATTAACAGGTGGGAGGGAGATGTTCTACTATTTGTAGCTCTGAGAACCTGTTCCAGAAAAGTGCAAGTTTTCATTGCTGGTTGAGAAGGGTGACAAGGTCTGTGTGAGGTGTGGCTAGAACTGAGAGGGAGGTGGAGCAGGGGTGGGGGAGGGAGCCAGGTGTTCCCAATCACCTATAAAAAGCTCTGAAGAGGGCTGAAGGGTGCATCTGTGTTGTAGGTGCACTGGGATGAGATGCTTGTACCTTCTCCAACTGGAAAAGTTTGTTTTTTTTTGTGTGTGTATGTGTGTGGAAAACTGGTCTGTCCTAGTCAGAACCTCACTAGCTGTGAGATGGACTCTACGCGCCTGCTCTGCAGCAGATGAGAATACAAAGGGTTCTGGCTTCCTTGGAAAGGAGTGAGAAGGATGTCTTTCTGTGAACCTTTTGCACATCTCTTTGGATGAGAAGGAGCAAAGTGGTGCTGCTGCTGCTTCTGGGAGCGATTGGTCTGCTAAAGGTGAGTGTCTTGCTGCTGTTGTTGTTGTGGTGAGCTCCTTCACCTGTGAAGGGGGGAGATGTTAATGATTTGGTGCAAATAGGAACTGAGGCTGAACATCTCAGAAAGAGGAGGGTACCCACTGATGGAGCAGAGCCTCCCCTGAGGGCAGCCTGTGACTTGTGCTGTGGGTGCTCTTTGTCTTCTGCCCTTCATATAGAGCTAAAAACACATGATGGAATGCTTACTCTCTGGGCTTTAAGGCTATGCAGATAAACCTCGTCTTTGCTGTGTTTTCATACTGATGGCAGTGATATTGTTGCAAAATTTAGTATGCTAGGTAAATATCCTCTGTTTCATTGATCTGTCATCCAGTTCTGTTGTAACTGACTGCCAAGTGACTCTGTTCTCTCGCTCCAAACTCCTAATGGAGCTATTCACGTTTTTCCAACAACTGTTGTTCAACTCAGTGGGTGAACTTGGTTGGCAAGGCTCCCGTTGGTTGCAGTGGAGGCCAGATTCCACATATGCTGTTTCTCTGCTAATTAGTGGATTTATAATTTTCCCCTTTCCAGTCCTCTTCAACAATTGAAGAAACTGCAGTGGGTGCATCTCATGCTGTCTACTGCTTAAGAGAGTGAGGGGAGGAATTAAACTCATTATAACGTATTTATTCTTTGTGATGTAAATTTGATGACTTAATTCAAGGTACAGAATGGCAAGTGAGGTTGCCTACCAGCTTTGTTGAGATTGCAGTGCGTGAAAATGAGTGCCTCAAATACAGAGGGTTCCAGTAACTTGAGCTGTGAGCAGGTTTGTTGTAGCTCTTTGATCAGGGGCTCAAAGCTGTGCGTCCAGTGCTGGCTGTGCTAGTGATCCTCCTGTCTTCGTCTGAAGTTAGCAGAGAAATTAGACTGTTGGTTAAGATTCTTGCGGTCTTTGGAGTGGTGGAGCATATTTTCCTTAAATCTTCCCTCCAGGAAGTGTTTACATCAGTTCTTTGGATTTTTTTTTTTTACTTTTTTGATAAAGTAATCTTAACTTTCAAGTATAGAAAGATTAATCTTTCTCCTGTTTCCTAATGCACAAAATCATTGCTTACTGGCAGCTGCAGAGAACAAGTGTCGTGACTCAAAGCATGGTACAGCTCTGGTACCACTGGTGGGCGAGGGAGGAGAAAATTAGCTTTTGTCAAAGTAGCTGCTACTTGGGCAGAAATAAAATGCTGCATGCTTTCACCTGAAGTGTTCCCTCTAGCTTTTTCTCAAGTATTCAGTTCCTTCATTTACTTTAAGTTGGCCAGTAAACTGATGTGCAAAAATCATGTGCTAGTTCAGAATCATTTATCCTGTGAATAACATGCTCAAAAGTCCCTCGGGATGGCATTAACCTTTATACTGATGCAAGTGAGGAGCCTTTTGTGATTTCTTAGGCTGTTGCGTGCTAGGTGTGAAGGGAGTGCAGCTGAACATAATTCATCTTGTGGCAGAGTAATTAAACAATGTTTTTGTAAGAGAAACGCAGCAAAGATGCTCACTCTGATATAATGGTGCTATAATTGCAAAATATTATTCAGTTTTTTCATCTTGTGTCTTTTTAAAGCTGAGAGATGATGATGCTTAGACTGAAAGGTATTCCTGCTTCTTCCTCATCTCCCCAGTCAGGTGCTAACTTAAATGCAGCTCTGTTTCTAACCACCCATCGGCACTTGCTTGACCAGCCAGAAGATGCTTTCTTGTCTTGTAACATCTTGGTTCACATCTTGCCAATAATCAAATAAAGGGAAGCCTGTTGTGCAGTGCAAACTATTGATCATCTCCTGAAGATCCGTCACAGAATAGTAAAGTTGGCTGATGTTGCAGGACAAGCGATCGCTAATAGAAATGGGAATAGTGTGCTATAAGTCAAAGGGTCGTCAACGTGTGTGCAACTGCTCTTTCACCCCCTTGCTTTTAACGGGGAGGACTTTACTCATTCCTTGAATCTTCTGAATACTATATTAAGGAAGTACTTTCTCCATGAAAGAAGGCTTGCTATAGAAATCATAGAATCACCAAGGTTGGAAAAGATCATTCAGTCTAACCATCCATCTACCACCGATGTTCCCCCACTAAACCATGTCCCTTGGTACAACATCTAAACATTTCTTGAATACCTTCAGGGAAACGTTGCGTGGGGTGGAAGTAAATTCTTCGTGTGGAGTTCCCTCCTGTGCCTGCGTTGGCACAGCACGTCTCCAGAGCGGTGCTGTGCCCTGGTAATGGGAAGGACTGCTGCTCCTATGCCAGCATAGCATGTCGGAGATGAATGCTGTAGGATGTACTGCTTCTAGCAGAAGATACGGCAGTATCTAATTAGCCAGCAATTATCTAACGTGTAAATTAGCTAGAGCAATAGATTCACAACTGCTACTTGTACATATGGTGTCAGAGATCGCTGCGAAAGGCTGCTCTGAACTGACTGGTCTCCTTTCAGAGAGTTGTTGTTAAGGGAGTTTCCATTCTTGTTTCTGAGGCTGGGATTATGGCCCTCTGCCATGTCGTAGGTGAGCAACTATAATTTCCTAGACGCCTGTTCCCTGCCTTCTGTGAGCTGTGAGATTTCTTTTCAGGCTCTTCTAGGCTGCCTGTGTCTGTGAAACTGAAGAATGTTCATAGCTCTGGGAATACTTAGGTGTTGTCAGAAGAGCGTGTTTGTTGTACTTTGTGGATTTCTTAATGGGGGGAAAAAAAAGCCCTCGCTATTATGTGTCATTTATGGTGTCAGAGGAGCTAATTAAAAAGTGAGAGGAAACTGCCCAAATAAAACTGGAAGTGAATTCAGATGAGAATTTCACTTTGGGACTTTATTCTGCTTTCTCTTAAATTTTGGAGTGCGTTGCAAGAAGAAACTTCTATAATATGCTCCAACTAGAGCAATGAGCACAAAGTTGTCTGAGTACATGCTTACTGTGGAACTTCTGTGGCTTGTTTATCTGAACAGTTGCAACCTTTAAATGTGGGTTTTTAGCTACTTGAATGCTTTTCTTGAAATCACATACATTAAAAATGCAACTTTACAATAGTTTTGTTTTATAAGAGTAACCTAAATATTATCTTTTGGGAAAGCTTGCTTTTCCTATGTTATTAACAATTGCTCTTCTTGACGTTCCTTGTTGAGATTCCTGTATGATTTCAGCCTTTGTCGTTTTAAACTTCTCATGTTCCTTTGTGTAAAGTGCAAACAAGTGGTTTATGTGTTGAAAAGAATGAAAAGTTCTACCCTCTTTACTTACTATTTGGAGAGTGTATTTCAGATATTTTATGAACAGAGAAGACTAAATATAACAATGCTAGTGAAACAAACAGAGAAGCTCCCAGGCACGTAGACAGTGTACCCCAGGTTATAAATACGCGCTCGAGACTTATTTCGGAAGAGAGAACAGTGTGGACTCCTTTGCAGTTCAGCAAGAAAATTATTGTGGCCAGTGGTAAAGGATCCAGCTGGCATTTTGATTGACTTCAGATGAAACTTGCATTCAAGGTTTTTAGTGTAGCTTATGCAAGCTGTCCAAGTACTCACAGCACATCCCCATGGAAAACAAAAGATGATGTATGTGCAGCTTGGTTCTGTTGCTTTTGTTGCCACAGTGAATACACGTACTAGCTTTAAAAGGAGAAGAAGCACAGAATAGTTGGGATTTGAAAACATACAATTTAAAAGGAATAGTCTGAATTGTGCAGGGTTTTTTGTTTGTTTGTTTTCGGCTTTTTTGGTTGTGGTGCTTTTTTTTTCACATCTGTATGGTGCAAGGCAATAGAGGGTTTTAAAGTCAGTGGTCTTGCCACTTCTTTCACTGTTGTTCTAATGCTCGGAGTCCTTGGGGGTGTCTGTTAACCTCTCTGCCCCAGGCCCTCTCACTCTGTCTGGCAGGTGGTCTCGTGCACCCTTGGTGCCCTTAAAGGGAATGACTGGTGTCAGGCACAGCTCGGGGCATGGCTCCGCACGCAGAGGGGCTCACTTGCCTGGTGTAGGTGGCATGGATGCGTTGTTAGAAATCCAAGTGTAGTGTCTGCACATCAAGAGTGTTAGTCAAGTCATTTAAAGGGTTGCTGGCGTAATGTCGTACTGACCCATCTCCACACCTCTGTGGTAGTCTGCAAAAGCAGTCCAGGTTCCAGTTTGTTAGCAGGAATCTTTGAGGAACTTCTGGGCTGTGTGCCATGGAGATGCCGAGTGATGTGAGGATGGCAGGCTTACCCACTGGTACCCAGTTGGAGTGACTGCTGTGATGGCATTAGGAGCTGGTGTTCTCTAGCTTTGTATCTGGACAGCACTGGGAGAAACCTTTTCTTGTTGTGTGGGACGGAATGCATTCTGTTCCTGAGCTGCTAAAACAGAGGTGGTTCTTCACCACGTGCTGCTGTACAGCCTGTAACAAGGCAGCAGAACGGTGTTAGCTGCTCTTCCCGTGTTGGTGGGTGACCGCCTTGTGTTGGTCACAGCTGGTACTGTTACGCTTTCTTCTTTCTCCAAACCTATACAAACACAAAGATGAGTACTTTCCTGAACTATTTGTTAGTCTTCAGAAGGGCAGATGAGCTGGTACTTTACAAGCTGCAATTCTCTTTATTAGTCTTGAAGTTCTTGGTACTGTTCAGAATGCAAATTAATCAAGGGTCCTATGGATAAAATACCACGTGATGGTATAATTAAAACCATGTGTATATACAGTGGGGCCAAACTGGAGTTGCACAGGCAGTTCTAATTCTGGCACTTTTTAATTTTGGAGTGCCTGGCTTAGCAATAAAATGCTGTTTTATTGTGGGTTTTGGATGTAATTGAAAAAATACTGGGAGATGAGCAAGTGAAGTAGGAAACAACACTGAAGATAATTACAAGCAGATCTTCATTTCAAGCAGAGAAGTTAATCTGCCTTAGGGCTCCTGGGCCTGTTTTAACAGGGTAATTAGCCATAGACCCTGTGGCTTTTGACTCCCAGTCCCAACTTAAACCTCTGTATCCTAATAAATGAGGACACGCAGCTCTGCAACTGGGAGAAGCTGTCAGAGGCACATGTATTATGCATGTTTGAACCTGGGGACAGCAGCCTGAGTTCTGCTGGACTCTGCTTGCTCAGCAAGGACGTGTGTCCAACTGGTTTCAGTGAAGCAAAAAACCACTGAAGCAATTCTGTTCCTGTGAGTGGAAGAGCAATACCAGTCCTTGTTTTTCCTTTTCCATTACGTTGTATTTTATTTGTGAAAGTTTACAGTCATAGCTGATTTTAGCCTGTCAGCTGTAAAACCAATTAATTTGATTTCTCCTTTACCTCTCTTCACGCTTTGTTTATGGGTCATCATGTTCGGCCCTTCTGTTTCCTTTACCCTCATTACACAGGCGCTTCCAGTTGTGAGTGCTGTTTGAAACTCCTTTCATTAAGTATCTGGTGCAAACGGTTACTTCTGTCAGTTGAAAGCAGGTTCTGTCTTTCAGCAGCAGGCCCTTCATCTTCATGTCTTCTGGTTCCCTTCTGTTGCCTTCTAAGGCTCCAATACCCTTTCAGTGGTCTTCAGAAGGCACTGGGAGGGAGACGGGTCTCTGGCCACCATTCCTGCTACAGAAAGGAAAGCTTACAGAATGCAGTAGCGGGGGTGAGTTCTCATCTCTGACAATGGTTTGCTGACCCATTTCTGATAATCAAATCCAGCCCTTTTAAAAATGGAATGGGCCTGACAATGGGAGATTAGAGTATAGCGGTCCTGGGCAGAACTGTATGATTAGCAGACTAGATAGCTACAGTCTGTGCTGCCAAACCCTGCTGGATCGCTCCGAAAATCTGACAAACTGTTTTGTTGGTTTTATTTTTAAGCACTTGCAATAAGAATTAATTAAAAAAAAAATATCACTATGGCTAACTTCTGACATGTATTTCTTCTAGGCAACTGTAAAGGAAGGCTTCTGCCAAGTTAGAAAGATGAACAGGGAATCCAAGCCCTGAAAATTGATAGGGCAATCTAATAGGGTAGATAAATGCTGTGCTGCTCTCTGCTTCTCGTGGAAGTTAACATTTTTCAGGTTTACAGAGTCCTGAGCATTTAAAACTGGCTGATCCTTTTTGTAAAGCTGTTGACATAAGCATGCAATGTAGAGCTTATATTAACATCAGTAGGAACAGGCTCCAGTGATTGTCATTGCTCCATTTTTGCACTGTTCCTTAGGGGGCCAAAAAGTCAAGTTTAAAAGTCTCCCAGTGAGGCTATTCAACCAAAAACAAGAAAAGCTGATAGTTTTATGGAAAGCTTATTCCCTTTGGAAAAATGCGTGTGCATTGAGTAATCTACAGTTCAGCCCTACTTGGTTCTCTGTTGGCGTTTTTCTGCTTTCTGTGTTTTTTTTTTGTTTTTTTTTTTTTATAACATACTTACAGAGAACGTACTGGGCTGTTCATCAACACTTTCCCTTTTCCTCTGCATTGGGGTTAATGCTGCTCTCATTCCTACAGTTCTTCTGTTAAAACAGAAAGATGTCGAAAGGTGATCAGCAGAAGTCCATACAGAGTCTTCCCCACTTTCTCTATGGGGAAATCCCTACCCTTCTATTTTGTAAAGATGTCAAATGTTTTGTTCTGTAGGTAGCATGCTTCAGTCTGTTCTTTCCTAGGGAAGCTGTGTTGTACAGGTTGGCTGTCTCACTGTAAGGCTGCAGCAGTGCCAGCTGATGGATATAGTCTGAAGCTGAAGGAACACGAAGCTGCTTAGTTTGTCTTGTGTCTGCATCTGTGCTTTCTGTAAATGGAGGAGGAAGGATTAAAACTTCACACAGTTTGGAGGTAGCTAAATCTACTAAATATTGTATGACTGTCTTGGCCATCAATAATTTAAAAAAAAATCCTTTGACTCTAAAATGACAAAAATCTCACTTGGACAGCTGTAGCTGCAGGCAGAACAGAAAGGATTTGAGCCAATTGTGGGCTTGTGCTTTGTTGTCTATAAAGGTTGAAGAACACCTGAGGTCCTTGCATTCATTAAAGCAGGAAAGAGCAGAGCGAAGCAGAGTATTGCTGCAGAAAAGACAAAGTATGTTTTTACATTCACTATAATTGCTCTGATAGATGTAAGGCTGCTGAATTTCTGCTGCACCACAGATTATGCCACCCTGAAATGCTGGATTAATTTAGGAATGTACTGAACATAATTTTGTCTTATTTGTGTAATGAGATCACAGGCTTGGCTCTCTTTTAATCACTGGATTTGATGTGCAGACAGGAAGACGGGACGTGGACTTGTCACTTGGAGGATGCAGGTATTGATCCATGCGGGCACAGTGCAGCAGGAGGTGAGGAGGAGGAGAGCTGTGATGTTCCTCCAGCACCACGCGATGCCTTTGGTGTGTGGTGCTACAGAATGTCATTGCTAGAGCAACAGCATTACAAACCTTTGTGGACCTCAACAGTGGTTTGAGCAGCCCCTGTGCAAGCTCTTCAGACCACTGTCACAGAGGCTTCAGACCTCATGCAGAGGCAGGATGCTGAAAGTTGAGTGTTTTCTTCCAGTAACAGCTTGAGAAACCATGAAAAACTGGAATCCCAAACTGAATTAAGGAGGGAACAGCAGGGAAGCTTTCTGGTCATGCTGGATGGAGGGTCTTAAAAACGTAGCCGTTTTTTCTTATTGTTATTCCCTTTTAAATATTTTCAGCTTTATGCTAACATCAAAGTGAGAAGTTGTTCTTAGTGACGAATCAGGACTCCAGTATTTCAGCAATAGTAGATGACTCGTGTCTATTTTTCTGGATGGGAAATGCATCAAAAGTCTCCCTTTCTCGAAAGGATAAGAACTCTTTTCTCTAGATTTGATGATTTTTGTCATAAAGTGCATTTGTATTGCATCTCTTCAAATTCAGTAGAGATTTTCTTCAGTCCTTGTGTCGTTTTCAGGAGGATGCATTCTTGAGATCTCACTTTTCTTCAGTAAAAAGAGCATAAGACAGTATAGGCCAAGGAGCAAAGGAACAGTTTTACCAGTCAGTAAAAATGCCTGTGTATACATGGAAGTGCATAAAAATCACTTCTTTGCTTTTCACCTGCTACTGTTGCAGCCCTCAGATATTACGAATGTAGCACAGTGCTCCTAGGAATGGATAGATTTCTTTCCAAAAGATTTCGGTGACCTTCGTATGTTCTCCTTTCTCATACTGTGTACTGGGATCAGAAACGTGCAGCTGATTCCTGGTGTCCAGCACGCTCAGGTTCCCTGCCGAAGGAAGGTGCTGACATGACCCCATCAGAGCAGCTCTGCTGCTGTGCTCCCAGAGCAGCACTGCTCGTTCCTGTCTCATAGTTTGGCAACAGCACTGCTAAACCAGAATGAATCCCAGGAGAAGGGAGAAATGACTCTACCTGGAGAGGGACATCGTTAGCCGAGGAGATGTAGTGCTTTTCTGCTAAGAGCATGAACAGATGTTAGTCCTTATTGGCTCAAAGGTGGCATTTGGCGTAGAAACCCAGCTGCCTTCTGAAACTTGGTTATCAGCAGGTGTGAGTTTGACTTCCATCAGAGATGAGTTCTTGTGTTGGCACTAAAAATCTTCAGGCTCCAAATTCAAAATGGAGCAAGAAGAATCTCTCACCTCAAGTTGACACATCTGGTCTTCACAACAACAAGATTGTTCTTGCGGTATTACTGACTGAGGTGAGAAGATCATAAAAGCCTCCTCTCATGAAATTTTCAGCCCAGGTTCGTACCGCTGCACAGTCTGGAGCAAAAATGTTTCTTTTATTTGAGTTCTTACCTGAACTTGACTGACACGGAGGTTTTTACTGACTACTAACCTCCAATGTATGTGTGAGCAATTCTATTAAATTTCAACATCAATGAAATTACTCAGGTGAATAACTCTAAAAGATCAGTCCCTTTAAAGTGTGCGGATAAAAATTCTGGTCGTTTCTCAGAGCTCTGTTTGAATTCAGTGATGCTTCTGAGAGCAGAGGATCAAATCTTGGTTGGACATGATTGACATTCCGATACCGTGTCTTTTCTGACTTCTTCCAGCAACTTCATACAAAGCCATAGAATTAATGGGAGCGGGTACTGGAGTAGGGGTAGTCCAAATTTTCCTCCTTTTTCTAGGACCTGCCCCAAGCTCTGTGAAACCCTTTGGACTTGAAGGGTTTAAGGGAGGTTCAGACAAAACCTTCAGTAGCATGACATCTTTGTGGTAAGATTGGGATTTTGGCAGGGTGTCATCCCGTGTACTCTGAAGACAGCTGCTGCCTGTGAAACGGACCCTTGAGGCATTCTGTCGGATTAAAAAGTAATACGTTTAAAACTCAAAGTGTTAAAACTGCCTTTTTAATATACCTTAGATTAAGGCCTTTACTGCTGCTGACATTCTGCTAGCTTTAAAGTCAATCTGTGGTACGTGAGTAGTTAATGCAAATAGCTAGTTTAATAGGAAACGTTTTCCTTTAAGCAACACGGCTAAGGACATAAGTAGTATATTTCCTGTAATGTGTTGTAGCTGCATTTTATATCTGGCTTACATTTTTGTGTAATTATAGGTACCAATTATTCACATTTGGTCTTACGAAACCCTGAAAACTTATGTCTCATGAGTCAGCATGTAATTTTCTTCTGCACAAATTGCAGAATTATGCATCAAAGCTAAGTACATCGAATAATGGTAATTTACAATTGAATTCCTATGGATTTACATATTACAACCACATTAATGCCAGAGGAATCCACAACATTGTCAAATAGGTTAATAACGGTTACTGTTAGTGCAGAGAATACCAGTGGAATTAATAACGATTAACCACTTATTTCAACTGCATAATTTTGCATACATTTACCTTGAAATTATTAAAAATATAAAAATGTCATGGCGAGTGAAGGTTGGAAAGGGAATGAAATGTTACGAAGGGTTACCTGTAACGCAGCTCTGGGTTTTCCTAGGGATGCTCTTGAAACTGTAGGATTTTTTTCGGGCTTTCCAAGGTGCTCCTTGTCACCTGGCTCTGCAGTGCTGCTGTGCTGTGTTTGTCTCCTACCTTTCTCACAACACGTGACAGCAGGCTGACAGAAGTTCCCTCTCCTGTGCGGACCCCAGCTGAGGGGTTGGCCGGGAGAGGGGCAGTGTGAGCAAGAAGCAGGGCTCCTGCATCGGGAAAACCAGCAGCAGTGTGCAGATCTGCAGATTGTTTCAGGCTCCTGTGTGCCTGTGGTAGTGTTGGCATGCAGTGCCTCATGCCTGAGTGTTCACATGTATGGCAGTGTACTGACATAAAGCCTTCCTTGTGGTATAACTGTTTTATGAATTGGTGTGGCGTGCTGCATTCAGATCTTTTCAGAGAAGGGAATACAAATAACGCATTCTGGAGTGTGTGGAGGAGGGAAATAAATGGCACTGCAAATGGATGAAGCTCGTTATTTGTGCAGTCATTAATATTTAAATTCCCTTTTTCACAGGCTGTTACCACTTGAATTTGTAGTATGCCAAAGAATTCCTGCTCCAGATGAGACACATTTGATCCTGGTAGACCTGAAAGGTGCTTAGATTCTATTTTCTGCCTCACAATACATATAGTATTTGAGACATATTTACAACTGAAAAGCGTTCATCCCTGGGCCTTGGTACCTGGGCGTTGCGTTTCGCTGTGCTGGGGTTGGCTGGGGGAGCGCTTATCATAGCTTCTTAAAAAAGCTTTGGGTTTCACTTGGGTTTTGTATTCTGCTCTTGCTCACCACGAGCTGTGATGTAGGAGCATACAATAATGTTTCGAGCGTGGAATGAATTGACTTTGCTAATTGATTCAGCCCATTCAGAGTGGATGGCTGTATCCAGAGACAGTGAGACCTCACGCCTGCTAGTGTCAGGAGAGCAGGAAAGAATGAAATGGAAGGTATGCTTTTCTTCCTGCTTCGCTCAAAGCAAAAGATTGCCTGTTTAAAAGACGGTGACATACAAGAATAACACCAAAGGTTAGTCTTAAAGTAGAGCTACGAATTTGTGAAATACAAAAAGCTAATTTGTGGCACCAGCTGGTCCCTGTATAAGCAAGTGACTAAAAAGTGGTTCCAGAAACCAGCTGGTTTGCTTCCTTCACCAGAGAAACAGACGCATGCTTTAGCTTTGGTTTAGGACAACCTTTTGATGAGCAGCAGTGGTGTAAGGAAAAATATCTTCTAGTCAATTTGCACATTTTATGGGGATCCGTCTAGAAGGTGGCTGCTACAGGAAGATAAGGATTCTAATTTCGTAATTGAGTGCACTCTGAAAAGACAATTAGGAACTAATGTGATAAGTAATTGTAAATTATAACAGCAGAAGAAACCCGATTCGCAGTCCTCTGTGAAAACTGTATTTGTGTATTCAAATGATGCATCTGTACTTTTATTTCCCCACGTGTACATTTTATTTATAAAGCCAGAGAAATGTTTTTGTATGGTTTTGATTTAAAAAAAAAAAAAAAGCAAAAAAAAAAATGCTGGAACGCATCTCAGCCTGATGTTAATCTGAGTGCAGTACTGGAACAACATCAGGTGGGATAATAACTTGGTGGTTCGGCCACATAAAGAATGATATGGGTATGATGCACGGGGTCTCTACCCACGTGGGTATAACAGGATTTGATCTAAGTCTCTTTGTCAGGGATAAATGCTCCAGCTGGCGGAGAACAGGTGGAAATGTTAGTGTCTTTGTTATGGCAGAGGCCGGCACTGGGGCCTGCGTAAATCCTATGGTGCAGGTTACAGTGACGGTCTCCACGCTGTGCAGATGAAGCCTCGGGCCAAGGAGCCGTGCTTCTTTCTGCTGCTGGCGTGCTGCCTGGCAGAGCTGTGCGCTGCTCCTCGGTGCTTTTTGCCTTGCAGTCGACTTTCCACACGGTATTGCTTTTATTTCTGATCACTGAAGTAAGAATAAAACTTCTACGCGTAAGTGAAAACCCCATGAATGTAGGCGGTTGAGTTCTCTGTGCCGAGGGGCAGGGTACTGCTCTTGGTCATATAAGCAAAGCAATGTGTGATTTTGTAACGGTAGATTTAGGGAAGGGCCGGTAAGAAGAGATCTTTGTCTGTTGAAAAGGATCTAAGAGTAAAACTGCTCCATGATGGTCACATACTGGTGGCCAAGTCATAGTACTGAGATCTGACATTTATTTCAGAAAACAAACCCATTCCTGGGTATGGAAGAGGGAAACTGTGATTAGTTTATCGCTGCTGAAGTAAGCCCAGTGCTTAAATCAGTCAAACCTCTCATATTACTTTTCTCAATTCCCCCCGTCTATAGACTCAGGACTCCTACAGTGCCAATTTAGCAGGTGCTAAACCTACAATAATTTCGTGTATCAGCATTTTTTTTTACTTCAACACTAGTGGAAGCTGCTAGTAACTAGCATGTTTGTAGAGACTGTAGTGCTGCCATAAAAGCCAGCATTGCAGGAAGCAGCTTTAAGCTGGGAATGGCTGAGTAGTTTGGGTTGTTATACCCTACCTCCAAGCAGCCACAGTGGGAGATCTGAGCAGAATTCCAAATGTTATCCTTCCCTTGAGTTTTGTTGATAAATGGAGAAAGGACTGTGTTGTGATTTAGTTGAAAATAAGCTGCTATGGTGCAATTTGTCATATACAGACAAAGTTCTGTGGTATTGAATTTAGTTTCTGTTTGAGGCTCACTAAAGCAGTGCTTACTGACAGTAACTGTGCTCATACGTGGTAGTTTCCTCCAAGCTTGTATTGCTATCCCAATGCCTGCTGGTGCTCCCTGGGTACATACCCGCTGCAAGGAAAATAAAGCAAAGCAAAATGGGAGCAGGAAAACTTCTGACTCATTGAGTTTGAAGATACGTTGTGGGCTGATGAAAAGGAATCAGTACTTGTGGAGGCTTCTGAGATCTGTGACTCCCCGGGCTGGGGAGTGTTACTTGAGTTGTTATGATTTTCTTGATCTGACCTTGAGACATTTAAACAGTGACTAAATTAAGCCATGTAGCCTGACAGTTTTGTTCCTGTAACTGTTGTGGTGGACTCTATCGATACAGATGAGAAGCCAGTAGGAACACTTAAATGGACTTTGCAACCTGCCCTGCACTTCTGGAAAGGAATGAACTGTGTGGTTAGCGAGTTAGGTGTACACACAGTGGGTAAAATGCCATTGTCAGCTTCCAAAGAGCATGGTACTGAACAGAAGAAATGCTGTATTGCTCTGGAAATCAGATTTTTAACTTTAGATTACTGCAATTCAAATCTGTTTTCTTTATTTCTCTAAAAATGCTCAGATTTTTCTGTTATGTATCACTGATTCCATTAAAAAAATAAATCCTGACCTCATACAAGATGAAATCAAACCAGGCAATAAGTGGAGATGCCAGATATCCATGTATGTATTTGGATACTTCATTCAGTATCATTCCTTTCCATTATTGCAGTATGATGTCCTGATGTGGTGAGCTGCACCAAAAATAGAGTTAAAAATGCTTGGAGTTCATGTCATTGCTTTCCTGGGAACAACAAACTAGATATCTTCTGGTTTGCTGTGTGGTGTCTATAGAATTAATTGAAGTGACAATCATATTTTCTCTGCTGGCAATGAATTTCAGACTTCTAAATGTTCAGCATCGTCTGCAACTTGTCTGGGAGCAGGGTGAGGGCTGCTCTGCACGTCTAACGTGCCCCTGCGGGAGGTGTGCTCCAGCCAGGGTCACTGAGTGGAGGAATGGCAGCGCATGGCGCCAGGTTGACTCACCATCTTCTTTCAAGCAGTGATATGGCTCTTGGTTTTAATAAATAAAAATGAACAAAAACCTGTGCAAAAATAATCAAACAGTCTGAAATAAGTCAAACAAACAAAAAAAAAACTAGTAAGACCCCAGTTTGATGCTGTGATGGGTGATCATGGCAGCAGTGTTGCTGTGTACTGCTAATAGAATCGCATTGTAGCTGGGTGTATTGTAGGAAGAGGGGAAAGGGAAACTTTTTTTCTAACTCTCTGATTGCCCAAAAAGCAAGTAAGAGATGATCCTGAAATGAACTGTAGTATCAGTCCCTTCAGAATTTGTTCTATATAAATACTTCTGAAACTGAAGGAAAATCCGTATCTGTAGAGTAGAACAAAACCATTGCTACCTTTATCAGGGAGCACGTTAGCATCGTAAGTACAGCAGGAACAATATGAAGACGATGCCTGCTGTATAGAACTGTGTTGTTGGAAGCTTTTAAAAACCGGTGGGGCAGGTTTTGAAAAATTCTCATTGCTTGCAGAGAGGATTATGAAAGTAAAAAAAATCCACTGATGAGCTGAAGGTAGGTCTGACTGTTAGTGTATTTCAGCACTTGAATTTTTGTATGGGCCAGCGGCTAGAGATTCAAGTACCTGAATTCCTGGAACTTTCTGTACCTAAGTAAAAATCCAGTTTGAGTCAGCATTTGGAATACATCTTTGCAATGACAATGATCTGGTTGCGGTTGCTTTGAAGACTTCTGAGTATGACAGTGTGTGTGAGAGCACAGCAGCACCGAGGTTTTAAATCTTCCCTTTAAAAACTGGGAACAGATTAGTGTGCTCGAAGCGATTGCTCCCAAGTTTCTGTGGTTAAAATTATATGAATCTTCTGGTGTTGGTTACGGAGTAGGAAGACTCTCCTGTAGCTGAAGGCAGAAGTGGTAGCAATGGTGTTATTCTGAGCAGGACCAAAACTGTATATGCTGATGTTAATCAGAGGATTACTGTACGTCAGTCTCAACTAAACTGTATAGACAATTTAAATAAAGTTTTCAAAAAAAAAATATATATGTATATATTTTTCAACATATGATTCCTGAATGTCATTTAGGTCTATGCGTGGTGGAAGTTGCTGGGTGTACCTGAAAGCAGCTCCCATTGCCTACAGCTCCAAGGTAGTGCTACTTTATGAGCCTCATCAAGGAGCACGTTGCTATTGAAACTTCTCTTGACTGTTGAGTGATCTTAATTACAGTCAATTAAAACATCTCTTGCTTACAAAGAGAAAAACAATCAAGATTTATTTCATTGAAAAGAATTGCAAATGTCATCTAAAAATGCTGGATCAGATTTCTCTGGGACAGTGCTTTACTCAGAGGAGCTCTCTGGGTCACAGACGTTGTTTATTGGACAGCAGCAGCTTTTCCTCAAGCAGGTAAAAGCCTTCTGGCAATTCTACCCCACTGCAGTTCCTGTCACGTTCAGAACCTCTTACAGGAAGTCCGTATGAGATTAACCATTATAATTTAAAAGCTTTTAGGTTTGGCGATGTATTAGGAGTAGTGATTCTTGTGTCTGTATATATATGTTATATATGCATATGTATGTGTATATATAACTCTGTGTGTGATAGCATGTATTCATAAGTTATGTGTAAATTCTCTTGTGAAAGTATATACATAAATATATACATACTAAAAAACGAGGTTAGAGGTTGGCTGATTCTGATGTTCTTTTCTGTGCTAAAATTCCTAAACCTACTGAACTGCCTAATTACTATGAAACTTTTATTCTTTTCTGCAAAACTAATTGCTGGAGATTTATCACTAAGAATACAAAGCAGCACACATTCAGCCTTCCTAAATTCTTTGATGCTTTGATGTGCTGTTTGTTTGGAGTTTGTGCTCGCTAGAGGGATGTGATGTGGTGGATAACACAGAGATGAATTCCCTGCTGTGGAGTGGCTACCAGCTGCTTCTCTTACAACTTTAAAACAGAATGATTCACTGCGGAGCCAACAAAAGCTGTCAATATGCTCGTTACCCAAACCAAGAGCTATCTGACATAGAAGCTGGAAACTGGCAATATTAAGCATGAGGATAATTTTCAATTTTCCATCATTTCCCCCCAAAAGAAGCAGAACCCAAACAAATCTATTTTTTTTTTTCCTTAGAAACGTGAAAACTTTCTTTAAATTCTAATAGGTTTAATTAACATGACAGTATCTCAGGATGGTTAACGGGTACTATCAATTTCCCATCCAATAATTAGCTGTCTGCCATGCTTCGGACAGGCCACTTTTCCTGGCTGTCCACACATTTTCAGTGGTAGTGTATAACTGAAACAAAAAGCCCATTTCCACAAGGTGGGGTCATCTCTGAGTTTGGCAAAGTGAGGCTCTGCTATTGCCTGCCAGTTGCCATCAGATGAGAGCAGCAGGCTGCTGCCAGCAAGCTGCCATTAGGACTGTTGTGCTGGGTTGAGTATATGGTGTTTTCTTCTGGATAAAAATATTCGTTTGTGTATCTGTCATGATCCTGCTTCAAGAGCAGAAAGTATATGTGAGCAGGAAAACCAAGTGATTAGCAAACTGCTTATGGAAATTGACAGCAGGCACGAGGGATCAATCTTTGGAAGTTAATCTTTCCTTTCTGGTTTCTCTCCTTATGTTTTAACCTCTAAATTGTCTTTGGAAAGAGCTTTCCTTATTTCTGAAACAGGTCTTTAAAGGAAAGCTTATTGATCTATTGAACTGAATTAGTTTCTTCTCTATAGACAAACTTTTAAAATAAGTATTCCATGTTACAGCTCTTTAGTGGCTCATTGTATAGTTAAATATTTTTCTTTGATATGGGTGCAACCTTGTAATGCCATAGTGTGATGTTATACCTGAAAATGTATGAATTCATAAATGATTCATTATCTTTGTTGTGAGGCTGGTATTTAGCAACTGCAACGGTAATCTTTGTTCCTCTGTTGTACTTTACCATAGGAAATGCTAAAAGTAATGGGTGTAAAGGATTTGGAAATGATAAACTTGTAGAAATGCTAATTACAGTGTGCTTAATATAAACATCTTAGTAAGTCTTCTCAACTTTAAAATGGGATTTTGCGGCCACCAGCTTGTAGCTGCTGGTTTGGCTGAGGGTATGGAAGGGCTCGATGGCTGCCTCTGTGTCAGCAGTTTGGAGAATGAGTAGGACTCCGGGAAATCCAGTATGTGGCCCAAGGGAGGACTTCTAGAAATAACTCTGTTCAAAGATTAGTTGAACAGATTTATATGTGATTTTTATAATTCCCCCCGGTAGTAACGTCTATTCTTAGGAAGTGCAGAATTGTAGCCATGTATGATGTGCCGACTTGGAAGCCTCTTGTTCATGGCTCTGTGTTAGGAGTACTGCTTTTGATGTATTGAACCAGTCAGAAAGCATGGTATGGCCCCTGCCTCTCCCTAGGGCTCGGTTACTTGAGACCTGATTCAAGACAAACTTTTGGAACAACTTTCTTGTGCTCACTGGCGAGTTATGCTGCTTACAGCTTAGTTAATGGAAAGGCTTAGGTGAAAGAGGGGTTGGATTCATTTTGTTTAACACGATACAGAGCTTTTCTGTAACGAAGGTCGCGTGCCAGACTGGCTTTCTTGATACTTCCAGAACGTATGATGGTCTTGCATATTTTTCCCTTGCTTTATATTGTAATTGTGTAAAATAAGTTTAAAAAAAAAAGAAAAAGGTGAAGGGGCCTTAAGGAAGTAAAAAAAACCAAACCAAATAAACAAGAAAAAAAGTAAGTTTCCTCTAAAATATGAGGGTCAGTGCTGTAAAAATTGTCTATTTCTCTAAAGACAAACAACACCTGTAGTGACTGCATTTTTTTTTCTGGACAGGGTCATGAAAATAATCCACTGGGCATAGCGACTGATCGGGGTAAGAGTTAGCTAATGAGGTTAATGCTGGTAGCAAAGCAGAGGCCACGTTTGTGTTGGCAGGCTGGGTGTTACAGGAAAGCCCTCTAGTCGTTTACTTTTAAGACCATGCATCTAAAGTTTCATGGCAGAATATTTTCAGTGCGGTGTGAATTTCTGTTCTCTGTGATTCTTGTGACCCCTGGGAGTTAGTGTAGCTTGGCTCAGGTTGTTTGGCACGTTTGTCTTTTTTCCACAGTGAGCAGGAAGGAGTGTCACCAGGGATCAGATTGAGATCAGGACACAGGAGCAATGTGCTGCCTTGTTTCTTGTGCAACAGAGAGCAGGGGCCTTCTCCAAGGCATCGCTTGGGTAAGAGAGAGATTGAACTGTGGCACTAGAAGTATGGCTGGGTAATGAGAACACTTGGCTGGATGTGACACCACGATGGCAGGTTTTCCCAAACAGCTGAGTATATTTGTTCCAGAGCTGCCACAAAACCAGAGGGAAGGGGAAGAGAAGCAACGAGTAAAATGATCCAGGTGACAACTGGTTATTCTGGGCTAACAAAGGTTTATGTTAACGTATTTCAGTTTAATAGGGTTGTAAATGTCAGCCCGTTCCTCCTTGCTGTTATTAGTGCTTTAGCACTCCAAATGTAAATCATAGTGTATTAGAATCGGAGGCTCTTGAAGGGCTATGCAGGTTATTGGTTCAGGGTTCTGCAAGCATCAGTTTGGTGCACGTGTCTAATTGTAATCATCATAAGCAAGAGTGTATGGAATGTTCCGGCACATGAATCTTTAATATGGGGTAATTCCTTGTAAAAACGAGGCAGCCCATATGGGTGAGCATATGAAACACAGATAAATGCTGAACTAGAGCAGATGTATGAGTTATGCCAAAGGTTCTTCACTCTTAGTATTTACTGCCCAAGAGGAGACAGAATTAGTTTGAGTTACAAACCTCTGAAATCCTAGGTGCTAAATACAACCATGTCATTACAAACCTGAATCACAAGAGGTATTGCTATAGAAGATAGAGTTTTAGTCACAAAGGGAGTTGGATTGCTATCCTGGCTAATGTCAGTTAGATAATGGAGCAGAATGTTACTTTGACAGCGCTCTCTGTAATGAATTATTTCTATTGTTCAAAATAATTGATATATATTGAATAATTTCATCTAGTGCGTATTGCAGCTGGAGAAAGATGGTTGCTTATTATAGCCTGATTGACTTGAAGTATTCATGCTAAATGGGATATGCCGTTGCTAAAAAATGTAAGAATAAGTATTTAAGCATTTGTGAATGATTTTATTCATCAGTGATGAGTTACTTAAGGCAAATATAGTGAATGTGCACATAGTCCTTTGGCCCTTTTAAACCTGATTAAAATTGCCGTGTAGTTCCTTGTAGCAACAAGGCTGTAATGTCTCCTGTTCTGATGCACACATGGGTGTTAAGAGCACATTACCTGGAGTAATGAAAAGCGATGGGCAGATGACTTGTGGTGAATAATCTATTCATGAAACTTCCTTTTTGTTCGTAAATTTGCTGCAAGCAGACTGTAATAGTATAGAGTGCATTTGAAATTATTCTTGTAATTTCTCTGAATAATTTTCCAGAAGGAGCTCACTGCTAAGTTGAATGCGCTTTTGTAATTTGAGCAATTTTGATCAGCTCACCTGTGTCACCAGAGATCTTGCTGCTGATTAGAGGAATGAAACTCATGGTGCAGGGCTCTTCATTCAAACCCCAGCTAATTCCCTATGGCACTTTGCCAATGTACTGTATACAGATGATACTTTATCTGGGGGCCAGGCAGGGATCGGCAGAGCAAAAGTAATTAAACTTGATGCAAGGAAGGTGGAACTTCTGGCAGGAATCCTCAGTAAATAAAGGGGAAATCAAGTGAGCAACACCTGGTGCGACTGCACAGCCTCCTTGCTGCTACCCAGTGGGAGTGCAGAAGCACCACACAGCAAGATCTCAGCCTGGGTGAGAAGTAGAAGGCTGCTGGAAGGGCTGTGCTCCATTTTTTTAAACAGTGGGATCTCTTACTGTCCTGTAAACCATGACTAAATGCAAATGCAGCACTTAATACGTTCATCTGGGCTTTGGATGGTGTAAAGTAAGGGAAGGGGTCAGCAAGCTGCAGGATGGGCCCAGCAATCTGAACAGTAGTGTGACTTCCAATGCTGTCCTGGGAGAAAGAGGCAGCTCCAGTTCCCAGCTCCTGCTGGGTGCTGAGGCTGCAGGGCCTGGGAGTGCTGGAGACTTGTTGCCTGTTGTGCCCGTTGGTGAAAGGGGGGAAGGCTCGCACAGCAGTCCTTAACCTCCACCATGGGTCTGAGAGCACGTTGCTCCACCCCCATGTGTATGACACCCCTTGGAGCACAGTTTGCCGCCCACTTCAGCATGAGCTTAAATGGTTTGCAAGATCAATGTCTTAGAGGCCAGATTTTCCATTTAATAGAGAATAGGTTCAGAAAACGTCAAAATGCTCTTTCAGTTGGCTTGGGCTTTTTGTTGCTCTGTAATCATGTGTGTACAGTCTCTCATATATGGAACGCTGCCATATTAGATTGCTTACAGCTCCTTCTGTGTAATATTTAATAATAACCCTGTCAATATTGCTGGAGAGACACATATTTTGTTTTCCTGGAGACATTTGGGGAGTATTTAGCAAAGTAATATTTCCATAATCTATGATTGTCCAAGAGTGCTCTGTCGATAGCACATAAAATTATGTTTCTAAAAATGCATTTATTGCTATAACTTTCTTTTTCATAGTTCATTTGTTAAGCTAAGTAATAACACGTAGCTGCTTACGTGAAGTTAATAACAATTCTTTTACATTCTTCATTCTTACGATCTCTCCTCCCCTTTAACTATCAGTTTTTGAGGGCTGTGTTAGAACAAGTCTCAGTGACACGTTGGTAGCAGTTTTGTTTTTTGGTTTTGTTTTCCAAAAGTCTCTAGCTGTAACTATTACCAAAGAAGATGAGAGAGCATAAAACAAAAGTCTTCCCTGAAAGACGGTTGGGATTACTCCTTCCTTTGAAATTCAAACCTCTAGAAAACATTAATGCTATATGAAGAACTTGTCTGTATTCCAAAACAGAAATTAGTTTCAGAGAGAAATGTCACCTTTGCAGCAGATAGGACTGCTGTGGAAATTCTCAGCAATATTTGATACATCATTTTAGTAACAAATACAAACCTACGGAACAGATCCTCAACTACCATAACGGAAAACAGCAGCTGTTTTCTTGTGCTTATAGAACACCTGTGGGCCATACTGGGTGGGATAACTCAGAAGTTTCAGAAGTCCTGTGGTAGAAATCCTTCCCCTGCAGTGAAGGGCAACCGAGTGGTACAAGGGACAGAGGAAGCTTTTGTATTCTAGAGAAGCTCACCTGACAGTCAGAATCCTTCCCATCCAGGGAGCTAAAGCAATTTTTTCCCACTATTGCCTAAGTCTGTGGAAATATGAAAACCAAACCTCCTTGGCCGTAGTTGTCTAAGGGGTTATTTTTGATGCAGTTGAGAGCTGATGGGCTGCTTTCCCTGGGTGTCTGAGCTTTGGCTGGCTGGAGAGAGACTAAGTTGTGTGCACGTTTATTTCTTTGGTACTGTTTCCTACTGAAGATCTCTGCAGCAAAAATATTATTTAAATATAAGCTTTAATGCAGTTTCAAGCCTCTTGGCAAGAAGGCAAGGTTATATATGACTGAGTGCTGCATGTCGAGACGGCAGATTGGTGCTGTGGCATGGTGCTGCAGGCATCCCACAGCAGTCACTGATATTCTTAGTGCTCATTTTCCCAGAAGGGTCGGGTCTGCCTTACAAAGCTTTGTGATGCCCCTGCAGCTCTTGGTGCTGCGCTGCAGCCTGGGCTCTGCCACGCCATCCCTTCCTGTGGTGCAGCTGCTGAAACCTTTTGCATGTTTGTGGAATGCAAAATTGCTCAGACTGACTCTTGCTTGATGTTGATAGGATTTCTGTATTAGAGAATGTTGTAGGCTTTTTCCCCTCCTTTTTCCCCTCCTCTTCATCCCGGTTCAAATCCTGTTAGTTTATTTGATTGCAGTTGCCATGAGTTACCATGTGGTCCTTCAGATATCCCAAACTGAGATGCACAGAAGAGACAAGTTGTCAGCTCCTGATACTTTTGGAGTAGGGTATATGACAATGTGAACAAGTATGCAGGTACTTCTGAGGTGGCTCATGGAAATGGAAGTGCTTTAACTGAGAGCTCAGGTAGCACAGGCCCTGAGGAGTAACAGACTCCCCAGCTCCACAAGACTTAAAAAGTATGAGTCCCATTCAGTTTTTCTTATTTTCATTGGAGTTCCATTTTTGAGAATGACAAAAATTGCTTGACACAGACTTGGTTTAGTTTTGAGGATTTCTGTATGATCACTTTTGTTTAACAAATATTAGGAACGCTACTTGAAATGGTAATTATACTGTGAATTTCAAAGGGGTTAGGGACTGCCTGGAAGTCAAATGGAGCTGGGAACTCAAACCCTTTGGCAAAATCTTAGTTCTCTTGTCCATCATTAAAATTGACCTGCAAATAGCTTGAGGGCAAATGGAAGGCAAATTAAGCTTTTCTCTTATGTGCTAAAATACAAATGCATTCTTCAGGAAGGTGGTACCAAGGCTGAGAGGATATGTTGAGTATCACGGGATACAAAAGCTTGGAGAACAAAGAGAAGCGAGACGAGGATGATGCCTTTACCGAACCATGTGGAATATATCCCACTTCTTTGGTTGAGAAGGAGGAAAGTGTGGCTAGTGAGGCCAAGAAAGGAGTCTCGCTGCGGAGCCGGTGAAGAGGACTTTGGTGCCCTGCAGGAGGGAGGGCCCTGTGGGAGCTGTCGGAGATGCGCAGATGTTTCCCCTGCTCTCAGAAAATGAAAGCCTTGGTTTTCCCCAGGAAATAGTAATCTCAGGGTGAGAGAGACATATGTGAACACTGTTTGTTTTAATATCCTCTTTCTGTTGTGCCTCGTTCCTACTGGGAGGATAAACTATTTTGAGTGTAAGCAGATTTTCTGATTATGGCGCATAGCGGGAAGAGTACCAAGCGTGGGCAGGCCAGGAACACGCAGGGAGCCTTGGAACGTGGTCCAGGAGAGGTGAAGGGACCAAAGTTTGGCACAGCAGAGAAGGGAGGAGAGATGAGCGTAGAGCTGAGCACGTAACTCTCCCGGCGCACAGCAGGCTGGAAGCCAGGCCTGCTGGGGAGTCCAGTTCAGCGGGGCTCCCAGCGCTCGCAGGTGGAAGCGCTGCTCCCCTCTGGCCCTGGCAGCGACACGGCTTTCTGACTTGTTGGTTCTAAAGCTGGGCTGATGAAAATTACCCTTTTTAAGTAGAGGAATGCGTTTCAAAGATAATAGAGTTGTTTATTTTAATAGCTCACAGTGATACTTCACTAAATTAGCTCAGAAGATGATTAACACAAGCCATTTTTATTGCTTCATTTTTTTTCAGAAAAAGATCTCAATACAAAGGGAAGGAAAGTATTGTATGTGTTTTTTTTTATGCTGACATCAATAATAGAGCTATGAACTATGTATGGACTGTAGTACTTCAGACGACATCTGTATTAAACCAATTATAGTGCAGTGGTTTTCTGCCATTTGATTTCAGGACAAAAATATTTATTATAGTAGAACAAACAAATAGTGTGTCTTGAAGTGCTGCTATTTGTCTGTGTTATGATCTAATTATTTAAGAAATGGCTAAGTCTAACAGTTAATGTGGTACGCTGAGACTTCTCAGCGCAACCAGAAACATTCTTACAAACCATTCCCCCAACATTCTCCTGAACTCACCTTTCCTCCCTCGCGCTTCAGGAAAGAGCTATGAGGGTTAGGTGGGGGTTTATTTACTTCCTGTTGTCTGACAGATGTGCAGCTTGAAACTCTCAGGAGTCTTCTGGTTTGTCCTGCACATCTAGACTTGCACAACACGAATGTCTGCTATGATGGACTACAGAAAAAAAACATTCAAGCCATCCAGTGACATCTTCCACTAACCATATGTTATAAGGAAGAAGGGAATGCGTAGCATTGAAGCAGCAGTTTCTGTGAGTCACTACAAAGGTATTTCAGAAGCAAAACATCTTGAACTTCAGCTGAAATGTTTGTGAGTCCTCCCACTTTAAACAGAATTCTCTATTTGAGTCTCAGATTTAAGAAGAAATAAAAATATGCCAGGGAAGGTACAGTTGTGTTCATATAAGATTTGGACTGTTGTGGAAATTAAGGAAATTAAATATAGGATGACTGCCATGGTGTGACACTCTTTAAAATGTGCCCCTCTGTGATGAGAGGTTAGCAAATCCAAATAAACCTATTAGATCTATATTATTTCCCAGTTGAGGTGGCCTGAGAATAGATACATGGTGACAGATGGGCTTACAGCACTGCAGCATGTGCTTAAGAATGAAATGGCAGGTCTATCTCAATGCGTAGATTATAGATATCTAAAGTGTTGAATGATTAGATTGGGGAAATTGGAGGGGAAGGCAAGGGAGAAATAAGACAGAAGAGAATGGAGAAAAAAAATGGAAGTAGTATGGGGGAAGCAGTGTTGAAAATGTTCTGGGTGAACCTAAGATGTTGCTAAAGAAGTAGTTAATCACTTACTGGGAAAACTGTGGTCAGTTCTCAAGAAGAATGGGAGCTGAGGGGGTTATGGTGTCTTGAATTGATGCTCTAGCCCTCAAGCCATAATTAAGTGTGGAGTATGGCCCTCACCCAAATGATACCTGTGCCCTAAGCATCGACTTCTATGAAGGCAATCAAATACAACGCTGCTGTCATTTCTCATACCAAAGTTGTGAGAAATTGCACATTGTTTTTCCTTGAAGTATCTATAATTTGTGTGGCTGAGACTTACCTTTTATATGCAGTCAGCATCATAATCAACTTTCATTAAGACTAATGCCAATTTCTGATTTACTACAAAGAGTATTTTGATTAAATTTAGCATTTTGAATAGGACATGATAATTATCTGGTGTTGACGTTCAATTTTGTAGGCCTGGAGTTTACAAACAAAGCCCGTATCTTTGTTAAGAGTACTAGCAATTGAAATACTCTCCTAAATCATTCTCTGCAAATGGTAAATCTCTGCAATCAATCTTCCTTTTCTTTAAAAATAAATTTAGGAGGAATTTGCATAATTGGCTATGCTTGATAAAAATGATGTATAATGTTGTCTTTTAAATGCACTGCTACCTGGAATCATGATGAAGTGTCAACATGCAGGAAGTAAATATAAAACAAGCAGTTAGTAAAGGATGCAGCTGATCTCACGAGGTGAGAAATGTCATCTGGTGGTGTCATAATTTGAAGTGGCTTTACAGCATGCTGTAGGGCTTTCACCATGAAGGGTGAGAGAAGAACTGACAGAACTCAATTGCATCAAAAAGCTTTCAGTTGCACTGAACTTGGGAGTGAAATTTACACTGGGAAGTGCTTTTAAAACATGGTGAGGGTGATGCAAATGAATGTCTGCGCTTCTCCTTGAAAATACGTGAAGCTCCCTGTATGGAGGTAGTATGAGCTAATGCCTCAGTGAAGGCATGGGTTTCTCAGTAATAACAAAGATGGCAGAAATCGATTTTTTTTTTTTAATGTAAACTTTAATATGACTCTTTCACTGAATTGAAAGGAGACAAACTCCTCTTTTACCCTCAGAGTTGTGTAGTCTAAGCTAAATGAAGAAATGGGTCAGTTCTACTTTCCTGCAGTGGTACAAAGCGTTTAAATTTCATGGGGCTGCTGACAGCTCTGCTGTAATACAAGACCATGCACTTGCTCACCCTGGGGCTGTACCGAGGACTGCACATACATGCGAGCAGCCGATGGGGCAGCTGAGTCAGGTGGTGATGCGGAAACGATTTGGCCACCCCGCTTGTGATGTCTCTAGCGTCTCTTTCCAACATGAAGCTTCTGTGCTTGCCTGTCTTTTCCTACCCTGTGGGTCTGGAAATAGAGTGATAGCTGCTCTCCAGCATCCTGTAAGCTTGGTGTGATGGATGTCTTATGAGCCCATTTTTGCAGGTAACTGTAATATGCCTTGGGCTTTTACAGTAAAAACAGATGTCGGTATACTTAAGAATCTGTGTTTACCCTCTTTAAACAGTGATGTCTGCTATACTGAATGCTCTTTTTATTCCACCAATTCCTTTTGAGAACAGAACGAAAATACCTTCCAGCACCCTGACCATTTAGTGAATTGTGACTCTTGTCTTGACTAATGTAATCCAAGGAATGATATGTAGTATCCTCAGCTGCCAGTTGTTAAGGAAAAGTTAAAATAAGACTGTTAATGTGATGAGAGTTGACACCTGAACATTGAACTATGCTGCATGTGGGATCATCAGAGTGAGGATCTTGCGCTGCAGAGGGAACATGAAGTACTCAATTTCCATTCTGCTGTATGAGTGCTGGAGACGCTCAGACTGCATGTGAATAGTGTTCATGCTGGGCAAGGAGCTGACTGCTACTATAAGCAAGAAAAATAAAACTGCCTAATGAAACCAAGGAATGATCATAAAACATTCTATACAAGCCAAGACTGATTTTTTTTTGTTTTGTTTTTGAACCATGACCACACCATTAAAAACAAACTTAATTTGCCTTCTTTTTCTTGTTGGAAGAATTAAGCACGCCTATTCTGTATTCTAATTCCAGTTCTTTCTTTATATTCAATCTACTGGGGTTTCCATGTGCATGACACATCAAAGAATCAAGTTGATTAGATTTCAGTTTTTTAACACAATACATTGTAAGAAACTACTTAATCTGCTTCTGCATTGTATATAATACATTGTAAAACATCGTTGTCACTCTGCCATAGTGAGTGCTGGCACGTATTGCCCTCACAGAGCTGCACACGGGTATATGAAGTGCCCCATGTGCGTGGGGTTGGTGGTGCAGGGGGAAGGACAGGGAGAGTAGGAAAAGTTGTAGTGAGATGGTGGGCACAGCCTGCTGGAATGAGGGCTGCTATTTTCACTGTGCCTTCTTCATGTAGCTTGTATGTATGTGGCATTGATACAAAGGCAGAACGTTCTTCTCCAGAGCCTTGGATAAAGAGTTTTTCATTTTTTATTATTTTTTCCCCAAGCCCTTTCTCTGTTCCCTTTGTAATGAGGTGATCCACAAGTTTTCCACCAAAAAGTGAATTTTGCTTTCTGCTGAAACAATGTGCAAAATCTTCTTGACTTAGATTGCAGATAAGCTTATTTTTCTTTCAAAGCAGTGTCTGAGTGAGCTGGTGATGTCAATAGACGACATGCCCAGGGGAGGGGAGTTCAGCAGCACTGTTCTGCTTTGGTGATGTGTTCATTTTGCAGCTCTCCTACCATGCTCTGCGTGAGCAGGACCCGAGTAGAGAAGGGCTGGGGGTTACTTAGGTGGGCAGGAGTTGTGCAGTCTTATTGATCAGTAATTTCATTAGCTCTATAGATAGAAACATGGATGGCTTCACTGAGAATCTATTTCACATTCTGTGGCTGATAACGTAATGGATTTGAGGGAAAGACTTATGGAGATGAGAAGTAATTAGTAGTATTGACAGAGATGCCAGGTTTCACAATTTCTATTTTTTTTATTTTTATTTTTGTTCTCCTAGTATCTGTGACTCACTGTCCAGGATAACCACCTGATTAGTGTTCTGTTGTTCTGGTCATAGTACTATTTCTGTAGGCAGCTGCACCATTTTACTTTTATTTCAAAGATGAAGAATATAACAAAGAAGTACCACCTGTCATGGCCCGTGTTCAGTAGGCAGAGCTGCGCGGGTCCGTGGTGTCCATAGAGGAGATGATGATGCTGTATCTACACTCAGTGTTTTCCAAAGAGGTGGAGAAGCACACCCTTCTTAATGACCTCTATTCAGTGTAGAAGTGCTGTCAGATCAATGTGCATCTGCGCTTAGTGTAAGAATGCAGCTGCATTGATTCTGGATTACAGCTAAAGTGTAAATAATCTAATTTGGTTGCTTGCTGTTCTTTGGTATTTTGAGCAAACAGTTCTTTAAGGAGATATTTTCTGTACCTTTGAACCTTCAGCATGTTTTTTTGCTTTACCCATCTGTTCTTGTGCATATAAAATATGTAAAGGCTCTCTTTGCCAGTTATCTGCAGTATACATACACTATGAGCACATTAATTTTTTAGATGTTTTTTCTTTACATTTTTACTTCCTGATGCTGCTGGGATTGACTTTATTTATTAAAGGAATGTATGCGCATATTCTTGCGCTGACTCTCACTGACTTCAAAGGAACTTCCTCTGAATGGAGGAAACTTGCTGCACCAGCCCCTTGTTATGCTCAGAGATCCTTGCAGCAGGTCAAAGCAAAACGAAACAAAGCATGTATTTTGGAGGAAGGACTTGATATTTTGGGTTTTGTTAGAACCAGTACTAAATTCTCTGACTTCAAGTGGCTATAAACAATGTGAAAAAATATTTTTCTGCACAAAGTATGATGAAATGCGTGTTGGGATTTAAAAGTCGGAATGACTTCAGTCCCTATTAATTATTGATATCCTTGATGAATCACAAGATCCTTGACTTCCTTCTTCTGACAGATTGCTTATGTCCCGGTGTTTCTTCTCTCCTGCACATGCCAAGTTGGATAGGAGAAAGACCCTTCAGATCCCAGCCAGAGTGCTGTGCCAGAATTGTTGGCAGGGCCATTTCTCCTGAATGGGAGAGCAGGGCACGTCTTTGGTGTATGGAGTAAATATCAGCGAGGAAATGTGGAAGCAGAGGGTTGTGCTTGCCCAGGTTCTGCAAGGAAGGGTCGCTGAAGCGCTGAGCTGGTGCGAGGCACCATCAGGCTGCTCCGCGTGGCTTCTGGGAGGGATGGCATAGCCGCTTCGTGCTCCCCAGTGACGCTCAGTGGTGAGGTCAAGATTTAAAAGTCGTGGAGGCATAAGTGGTGTGCTTACGTGCCAGTTCATCAGACTGGTAGTGCTGATTATCTGACATAGCTGTGAAACGATAATCCTTCATGTGGGTGTAGTTTTGGTTAAGTAAGAGGGGCTCCCAAGATTGGGACTTCTGCCACAAATGGAATAATGAGTTCCATTGTAGTTGAAATGATCTTAATCGCAAGCAGTGACATTGAATGCTGATCCCTCTTCAAGGGAGCTCAGCAGCCCGGGAGGAGCTGTCTCTAAGTCCTTCTCTAGGAACAAAGGGCGCGTGTTTGGTTCTGCTCTCAGTGGCCACACCTCGAGATTACCCCAAGGAGCCCTGTCTGTCAAAAACATGCCACTCATCGCTGATCTCATTTAGGCTTTAATAAAGCATGTGACCCAAAGTCTTTCAATCCAGTTACGCAGATGCAGTGCCCCATGCATTTAATTAGGGAGGGGGAGCTTAAAAGCGCCCGGTGTTTGGCTCTGTAACCTTCCTTGTCCCGTCTCCCATCTCCCAGCCTTCTGTTGATGCTGAAGCCATAGCTGCAGTGCGGGCTAAGCAGTCAGCCGAGATAACTGAAGGGCTGAGTGGTGCACCGAGTGTGTACATGTGTGTGCACAGATGGTTACGCCTGTGTGTATATGGTGTACATGGTGCAGCAGAGGAGGCCGAGTGCCTCAGGTGTCTGTGGCAGAGAAACAGCAGCTGACTGCAGCATGGCAGTGCTGCTGGGTGTTGTAAGAACAAAACCGTGGAGGAGGATTTTAGTTACGGGTTCTTTGTTGGTTTCTTTCCCGAATCCCACCTCCTTTGTTGCCTATGAAACAATTATTTTAAATTAAAGGACAGGCTGTTTAAACTTGGCTCTTGGAGAGAGTCAGCACCCAACACCTCTGTTAGTGACTAGAAAAAGCTGTCATGGCAAATAGAATCACAAAGTTTCCTTCTCAAAAGAGTTTTGAGCTGTATCTTTTTCCATACCTCTTGGAAAGGTAAAATCATAGGCACTAAGGCTGCTCTGGTTATGCTGTGTCTTTCTGACCATTGGGAAGTCGTTCCCTGCACTCTTTCTCTAGTGCTTGCTTTCAGTATAGTTTAAAATGACTCAACCAATTTCCTGGTTTCCGTGATTAAACTGACTAAATGCCTAAACTGATATTCTGCATGTATTGAACCTCTCCTTGCATTTCTGGCTGAGCAGCAGAATAAAGTTGTGATTCTCATATATTGAAAATGAGAAATTGGGTTTCCTTTATAATTTGCAATCCCAGAATTCCTGTTGAAGTCATGTCTTCTCTTTTTTTTTTTTCTTTTATTAAAGAGGCGTGTGGGATTTTTACTGAAGTTGTACCAAGTTAATTATATTCACATATTTATGTTCGTAAATCAGTTTCAAAAACTGTGCCTGAAAACTTCAGCTCAGCATCTGGACTCTGGTAGAATTATAAGTTTCAAATGAGCAAGAAGGGCTGTGGAACAATCTAGCAAACGTGAAGCAGCTCAGTTGCCTCTTGTCAGACCTCAGATTTAATGAGCTGCTCACGTGGTTTCTCTCTTGAATAACAGCGCTGCCAAAAAGTGTGTCTTTGTTTCCAAGTCTTCCATTTAGGAAAGGTATAGATTTATGAGCAGAGTGCCATGCATATGCAGCTGGGCAGCCTCGGAGTTGGTGTTCCATCTCTGTCTGAGATGCTGGGGAAAGTGTTTCTTTTCAGCACTGGCTGGTTCCTCCTATAAAGCAGAGTGCGAAGCTCTGCTGCGTGGAGGAAAAATGTCTGTGTGATGTGAGGTGCTTTGAGAAGGACAGAGCCTCACAAGAGGTAAACTCTAGCCACATCCAATGCATATATTAAAAGAACACATACACGCATACAAAAAAACCAACAAAGCTTCAGTTTACTTTTTTAAAGCCTAAACCACTGTAGTCACCAGGGAGGCTGCATTCAACCAAAAAATAATAGTGCTGTCTCCCTGGAGACGCAGCGTTATGACAGCTGGAACAAGCACAATGTCGTCCTCCTGATATGACTGGCACTTCTGAGGTACAGCTCTCTCTGCCTTAGGATGATCAAAACACGATGAAGCGCATGGTCAGAGCCAGCGCATCTTCCTGCCTTTCATCCCTGTGGCAGTCCTTGCAAGTAGAGATGCCAAAGAGAGCAGGCAGGAGGAGTTCAGTGCTACCCTGAAAGTGCTCAGAGGCGTCCTGCCCCCGGGAGCCGCCTCTCCTGCAGCGCTGTGCTGCTCTGCTGGCTTCTGCACGGCGGGGTTTGGAAGTGATCCAGAGCTTACTCCCATCACGGGAGCCTTTCTGTCAACTGGAGGTCGCTGCTAGTTGCCAGCCTCTGTAATAAAATGAATCCATAGGATTCATAGGATCCATAGTCCATAGAAGGGGGAAGCACATTGTTTTCTTGTGTTTTTCATTCAGTTACTTAATTGCATGTTTTTAAGGGTTTCATACGAAAGAACTTGTGAAACTTGCAACCTTAGCTTTTAGAAAACTACCTAGCACCTAAACATCAGAGGCTTTGATATTTTGTGTTTTTAATGATATAATCTATTTCCTATGTGAAATGGACATCATACTGAATCAGAAATAATATGTACTGTGTAGGAATTAATGTTTTCATGCATGTTGATAGGCCAATCTTAATAATTTTAATAGTAACAGTTATAAAAATATCAGCTTTTCTTACAACGGCATTACATACTGGAAAGAACGCAATGGGTTCTGTTATTTAGTATTAGTCTCTGCTTGTGTGAGAGAGTTAAAGAACCTTTCCTGTGACTGAAGAGATCTTAATGCATTCTCTAGCAATGGTAACCAAGGGGGAAAAAGGCAGCTGGGATGCTATAACCAGTAAGTGTTCTTCGCCCAAGAATGTCAAAGGGACTTCTAATACAGAGAATGTACAGGAGGAGCGATCTGCGTGTCCTGGAGGTTGTGTGTGCTGGGACAAAGCATGAGCAGGAGAGAATGCAGGAAGGTTTAATTAGACTGAAGATGCTGAAAACTATACAGAAAAGGAAAAGCAAGGGCATCATCACAGGTTTCTGGTTAATAATAGAAGCTTACTGAGGAGCTGATAGGAGGGAAAGTCACCCCAGGTACAAGCCTCTGGTTTGGAGCTCTGTCAGTTTGCGGCCCTCCCAGTATTTTCAGGAGGAGTGTGGACCAAATTTAAACTGACTGACTGGAGAATTTAATTAGTTAATTACCTTTTCTGGAGCTCATGACGTTGGAGGTAATTTGCCGACAGACAGTGACCTGCAGATTGCCGTGCCCCCCAGCTCCAGCAATCCAGTGCTGCTGCAGCTCTGGGGCGGCTGAGCTATAGGAATGGCAGAAAGCATTGGTCAAAGCTAGAAGCTGGAGGTAACTGTCCTCTTTGAAGTACAGCACATCCACGCAGTTCTCCTTTTCCTTCAAGGGCAGGAAATACGATCCTATGGAAAATAGATGCTCTTTTACAGTGGCTGCACCTGGTTAGCCTCTGCTGTGCAAAGGCCAGAGCAATAACGGGGAGCGAAAGGCCAGGGATCAAACAGCTTGTTATATTTTCTGCTCGGTGTCTCATCAATCAGCGTGCGAGGGATCTAGATTTATGACTCCATACTCAAAGTTCAGGGTTGTTTGGATGGGGCAGGGAGGGTGAGATGCTGATCTCTGACGCATCTGAGGTAACTCTGCTGGAAGGAATGCTGCTGCCCATGGGAGCAGGCTGCAGCTGCGTCAGGTGCTCTGGGAACACGCACCCTGTGCTGGCAGGCAGGATCCCTGTGTCTGAAACCAGTCTTGCCAGCCTGCTGCTGCTGCCAAAGACAAGATGCTTAAGTGAGAGCAGAACTGGGGGCACAGGTTTGGAAATGTACTGGTATCTAATGCTTTATGGATATTCTGGGCCTGTTAGCCCCTGGAAAAAAAAAAAAAAAACAAACAAGTTGTGTGCTGTATTTTTATTTTGAAAACAGTCTAAATTCAGGAAAATATTCCAGAAGCAAACTGAAAGCTCATGCTGCATAATGCTGAGTTTCCCTCTGACTTTATTGCCTTTATTCTGCTGCAGCTACAGAAAACTCATTTAAACTATGAAACTTCTTTGGCGTGGATTCTTTATATTGATGAAACAGAGCTGACTTTCTCTAGAGAGCCAGAATGTTATTAAAGCACTTAACCTAGCACTGCTGTGGCTATCAATTATACCCTTCATTTACACTCTACAAGGCTGAAGGCTTATTTGAAGTTCAAGAGGTTTTTTTAATGAGATGTTAATTGAGTACACCTGCAGTTGGCTAAAATTTTCACGGACAATTAAGTGTGAGTTTTTTCCCCTTCCTAAATTCTTTGTTTTTCCTAAGTTCTTACAATGCGTTTCAGTAAGAGTTCAGTATAAATGTATGGACTTGAAATGTACATCAACTAGAAGAGTAATCGATGCTGGTGATTTGGGACTACCGCTCTATGCTTATTATCCAAGCTTCTGTGACTTTTCCATTTGCATGAAGTAGAAGATGCGAGTTCTGTGCCTCATAATTTGATTAAGCTGGAAGCCATTTGTACTCACACCACCAAATCACCTTGCGAACAAAGATTCACATCTTGGCAGGCCGCCTTTGTCCTTCAGCATCCTGAAGGAACTTCCAGTTCCTCTGTGTTTCCTCCAAGGAGGCTTGGTACGATAGACCTCTCAAGCATATGACAAAACTCAGGTTGTACCAAAAGTATAGGTTTTTTTTTTTTTCCTCCTGGATGCATCTCAATTAAATTCCCCCTGTGGCTCACACGTGTGTTTTGGAATGGTTGCTTTTGGTTGACTGCTGTTGGATTTGACCTGTGGAATTTGCAGTAGCGTGTGGGTGGGTATATGGGGAGAAGGGAATTGTCAAAATGAAAAACTTTTGCTCCCATTCTCGTGCTGCTGCTTCCAACTTCGTTAAAGCTGCATCAACTTATCAAACTGGGAGATAACGCACTGCCCGGCGCGTTCTATTTTTGTCCTAGATGTAGAGTGTGAGCGTTTGGTTCTGGCTCTGCTGGCTAAACTTTGTAACAGTCCCATGGCCTCATGTCTCTGCAGCTCTTGCATGAATGTGAAATTTTTGTTTCTGGACTTTCTCTGCAATTTTGAAGCTTGGCCTATCTGAGCTAAAAAGGCAAAGGAAGTGTTTGCTGATAGGAGGAAGCTGAGGGATGAGAGAATTGATCTGTTGGACCAAAGCACAAATCAAAATGCCTCTCTATAAAATGCAGCTTTGCATGGATGTTTTCATGCTTTAATAAAAAAAAAAAAAAAAAAAGAGTTGTTTCTTAGAGTTTGAGTTGCATGACAGAACTTTTAATGATGCTTAGGTGTCCGAGCGCCTAGCTGAATAGTTCATGATATCCATACACCACTCTCATTACCAATTCATGTGGGAAAAGTTTAGAAATATTACTGTCTTCATCATCAGTGCCTGACAGATCCATTTGTGTCAGTTTTCCAGCTCTGAGTGTTAGCAATACCAGTGTCACGTTGATCATATTAAATGCAAAGAATTATTAGTGATGAACTGAATAGGTTCCTTTAAGAGTACGTACGTACAGAATCACAGAATTGTTGAGCTTGGAAGGGACCATCTGGTCCAAAGCAAGCGCTCAAGTGGGGCTGTACAGTGCAGCAGTTGACCATGGTGACATTCTTCAACTGGAAGCTAAAGCCTAATTTTCTTTGAAAATACTGTAATGGAGACAACAGAACGGATACAACAGGTACTGTCCAAGAGTCCATAGAACTAAGTGCTAAACCATCTGTTTGTTTGATTAACGAGTTCTGGGTGCCTATACAGTGAATTCTACTGCTGATCAAGACCATGTGCATTGCTTACAAATAAGGACTTGCTGTCAGTCACCGATGTACTTCAGAAAATCTTGAACTGCACACCTGACTCCTCTCTCGTCTCTAAAAGGTTATCAATTTCTACAGGTTTTTATTAAAATATCGTGCTTCAGAAAAATACCTGCTCATTATTAAGAAATAGCATGTAATTTAGAAAGGCCAAGAACTGGTCAGAGTATGGAGATGAAAGCACCAGGGCCACAAATTAATGAAGGCTGAATGAAACTAAAGATACTCAAATAGAAAAGAAGCTGCAATTGAGCAGAGGCTAACTAAGCACTAGGCCACGTAACTGTGGTGAATGATTCATCGTCACTTGAAGTCATCAAATTGAGACTGGATCGTTTTTTTGAGGGGTGGAGGCAGGGCGAAGGGAAGAAACATGATTTAGTCAACCATGCAACATTTCTACCCTGGGAAGTATTCAGTGGAAATCACAGTTAAATAAAACCACACAAGCTTATGCTTTAAGTATGTGCTTAATTGCTTCAGATTTCAGCTTCAAAGCATTTCTATAATCTGTGTTATTTTCCTGAACTGAGTTTTTATATTTGTTGGTCAAACAGATTCCCACTTTAGTGTTCCAGCATGAGGTTTTAGCAGTTGTTGTAAAAGGGGCTAGGCAGGTTTGCTGGTCGTAGCAACTCTTCCTTACTTCAAACTGCAGCAATCAGCACAGAATTTCTGGTGCTTTGTAGTGCTTAATCTGCAGCAGGGGAATTTGTTAGAGCAAAACCAAGTGATCTAAGAAAGGAAAAGGATATTTTTTTTAATTTTTCTTTTCTTTTTCTTTTTTTTTTTTTTTTTTATTTTATATATCCCCTGGTTTTGCATAACATGAGTTTGTTTCACATACAAAGCACTTCATACTGAGGGCTCTCAGATCACCTCAGTAAGCATGATACTTAAAACATAAAAGCACATTGGGGAATAGAAAGTTTATAATGGCTTTGAGTGGGCAGTATGAGGGAGAGAACTGCAAATAAAGCTGAACAGCAGTTTCGGTCAACTTTTTTTTTTTTTTTTTGTCTTGAACTTGTGAACGTTCAAAGCAAAAATGTGTCACAATGGAAAAACAATAAACATTTTAGGCAATAAACACTGCAGTGATCTGGTAAGTTCATCTTTCCTCAAGTTGAGGAAGGCTGAACCCATGTCATTGCTCTCTTCAGGCACTCACTGTAGCCTGCAGGATAGCCAAAGTGGGCAGAGGGGCATGCACAGCTCTTCTGCATAGTGGAACTGTTCTCCTTTGTGTGCAGCAATCGGGTAGTCGCTGAGCTGGGAAGCAGAGAGCAGTGAGTTTCTAATTGTGCACTGGGGGTGGGGCTGTTTGCTGTGCTGCATCCTCACCTCTCTGGTCTGAAGGTCCAGATGGTCTCGGACCATCTTGGAGATCCAGCTGCTTCCCGAGTTAATGCTTCGGGCCCTGGGTGTCATGGGAGGGGTGCTGCTTGGCTGTGTTTGTTAGCCCTTTATTTGCATTAAAACTTCTCGTTTCAGAGATATTTTTCTCTGAGGCCTGCAAACCTGAATACTTTGCTTAATGTTTGGTGTGGATGGTGTGCGAAGTTTCAGAGATTTGCTGAGTCTTGCTTTCTGAATTGTTAGCTCTGGTGAGTGAGTGTGAAAACTTGTGTGTGGAAAAATGGGGGAAAAAAAATCTGCTCCCAAATAAGTGTCTGCCTTCTCTGCTTTTAGCCAGTTGTTTCTGACCCGCAGTCTATGGACATTCTTGCTTTTCCTGAACCCCTTCGATGCAATGGAGAAAAGCAAGTATATATGCAAAGTCTGCAGATGTGAATGTTCCACCCTCTCACTGGAGCATTTTTAGGGTCCATAAATCAAAAGATTGAAAATTCCTTCTCCAAACATACTAAGCATACAGCAATTTTCCACAAGAAAAGACTAAAGTGATTTGTTACAATGCAAACTAATTTTAGCACCACCGTCTCTTGTGTATTTGCTGCAGGCTCCCTGTGCCCCCAGAGCAGTGAGTTTGCAGAGCAGAAATGTACACACGGCTCTGAAGCAGAGTTTGCTCATTTATATTCACATGGCTCTGAACCCACGGTGCATAACTGCATCGGGCTCCAGTCTGTGCTGCACCTCAGTGGTGTGCGAGCCAGAAAGCTGAGTCTGCCAGGAGAGAGCATTTCAAGCTCTGGCAGGAATTACCCACTAATAAATTGAAGGAAGGCTTTGAAAAGGCTCCAAGGAGGCAGGTGTTCAAACCCAGACCTTCACACTGTTTTCACCCGAATGGCTGCTTAACCTGAAGTCTTATCAATAACCAAACGCAGGGCTGAATTCTGCTCTTGTCCAGCTATGTGAATCTATTATGGTGATGTCTTTGAATAGACACCAAGATAAAACCAAGGAAATGATCTTATCTCTAGAGGGGAATGTGTGTTGATCAGAAAAGAGCAACTTAAAATTAATTAAAGTTTAACAAAACCTCCCAAGTTGCACAAAAGTTCAAAATCACAGAAAAAATTCCACCGAGCATATTCAAGAGGATTTGGGAGTAGGAGTGCTTAAATTGAGAAACAAAAGCCCACCATACTCTAGGAAAAAAAAAATATTTTTGTTGCTCTTGAATGCTTGCTAACGTAGCCACTGTGATGAGTGCAAGTGAAATGATCTGCATCGAGCAGATCTCTTTCAGCTGTCTTTGCAAAACAGAAGACGAACGCTGCTCCCTTTGGGGGCTGATCAGAAATTAACAGAAATACATCGGGAGGTTTCTTAAAGGCAATGGCCTATAGATTGTGTCCTTTAAGGTCAATGGTTCTGTGATTTGCAAAGTATTCCCCCCGTTCACGTGGCCAAAGCTATGCTTAGTGTCTTTGGTTCTGCTTTTGCCAGTAGCGACGTTCCTGTGGATTTTAGTTGAGCTATGATTATATTCTTTGTGCATAGTGAATTGCTTATTACAATTTCTAGCAATTGCTGAAAATGGAAAGGTGACATTTTTCTTGTCTGTCAACTTCAGACAATTGTCATCATTTTTCTTTAAAGTAAGCTACAGTGAGTGTTACTTAGGCTCTACTGCTCCCACTCCATTCTTCCCATTCCCATTCTGTTGATGGTCAGCATTGTACTCTCCCCTGCAGCTGGCGAAGGCAGTTCAGTCAGAAGGAAACTGTAAGAACCGGTTAAAAATATTGTAGGTTCACATTTTGTTTTATGCAAAGAATGACTGTCCAGCCAAAGATGGCAATCACTGTTTGGTTTTGTGGGTTTGAGACAGCCACCAAGATGATCAAGTTTCTTGATTTCCTTTCTTTCAATTAATTTTTACCTATTACTGTGATAGAACCAGCCATCCCAAGGAAGCTTCTCTTTATTCCCTGCTGTTATCTTGGTTTTGCTAAATTCAATGAGTTGCAGAGTGGAGAAAGGAAAAATTGAAATCGCAGCGTTGCTGAAGTCTTGCCAAAAGTGGAGAACAACTTAATAACTCAAGAGTAGTTTCAATGGAGAATGCTTGCGCCCTTTAACTGGAGCAACACGGTTAACTTAATGTAGCCATTCTTCTAAATTAATTTTAAATAGCATTTGTATTAATGATGATCATTATGTATTAACGAGAAATCATTCGTCCCTTCAATATTTCCTAGCTACATCATGATTTTCATGGTTGCCAAAGTGTGCATGGTGGTGATGATTACCAGCCTGAACAAATAAATCGTCTTCATCAGAACAGGCCACTTCTTTAATAAGACACAAGCAATAAGAGAAGAAATCTATCTTGCTCGTTTGTTTATAATCAGTATCACTGAATATTGAGATCTAAATGCTGTGTGCCATGTCAGTCTTTATTTCACATGGAAAAGTTTGTTTATGTTATCTTGATCCATCATGCTCACGCTGAAGGGGGGCACGGTTAATATCAGGAAAACAGCATCAGTAACAGAAGTCTCTGTTTTGTTGTTAGCTGCTTCTAAACTAAACTTTCTCAGCACTGAAGGCAAAAACATGCCGACCTAACTTAGCCTTAAACCTATTTGTCTTCCACTCCTGGTAAGCATCTACTAGTGCCAAAAAGAAAACCAGAAGGAGGGTTTGCAACGTGTCCAGCCTTTTCCAAAGGTAGATGTCTGGAGAAAGGCTGTCCTTAGCTTGCTGCTGCACGTTTGGGCCAAACCAAGCTAACCTTAAAGCAAAGCTCCTGCTGGCTCCATTCAGCTCTTCCTTCTTTCTTCTGAGAGCTGTTTAATTTTATAAAAATGGGCTGCTTCGAGGTTTTTTTCTCATTCTCCAGATAAGTTAACATTCAGAAACATTTTTATTTAATTGCGTTTGAATTCCCAGGAAAGGTCGCTATGGCCAAGACTTTGAGAGGCATGTAGGGCTATTAGTGAATATTAACTTGAGGTTTTTCCACTGACATTGTCTTGAGATCTTGCAAGTCTCATCCATTGCCTGTGCTTTGTAAAGCTGCCTGTATTAGTGGGGCTCCAGTCCCCTTGCTATTTGTAGTACTGCTTTCCGTGCATCGGTGAAGTTGTACAGTCTATACCGACTGGGTCATTTACTTAAAATTGTTCCTGAGTTTTCTAATCGCTGTGCCTAAGCTGCTTAATCAGATTAATTCCTGAAAAGGAAACAAATGAAAGGTTTAAGGTGGTTACTATGTGTTCATATTCAATCCTGCTATTGATCTTCTGATTTCAGCTCTTCTCTAAGTATGTCTGAGTGTAGGCAGCATACAAGGAGAGGCAGTTGTTCTCTGTAGACTTCTAGATTCTGAGGTCAGGAGATGGCCTATAAGTACACGTTAGCTTCATCCCACAAACTGAAAGGTTGAGTGTTTTGATGATATGGAAAGAAATGGGCAAAACAAAGCAAGGTTGGGGAAGTGGAAATCCAGCCTGTTTGTGTAAGAACAACCATATTCCAGCCATATTGTTTGTAATTCTCAAAAAGATCTGTCTCCCTTCCCACTACTTAAAAGTGGTTTAACTCTATTTAAGGCATTAACCCCTTTTTTCCTTTTGAGAATTTGAGCCCTCATGGAAGCTGCTTTTTCCCATCTCAGCTATTAAAAATGTATAATTTTTATTGGTTGCATGGCAACAGATAATCCCTTTGTTCTGTTTTGTTTGAACAGATGCTAGAACTCTGCCTGTCATAATAAGTAAAAGCACTTCCCTCAGGCTTTCGTTAAAATTGAGAGAGAGTTTGGTGCTTGAATTAATGTTGCTTCTGAAAGAAAGAACTTCTGGCTGTAGTAAGCAACAGGCCTATCACCTGCTGAAATAGTTGTGCTTAAAACACACGTCAATGCAATAACCTGTGGACCAGGGCTAAGATTTGTAAATCAGAGACCATAGCAATTCTGACTAGAAGAAAGGAATTGTTCTGCAGAGAGGCAGTAAACCGAGACCAGAACTGTTGGAAATCCAGAGCATTTTTCATAAACTTTAATAAGCTGTAATCTCACTGATGTCTAATGAACCTGACGAAAAGCACAAACTGACAGTGGCATGACGAGGCCACAGCTCTGCTTCTGATTTCTCTTGGATTGCTGTGATTTCATTGATGCCTGGGAAGTTTCTCCTGAATCTCTTCAGCTGCAATAAGATCAGAAGCAGGCTGCAGGAGTTTTGTGAAGAGCCAGCATGAATGCTTCAGTGGCCAATATTACCTGCTCTAAAATGGATGAGGGTGTCATTGCATCAGAGCTTTGCATGACAAATGCATTTTGAGGGCAGCCCTCGAGACAAAGGGAAGAGACTTGCAGTGTATCTATCACAAGAGAGCTGTTCTAAACACTTTTGAAGTTCATTTTGCCACCTTTGAACATTACCATAAGGAATAAACCTCAGCACTTTTTCTTTTTTTTTTTTCCTTTTTATAAATAAAATGAACATTGACATGGCACAGCCAGGTGTCTAGGCTTTCTAAGGAAGATAAATGAACCTGCAGAGAGCTACTCAGAGTTTTCTGTTGCCCTATACAATGTACAGACTGGAGCCCTGTGAAGCATGAGAGGAGTGACTAGAACTTATGCATGGTAGTCACAGAGCCAAAGCGTGCTCTAACAGCTCTCCCATGGGATATTTTTAGGAGAACTGGAGAGCTTGAACATTAGCACATCTCTGAGGGAAAACCCTTCCTGGCCACTTCTGTGGGGCCACTGGATTTTATTCCCAGGTTTGAACTGGAGGCGAAAAGAGGGAGTCTTTTTTCTAGCTGTTACATAGAGACCAACACAGTAAGGAGATTTGGTAGGCAATAAAAAATCTTGTCTTCTCTGGCTTTCTTCTAAATACAGAGAGATTTCTACAGCAAGTGGAAGGCACGAAAGGGGCCATGAGGATGCTGGGTTTCAGTGCTCTGAATCATGTGGCACAGGCTGGGGAGTGCAGGCAGCTCCTCACTGCAAGGTGTTCTGCTTCTGAGGGGGCAGGGGTGGGGGGGAGGGTGGTTTGGGGTGTTTCTGAAGCCAGTTGGATATCCTTGAACTCAAGCTGCCCGTATGTGCTGCATAGCTTAAAGCTGGGTCCTTTCCTACGTGAGGCTGGAAGTGTGGATAAGATGTGACAAGGGCTTTTTCAACCTTCAAAAATGTAGTATTTGTTTCTCAGTTGTGGCTTTTAAAGGTAAAATATGAATCAACTGTTCAGATGATGTGTCCATCCAGCACTGAGCACAGCTCAACACCAAATCTGATTTGAAAGCTCTCTCCACTTCCTAATCCTTTGCTTACCGTTAAGAAATGATGACACCACTCTCATTCTGTAAATAAGAAATCCTGCTGTAACTCATTATTAGTGCTGCCTGCCTTGTAACAACAGCTACCTGGGCCTTTTACTGGCATACCCGTTTTCCAGTCTTGCTTTGTGAAATGCTCTGCTTAAGCAATGAGTTGCCTTGTGCTCTTTTAATTCTGTGGTCCAGAGCCACTGCTTTCAGCTGTTTTGAAATGAGAAATTTCTCTGTGAGTGAATTTCTCTGTAACTTTCCTAGCCTGCATTTATACTGTGTGCAAAGAGATTGGGGAAAATGCCCTGCTTTGTGGTGTCAGCTATTTGCAGAAGTGTTCTTGCTGGGTGAAGGTTGCGTAGTCCCAGAGGCTGATCCTGAATACATGAGTATAAATCTGGATAGGATTCCCTGGCATCAGAGGAGTCATTTCAGATTTGCATGGCTGTAAGTGAGATTATTGTCTAACTGATAAAGTGCTTTGCAGAGGAAAATCTGCTCTTCTCATTCTGGTGGGAATGTAGATGAGCATAGAAGCGTGGCTTTCTACTTTGGAAGCGTTCAGCTGCTGTTAGCAGAAGTTATGCTGGATGGAAACTATTGAGTTCTTCCACATGGAGCTATTTTATTGTCCAGCCTGTTTGAAAAAAGTATAACTCTTTCTCCTAAGGAGAAGGTTCCTATGTCAGTCTTGGCTCTTCTTGGTATGCCCCTAATGTTATTTTACCATCCAATTTGCTCGGTTGTACTGCTTCCTCTGTGCTGTGGCACTCCCAATAAGTCCTCTTCTAATTCCTTTGCCATGTAAGCCGTGTTTAAGAAACGTATCTCTGAAGCCTCCCGAAGTTCAGACAGGCTCAAGCACCATCTGCCTCTGCTTTCCCGTCGTGTCAGCGGGGATTTGAGGGTCTCAGCCTCACGCTGACTCCGTGCCTCTCAGCTGCACAGCACTCTGTGGGAAGTAGTAAAGGAACCCCCATTTCACAGCCATGAAATTGTCTGAAGTCATCAGGTAAATAAAAAAGAGCTGATTTATCCTGATGTGAAGGCATTGTTAATTGAGTCATGCAGGAGAATGAACACTAAGCAAAGAATGCTGTCTGACATCAGCAATTATTTTATTGGTGCCTCCACGTTTCAATCAAATGCAGCTCTTTCTTGACAGGTAGCATTTAGCGATGATGGAAAAATTGTAGCTTTGAGAAGAGGGTAGGTGAGGGTCTCCAGTGAATGGTGGAATATTTCCATTAGCATTGGATTTTCTGAATACAGTATTAGTTGCAAAAACAAGTTAACTCTGCCTGGAGAGCCGTGTGATTCTTTTCCTAGGAGCTCTCAGCTGATGCAATCTTATTGATCAAATCCTCAGAAAACAGGTACTGTTCTAAATTAATGTGATTGGATCCATTAGCGTGATCTTTATTAATTTGGAGTCAGCTTTATGACTATTTCTCTGACATGCTAACAAACCTGTGCTGTTGTCAGTGTTTTCCTTTCTTTTATGGCATAACTTTTGGAAACATTAAGCAAACATTTAAAGCAAAGGCTTCTAGGAAGAGCTTTGTCATACCTGAAGATCCAAATATCAATCTTACTTGAACTCTGGCATATATTCATATTTCCTTGACCTGAAGATAAGAGATCCTATCTTTCAAGATGAGCTAAAATCAGACGAGTGGAACGTGTGCTGAACTAATGAGTGTGAAGGCTTCATGAGCATGAAAGAGCTAATTCAAAAAGATAGCTATTACACTGTAGTAGTGAAGAGTGGTTGCCATCAGTCTTCCTAATTGCAGCGCTATAGAAGCATAGATACATAGAATCCTTAGAGTTGGAAGGGACACTTAAAGTTCTTCTAGTCAACTCCCTTGCAGTGAACAGGGTCTCCACAGCTCAGTCGTGTTGCTCAGAGCCTGCTCCAGCCCGGCCTGGAATGCGTCCTCACCACCTCTCGGAGCAGCCTGTGCCAGTGCCTCACTGTCCTCGGTGTAAAAGACTTTTTCCTTATGTCCAAGTAAGGATTCCTGTAGATGAAAACATGTCACAAAATGGCTTACATCTATGTGCATATGGCACGGACATGTTTGCGACTTCAGTGAAACAATGCTGTGCTTGTACTTTCAGTAACAGAGTACATCCTCATGCTGTTTCAAAGTTGCAAAGCCTTCTTGCTACTTCGTTAGGTTCCGATTTATATGTAGTCTTACCCTATTTTTGGTAACACACCCAGCAAGCATGTTTATAAACGAGACTTTACTCTGTGGAGGCTTGTGCTCTTGCCTCGTGCCCATTGTAAATGTCGGCTGTCAGTGCCCAAGCTCATGGGAATGATAATATCACATTCGTCTGTACAGTCTTAAAATAGATAACTGAAGGTGATTGAAATAGCTTGACATCTCCATTTAATACTTGTGTGCCATTATTTTTAACCACCCTCTTTATATTAGCTGTCTCGGAAGGCTGTATCGCTCTAGGGAAAATAGGGCTCATGCAGAAAGTCCCTGCTCGTAATGCAGGAGCAGCTCTCAGGGCTCATTGAGGTTTTTTCCTGTTAAGCCCTTGTTCTTACCTTTTAAAATTTGATAGCTCTTCTTTGAACTTTCCCAAATGCATTTTTTTGATCCATGGGTGCCAAAAGCAGAAGCAGGATGTGGGGAGCAGCTCAAGCAGTGCCAGGTGCAGAGCTGGTGTGGCCTCTCTGCTCCTCCCGGAGCTCATCGTTTCCCCTCCAAGGAACACAGCAGGTCCTTATGGTCAGTGTTGCACCATGGGTCATATTGCACCATAACCTTTTTGAGGCACATCCTACTAGAAGAGACTCCTGCCTATGTCAGTGGGGGCTTTTCTTCTTATTGTGTGCACAGACTTAAAATTGTCCTTATTAAAATAGCGTGGTGTTTGCTTCTGCTAGTTGACATAGAAAGCTCCTTGCATGGGATTCCTGTTCTTCCTATTACCATTATATATTCTAGTAAAATCTTTCCTAATAACCTTTAAATACAGCGTCTTCATTAATATGACTGGTAAAAAAAATACTTAATAGTAAACAGACAAGAACAGTTATTGGAGGGATCTGTAAGGAAAGTAATTATGTGAAGGTACTTTTCTGCTTGGTTTCAGGTGTGCTCTGTAGCAGGGATTCTAACCTTTTAAGATGAGACGTGCTCACTTTTGGGAAGCTTTGAAGTACTAGAAAATATGAAGTAAGATTAAAGAATTGCAGCACACAGTGCATGCTCCACAAACACTGCTGCTGGTGGAGCACTGCGTTCCATAAACCCACCTCCAGTACTTTATTATTATTGCTGAAATCTTTTTCAAGCTGTTCCTAACATTACGCACTCTGTCCTTTGCAGGTTGATATGACTGGGACCGGCCTCCCCAGTTCTAAATTTTAATTGTTAGACTTGCTTTAGCCTTCATCTGGCCCCCAAAGCAGTTGCTGCATAGTTTGTATAAGAGGTCCTCTCCAAAATGTGGTCTGCCTAGTTTAGAATTCTTGCATGCAGGTGTCTTTCTAGTTTTACTAATCCGAAAATACCTCCTGTTAGTATTCTAGCTTTTGCTTAATGCTTATGTTGGCTACTGCTGGAGTATAATATTCATCAATGTTATCATGGGATGTGATTGTGTTCAGCCTCACACAGAGGGGAAAACGTTCACTGAAACCTTTTTTTTCTGCATTATTTTTGATGATTTGACACTTCAGTCTGTGTCAGAACATCGTTATTGCTGCACACTGAAGCAATAACCACAGCAATAGTTCCAGTCTACCAATAGTATAAATATTTCTTATGCAACTGGATGAAGCAAGAAATCTGTGGCTTTCCTGTACTTTTTTGGTAATTTGTATATTTTGATTGTATTCAAGGGAAGGAAATGCCTTTGCATTCATTAAATGTTTTATACCTGCTTTCATTTTCCCCTAGGCCAACTTTTTTTTTTTTTAACAGCACCAGCTTTCTTTGACTGAGGTTGGTTTCTCTGGACATCTAGAAAAATGTTCTTAATCTGTTCCCAATTATGGGAACATTTTTCTTCTAAAATTCTCTCTCCCAGCCGGTTTGGCTCTTCTCCCCACCTCCCTGCCCCCAGCTTCATGAAATGGATCCTGTTTTAAGCAGCAAGCATGTGTATTAGTGGGTTTGGCACAGTAAAATATCTTCTGTTTGTACTTGAAAAATGAAATCAAGCCATAATCACTTCTTTGGATAATGCCTTTTTTTGTGTGACCGCTTTACTCCTCATCTTACAGATGAGCTCTAATATGGAATTATCTGTGTTGGATGCATCTTTTCTGAGTTAAGATTTTGTCATCCGTAGTTTCTTAGCAATTGCAAGGACAATTTAACTCTGGCAGTATGAGTTCTCTCCGCATAAATCACAGATGGGAGTCTTTTTTTCCCCTTTGTACATTATATATTGGTGTTCAAGGAACTGCTCGTACTGATTTGTACTGTAATTTGGTCCTTCTTCCTAGGGAGGAGAGGGCATCTTAATTACTCAGAAACATGCTGGCCTCACATGTTTTCACTCCAGCACCACTTTTATGTTTAGCCATGCGTTCAAACTGCGGAGTGAATTATGTTGGAGTGGTACTTGCAAAACCCAAGAAGCTGGCCGAGGATCCCTGCGCTTTGCCCAGCAGACACGCGGGTCCTGCCCCCTCCCCACGCTAACCAAATGGTGTTGACCTGACTGCTCGTACTTTCAGAAATCAGGGTCTTGTCTCCTTTGTGCCACCAGCTGGCCATCCCCAATGAATTACCAGGATGATCCTCGAACAACGAGGTTCTCGTTCTTCAGATACTTGAAGATTTTTAATGGAGTTGCTCTGAAGGTAGAGCAATCTAACTCCACGTAGCCCACAAATCTTCCCTTTGCAGAGCAGTGCTTTTGACTGAAAGATCCTGAAGTCTCTAACGTGTGCACTCCTGACCCATCCTCCCTTTGTGGTCCGACGCCAAGTGAATCCTGCAGGATTGCTGCGTGGATCGAGATGACACACTGCTGCACGCTTGTTCTCAGACACATTCCCTCCCTCTGCCCTCAATAATATCTGCACTTAAAAACATACTTTCTGACAATTACCTTGTTTATTCACCAAAGCAGACTCACGTGTCAACATACACAGTAACACTGAGATTTGTGTAGGGAAATGGCAACTTGGGGTCAAGCCATAGATGGAAATTATTGCTGTGGTTATCGCTTCAGTGTGCATTAAAGTAATAACTGCAAGCACCCAAGAGATGGACGATTTGGTTCTGGCAAATGCTTGCTTCTGAGGCGACGGAACCCACATCAGAATTAAAATGCTTAATAAAATGGGGTTGTTTGTATGAAATATCAGAGGGGATTTATTGGAAGCTGTAACTGAGTAAAGAATATGGATCAGGCTGTGGAAGAAGGAACACCTAGAATTAACATCAAGACTTTTAAAAATGATGTTATGTGGTCAAAATCATTGGTATTACCAGATTGTTCTCTTTCCTTGGGAAATAATCAAGCACTCTCTTATGATTGTTTTATGGAGTCAATGCTCTTTTAGCGGTGTTGGGAGGCGTACATTTATGGATAGTAATCATTTTTAAACAGTTGATGTGAAATAGGAAATAGCTCTCTTTTTTCTCATGACAGAATAGCCTGAATGAAGGGCTGGAGGAGCATCACCATCTTGGTACTGGCTGTGCTGCTCATCTGTGTATGGGCCATAGCTTTGAGTTCCTGATGAGTTCTGCTTTGGTTTTTGGTTCAGCTGGGCACACTTTGCTTCTTGAATGCATCGTGTGTCTTCCTCCACTGGAATGGGAGGGGATGTCTCACAGGAGACATCTTTAACCTGCAGTCTGAAATCTTCCAGGAGCACTGGGTGGGAGCTGGGCGAAAAGTGGGCTCGGATGTGGAATGACGTGCAGGGAGCAAAGCAGGCTGTGTTCAGGCATGTTGTGGATGGCAGCAGAGGAGGGAGAGTGAGGAGAGTGGTGCAAGAATTGTGAAGTGGAACAGTTATTTCCTTGTGTTTTCAATTCCGTTTCCTCCTCCGAATTGCACAAGCGGAGACGCCACAGAACAAATTGGTTTTCTTCCCACAGCTGCTTGTTTGCTTTGTCTGTCCTTCTCTTCCCCAGTGTAAATAAATCTGATGGGCGGGGCTGGAGGAAAATGGGATGACTGTGACGCATTTGAGGAATTCGCCTGAACCCCACTGGCTGCTTCTGCAATTGCTCTAGAAAACAAGGTGCTGGTGGCAGAGTGAGGAAGAGGCAGCAGAAAGGACAAGCAGGAGGCTGGGAGGAAGGCAGAGAAAGGTGCAGGGTGTGGGCACAAAGAGCTGATCCAAGCTGGTGAAGGATTGCTTACAACATCCTTCTTCCACAATTCTGCCTTGTCTGGATTCCTAATGGTTGTGACCGCCAGCACATTCTGTTTGCAGCTTGTCAGCTCTCCAGATATCCACCCCTAGCTGGCAGGAAGAGCCGTGGCATAGTCTGTTTCTCCTGCGAGGAGCTAAGGCACATTGCTTCGTTACCATATTTACCATTCCTATCCTTTTGTGGGGTTTCTTTCTCTTCAAAACTTATTAAAAGTCTCCCCCTAAAGCAGTAGCACAGATAACACTGCTAATCATCTCTGTGCTTTAAAATACTTGTAAATGAAATCTGTACCAGCCAGTTCTTGAAATGTAATTATAAGAACTCACTTGAGATGCAAGTTTCTTTGAATTTGTTGAAGGATGGAAATGGAACAGAAAAATAGCGGCTAACAAAGACACCAGCTTCTGCTTGGAGGAAAGTCTCTCTGCCTGCTGCTCTGCTGTGCCTCCCGTGCCTAGCATAAAGCCGGGGTGTCACATCACACACGTTTAGCTAAACCAGCTGGAAGCTCCTCAGGGATATTAAAAATATGGTGTTGTTCTAGCTTCATTCCTTCCCGTGTGCAGAGAGTGCTGCAAGAGTTTACTGAAAGTGGAAGGTCGTTAAGGCCCACTGTGTCAGACTACCCATAAATCATGGAGGCTTTTACTTCCAAGCTCTGTACCATAGGTGGGACATCCAGCGCTTGCTTCTAGGCCATGAACCCTGTGCCATGCTGCTGGAATGCTGAGAGCACGCTTTGTGAGCCTGCTTGGTTCCATACTCGCCTACACCGGGGCAGCTGCTGCTGCAGGGATACGAGGAGGGGGAGTAAGAAGCAGCACGTTGCTCTGCCTTGCTTGGGAATGGGAGCTGGGCTGGGTAGGCAGAGGGTGACCATTTTCTGTTCTCTGCTCATGATGTGATTTGAAACACGGATCTTTGTGTGCGTCCATGGGACTGCGCAGAACAGCAGGGGTTTAGCAGAGCCTGGCTTTGAACAAAAAGGAAATAGCAAGGTATGAAAAGGTATTTCTTTAAGTGCAGTGACATGGAGACAAATCCAAGAAGAGAGAAATTGTGCCAGGAATACAACGTAGAGCCTGTGCCGAAGGGATGGCCTGAAGGGAGGGAAGCCGAACTCCATGATGCTCCATCCGTGTGTTGCTTACCTGGAGGTGTAAGAGGAATAATGAGGTATTGTTTGTGCCAGCCCTAATTCAGAGTCAAATGAGAGTGTGTGGCCTTGTGAATGAAGTATGAATTAGTACAGCTGCTGCTGGATGCAGCTAAAGTGTTACAGTGTGCCCTGTCCACAGCAGCTCTCCTGGGGAGGGGAGGTTTTTGCATCTTTGATAACGTACACGATGGAAGCGATACTGCAATTAGGGTACGTAGGTTGCTGTGTTTGATTATCGGTGAAACCTAAATGGCAGCTCCATAATTGCTCCGAGTCCTCTGCGCAGAAATGGCTGCTGAGGTACGGCGTGACTCGCAGGGAAGGTTTGTGGAGCTTGTCAAGAAATTTCTCAAGTTTTTGTTTATTATTATTGTTCAACATTATGAATACACTGGGCATATGATCTTTCAGTTTCCAAGAGAATACAAATGTACCTCCCTGCTGAAGGAAGCCTCTTCCAGCTCAAAAAGTGTGTTTGTACAGAGAGAGAAACGACTAAGGGAATTAATGACTTAATGATGATTGTTTGTTATTTGTATTACAGTAGCGTTTAAACTGAGACTGGATCTTTTATGCGTTCAGTGTTGCACAAAAGCAGATTGCAAAAGTGGCTTCCCCAGAGAGCTAAATGGAGAACAGATGAAAGACGGAAGAAAAATGACTTTTCCCAGATCTGAGAAGGAGAGAGAGGAGCTGCCTTGCCTGGGGTTATGTAGCTAGTCTATGGCAGAGCTTGGATGTGAACTCAAATATATCAGTGCAACTCTTTTCATACAAATTGATGTGGCATCTTGATTTTTATCTAGTGTTGCATTAACTGCTTAGTGGTGTATTGGTGAAAGAGTCTGTGCTTCCCTCTTCGTGAATACTAGTGCGTTGTTTGTGCATACATAGAAACAGAAAGCTAAGATTCGTGTATGACTGTATCTTTAATCTCTCACTCTCATATTTCCTAACAAGATACATCTGTCAGCAACTGCAAATCCCGCTAGTAATGCCAGTTAGATGCAAAATTACTCTGTCTCATGAGCACTGGACTGGAATTCAGGTTGTCTGAGTGCTAGTCTGGCTTCTGCCAGCAGCTCTTCTGGCTGATAAAGTTGATGCAGGGCAGTTCTTCTTTTATTGCACACTTCAGCCTCTGAGCTCTCGTCACCACTGTGGCCATCCCTCGCACTAGTTCGTCACTAGTTCATCTCTCGTGCACGCAGTGTCTGGGTGGGCTGAGTTAGAGCCGTGCAGTGCAGGTGCCCAGCAGGGAGCACTGCTCCCCAGAACCCACGCTTCAATCCTCTGCAAAATTCCAGAAGTGAATATTTTGTGTTTTCGTGTTGTCTCACTCCTGGTATCTGAGGTTCCTAGTTGGGTTGGGCAGTAAGAGGAGATCCTTTCATTAAGTGTTTCCTGGTGTTTGCTGCCACTTTGGCTTTGCACGGTTGGCACGGCTCTAATATTTGCTCAGTTGTGTTTTCAAAGTCTCCCCTGCTGGAGCAGGCGTTTCACTGACTCTATGGGGTGTTGGTTAATTTTTTGTTTTGTTTTGTTTTTAAAGCACTGGCTCATTTCCCAAGGCAGACTTCTCTTTAAGAAGGAGCTTCCTGCCGTGTACAGTATTTATTTTTTAATTAGCTGAGCTAATGTGCAATTAATGTTTATAATGCAAACCTGTCTGGGGCCATCCATTCACTTAATCAGAACACTTTTAGTAGTTGTATTTTTTAGTGTCTTTTCTTCTTGTAGCTGCACAACAGTATTTTTCTTGCACCTCTCGGTGAGCCTGGCCGTCCCGACCAAGCCTGCCAACTTTCTGAGAAAACCTCGATGAACTTTTTGTTCTTTGCTGTCTTACAGCTTTGTAACGCTTCCCTGGAACAAAACGAACCATCAGCAGAACGTCTCCCACTTGCCAGGAGGCATTTCAGTTTGTCTGAGGCTGGTTCCACCACCGTGCCTGGCAATTGCCAGCTGCAGCCTGGGAACGGTCTGTAGCAGGCAGCTTTAAATTTGGCAAGAAAAATAGCAAAGAACTTTGAACTGCTCTGTCCAGTGTGCGTATGTGCTGATAGGTGCACACACCTGTTTGGTTAACGACATCTCGGGATGATTAAAATAACTTTTGTCTGCCAGGGATGCACTGTTCGTATGGCTCCATGGCTCTGACTGCCACACAGTGCAGTCGCATGCAGTGTATCTCAAAGCGTGCTGTACTTGTGCAGGTTGCTTTACGTGTTTGAACCTAATGGCAAACATAACATGCACTTCAGCAGGGATATCTGCAGAAAAAAATTCCTGCTCATTCCCCTGGTGGCGTTGGTGCTACTAACTGGCGTGTCACATGTCAACACGTGCTCCGTTTTTTGCAAAGAGAGAGATGTGTCCTCAAACATGCTGCTGCTGGTGAGCTTAGCAGGAGCCTGAGTGCATCTGTCTCTCCAGTCAGAGCTGTGAAGCTGTAAATAACTTGTGGGTTGTTTTTTATTTTTGTTGTCCTTGTTCTTCAAGACTACTTAGTTCCTGTATAGGTTAGAAAGGAGGGTAGTTCAACCATAGGTAACTTCCCCAGCACCTGGCCTAGGCAGTGTGTGCTGGGATGCTGGTGTCCCAGTAATCAGGTACCTGGCCTGCCCCAGGGACTGGAGTGAAACTGGCTTCAGAGATTTATATTATTCAATTTATAAATTTCATGCCGGAATAGGATTTGTAATGGAAGTTGAGGTTTCCGTGTATTAATATAGATAATATATCATTTAAAATAATTTGTGAAGGCTGAGGTAAGAAGCAAAAATTTGGAGGAATTAGCACACTTCGTTTTACCTGCAGCACTGAGCAACAGTAACTTTACATCGCTGTCTGATGCTGCCCACCTTCTCACGTGCATCCTTCTGATTCGCTTCAAGGGCCTCATTGTTTTGGCCTTGCTTCCTTGAGGAAGTTGAGGATGCCCCATCCCTGGAGACATTCAAGGCCAGGCTGGATGTGGACTGCTCCAGTGTGGCTGTAGAAGTTGGAAAGATGACAGCTGTTAGGGAATTGACAGGCTTTTGGTAATAGCCTTCATACTTCAGACTGAATCCTGTTCAGTGCAAAGGTTCAGTGCTGTGCAAGTGAGAGCAAGGAATCCGACTGTGCATTCATGAGGCCTTTGCCATGTGGAGACTGAGTTGTCCTTTGGAAGCAGCAACTCTGAGGCTGTGTTCTTGTAGGAAGCTCCCAGTGCTCTGTCCTGCCCTGGCTGGTGCAAGCACTGCAGAAATAAGGGAACAGGGAACGTCCTATTGCTCGTTCCAGGGCTCCTCAGCATCGCTGCTGGTCAAACCTGTCTGTGTTAAGGAGCACGGCTCAGCTGAGACTGGTACTGCCACAACGTGACGTGGGGACAGCTGTGTAGAATGACAATTTGTGCAGCCACAAATCATGTTCTTCATACCATCGCAGTTTCTGGGCTGTTAATTACAGTGAAGTGTTTTGTGGTAGGAACTAAAGCAAAATCCATTCTGGTGTTGGTCAGCATGGAAGTAATTATGTCCTTTTGATTTAGTCTGTGGTGAAAAAAGTGCTCGGTAAAGACTGTGATTCTTCTTCCTTCTGAAATGAGAATGTTCCAAAATAATTAAAATTATCATCATCAATGCCTTAATGGAGGAGAAACAAGAAAAAGGCGAGACCACTGGATGGGTCAATTTGTAGGGCACTGAAATCGATATCCAATTATCAGACAGTGCTTTAAAAACACTCGTGAAAAAAAAAATCACAGAGGGTGACCTTAACTTGGAGTTAATTGACTCTTATTAATTTGAGTAACATTTCTTCTGAATGCACAAATTAAAACTTAGCTCAGGGCACTTATTTCAGGCACAGCTGTGGGCTTTATGAGTGCAGATGTGTGCAGGGAGAGAAAACCCCTTCTATGCAGCACTGCAAGGCACGTGGAGGGGCAGTGCTCAGCGCAGCGCTGAGTGACGGGCCGGGCTTGTGCACTGGGAAGATGCTCCAGCAAAGAGCAAGAGTTTTACCACCATGAGCCAGACGTGAGTCAAGTCCTGTTCTGGGAAAAGATAGGGAAAGGGTGTGGAAATGCAGTGCTTCCTTCAGTTTGCTCTGCCATTCTTTCAGGAATGGCATCCGAAATGACTCGTAACAACTGGCTGTGCTTCAGGAGGAGGAGTAAAGCCAAACAAGGTGTGCTCTGCCGAAGTGCAGCATCAGCTACGTGTTGCCATAGCAATGCCACATGTAGGGCATAACGAAGTGGAATAGGAAGGAGCCAGCAGGGTCATTAACATCATCAGGGACTCGGTGGAGCGCAGCTCTGCGGTAGATAAAGTGGCTTCATATTCTTCAAGTCATATCTGTGGGAGACGTGCACAAAAAGAGATGGTAAAAATACTCCAGTGGCTGCAGTGGCCCCATGGTGGCCCTGCCCTGATGTCTGCAGCCCCTTCGGTCTTGAACACTGTGAGGAGTTCGTAAAATCCCTATTTGGGAATATCCAGGGACATCCCCTGCCTGAGGGTTTCCTGCAGACCCTGCAAGGTATCTGCATTTCTGGGAAGGCCACCGTCCATCCCCCGTTTCCTTTTTGCAGACAGTGTCTGGGATTCCTTATGGGCTTTCTTGTGCTGAATGCAAGGAGTAAAGTGAGGTTCTAGCTTTGGTTACGTGGGAGGTGCTAAGAAACAAAAGGAGGAAGAAATAATACAAAATGAAGCAAAGAGACTCGTGTTTCGTATCCTACAGGAACAAGGAAAGACCAGCAATGCTGCTGCTGTCTGGAGGTGCTGAGCAGGATATGTTGTGCTGTCCTTTATGTGGCTACGTCTGTGCTACAGCCACTTAGCTTGTGGCTTGCGCTGTCAATGCAAATGCACACTTGATTTCTTTCCTGGGTTCCTTCTGATGCCATTTCCTGAATTTCCAGGGAGCAGCGATAGCAGGGGAAGTAGAATGATTGATCCCATATTATTGCTGCTGTAAAATGATCCCCAAAGGCTGTCGGCTTTCAGCAGGGTCATTGAAAAGCGAGCAGGCTGCAGAGCTGTGTACAGACCAGGGTCGGTGCTAAGGGCCAGATCCTCAGCAGGGGGAGAAGGGCCAGCTGCCTTCAGCTGGGAAACCACTGCTCTGCAGCGCTGCTTGGTGGCAGGAGCAGATCTTTTGCGTTGGTCAAATTTAGCAGGTATGCAAGTTAGTTTAGCTTTTAAAAAATCCAATCAGCTTCTGACAAAATGCCTTGCTTTTCTTTCCTTCCTTTCTTATTTTCCACATTTGAGGTTGCTCTGAAATTCCTTCTAGTGCTGAAGTGAGTCATATTTTACAGTCAGCAAGATTTTCACTGTCATTCCATTAAGGTTCAAGAAAACTTGTTTCATTTTTGCAACTTGTTTTCTGGAGAAAGTTCACTTCACCATGCTGAGTGTTAACAGCTTCTACCGGCAGTGCTGCTGTAGAGCTGCAGATCAGTAGTTCTTTGACGCGCAAGTAAATCAATGGAACTCCTGCAACATCTAATTAATTTGCAGTTGTTGTGAAGTTTCTGCAAATGGTTGTTATTGGTGATGAATGCTACTGACCCAAAGTGTACAAACTAGAGAATAAGAGGAACAGGTGAAGGCTCCGGGTTGGATCCTCTGATAGCCATCGCCAGCGCTTTCCTGACCTCAGTGGAGCAACATCAGCTGAGAACATGGCACATAAAATTTAACGTTGCTTGAACTGCTTCAGGATTTAGTAATAATGCAGCTTATGTAGGCACCTATGCTGAAAGTTTCAAAGCTACGTAGGGGAACTGAACGCTAGCTGTAATGAAATGGGCGCTGCAAACCCTTAGATGGCTTCCCAGGTCCCAGCGCCAGGAGAAATGCGGCCACGCAGTGCACGGCTCAGCTCCTTGCTGCTGCTTCTGGGACTCCATGGGCTTCCCTTCCCCCAGAGGTCGGCCCCGTCCCCCTGCTGCTTGTAAAGGGACTGCATTTTAATCATCGCGGTACAAATTCTGGCTGCTTTGCTAGCAAACCTGTAGCTTGGTAAACACGGGCAGCGTAATATAAATTTTCCAGTTTTCAATTTCGACACGACTTTGTAATTTAAAAGGTAATTCAGGAAAGACACATTTTGAAACTCGATGCCGCTTGTGCTCGCTGCTGTTTCTGTTTGACTGCTCAGAATGCAACTGCTGTATGAGAAAGTGATCTAATTTCCGTTGTTGCTATAAATTCATTCCTAGCGCTATCCATTAAAACTAATGGAATTATATCGGGATTAGTTTTGGCCCACTTTAGAATTTTTAGACACTGGAAAAAAAATTATATTATGCTTGTCAGGAGGTAAAATAAGTCTGAGACGGCCTTCCATGAATTCATATTTCATCCTTTATTAATGTTACACTGTAATGATGCCCTGTATTACTTTTCTAGCAGCTAAACCATTACGCTGTTTTAAGGGATTTTATGTGGTCCCTCGGGGACACTTACAGGTGGCTGCAGCAAAGCATCTCCACACGTGTGTGTGTGTGTGTGTGTGTGTCTCTCCATGAAGGTATGTGCGTGTACATCTCTATGTGTGTCTATGCGTGTGCCTGTGTAGGTGTATGAGCGTATGTGAACACAAGTAAAAGCCAGGAGACCTCTGCAGATGGAAGCATTTTTTAGTGTTTTGTAAGAATTTATGAATCTTTCCGTTTTGCTCTGTGTATTAAATAAATCTTAAAATTAAGAGCAAAATAGCATCTAAACGAGATAAATTTTATTAGTCATCGCGACAGCCGAATTCCTAATTTCTAGGCATTTAGCAACGCTGCTGCTTTTTTGGTTGGATCTTGAGAGAAATTTTATTAAAATGCAAATAGTGTAGCTGCAACAGCATTCCCTGATTAAATGAAAGAAGCATCGCTTAGTACTCGTTGAAGTCAAATGTAATCAAGATAGAATTGACTTTAAATTCAGTTCATGTAAACAGTGCTCATTCTAACTCTTAAAAATCCATAAAATAACAAAAATGCCAGCGTTATTTTTTGAATGGGTACAAGGTAAAGAGAAAACTGCTTACATGCTGTATACATTTATAATGGGAGTAGTGCTAGCCTAAGGTACCTGCAGGACTGATACTCCTCCACTGCTATAAACCTGGGAATATATATGGGAATGTGGTGGGATTCTTGCAGGCTGAGCAAAGTGGAGACCTCTTGCACGTTTGCAGCCTGGGCCACCCCTTGTCCTTCCTCATTCACCGCAGGGTCGCACAATCCCGAATTGCCTCGCAGGTGTTGTGTGACAGGAGCACAGAAACGTGCCCGCTGGCTGAGCCTTTGGGCTCCATCCCCAGTTACTCCTTCAGAAAAACACCCAGCAAATACCCAGTTCCATGAATATCTCCTGGTGATACGTCACACCCCTCAGTTTGGACAGACAGGATTAAGATCAGGATGCAAAGGAAAGGTTGCAGCCTGTATTAAAGACCTGGCACTGTTCATGCCTGTCTGCCCCTCTGACTGGGGGCTTTTAGGAGTCGCTTTGTGCTGAGGGAACAAACAGTGTGCTTGCTAAGCAGCGTGCGTATTTTGCTTACTAAGAAGCAACTCCTAATTTCTCCATTAAGCCCTAATGTTCTGAAGAGCGTGTGACTGGCAGGTAAAAGCTTGTATCGATGTAGTGTTAATGCAAGGCTAGGGAAATGCTTGTGGAGCCTTGAGATCTCCGACGTCTTGTGTCTTGGGAAGATCACTGTCGTGAGCAATATTTCAGCCCTGCTAACTTCTGAAGGCAAAACGTGGCAGAAGGTGGAAGCGAGTGGATAAATGTTCTTCGGGCCCGAGTTCTCCCAACTGATTTCTACACTGACCATAATGAGTTGGAGATGTAGGTGCTTGCTGTACGGGCTGCTGAGCAAATGGGAAAATCTTCACCTTCAGTGAAGGAGGATGCTATAAACCCATCTTTAGAGCGAATAAACAAACCCCGTGAGCTCGGTTTGCAGGCAGAGCGTGCAACAATGCTGCATCTACCTCCCTGCTTTCTTTTGTACTGAGTTTTGCTTTATTTTCATATTGATTTACCTAAGGAGAGCAATTTAACTTTTAAGTGAGTTGCCTGGGGTTTTTCTCAACAATGGCTTAGGCCACGTTCAGCAGAAACATTCGTATTAATGTTGTGATGGTCTCCTAGCAGCCCAAATTAGATTATCCAGGAAGAAAATTCTATTTTGAATTACTCTGATTTCTCGTGGTTTTATGTATTCAATATTTCTCCCTAGATGATCACTCCTAATAACAATCATTATGCACATTTCCCAGACATTACACTGAGTGATTTAAACTTGAAGAAATTTCTTTTTGGAAGCCAATTGGTACAAAGTGCTGGCCCATTTTAACTTGACCAGTAAAGTGCAAATGAAAATTAATTCACTTTGCAAAGTGTGTTTCAGGATGTGTTTAAGGAAATGAAAATCAACGAATCAAAGGTCATTCTTGGAAAGAAGGTGCAGAAATGTGGAGAAAGTGCCTTGGAACACATCTCCTAATTAAATCCCCGTGGAAGAAATCATGGTGAAATGTAAAGACCAGAGTCACTGCAGCCAGGACGGGTCAGGCAGGTCAGCACATCAGTTATCGAGATGCTTTGACTGCCTTATTGCAAATGGCTGTAGCAAAAACTAAGCTAGTGTATTTGGGAGTAACAAGAGGCAACAGGTTCATAATTCCTCCTAGTAATAACCTGTTTCACTCTAAATTTCATATACTTCCGCTTAATATTGCGCTCCATTAAAAAAAAAATTGCTTCATAAAAGTTTTACAAGTGGTATAATTGGAAAGAAGGGTGGAATCTCTGTGAATCCCACTCATTTCCCTTTCTGCAAATCTGTCAATTTCTGATGAAACATTTGCATCATGAACGTGATCTCCCGAAGGCTGCTCACTGGAAGCAGGGCGTCCAGCTAACGGTGCTCACGTCTTTCTGAACTGGGTCCGGGATCCTTTTCTCCAAGGCTTTTTGCTGATTGCTCTTAGAATTTCAATCTTTAAATCAATTTATTTTACTGAATCTTTCCTGCTTCACTGGCAGTGAAGTACTTTATTATTTTTTATATTGAATATTCTTTAGTGGTAGTGAAGATTGTATTTAATTGCATGTGTGAAGCACTTTGGGCAGATTATTTATAGTCCAAAGGACAAAGAAAGGAATAATCCTACAAGATTCTCATTGCCACCATCAGTATTCTACATGATGACAAAGGAAAAAAAGTGACCCTGTTTCTAAATGTGTGTGATGTGCAGGGAAAAGTGGCAGAAAGAGTATGGGGCTGTTCTTCGGTGGTGATGTAGCGGACCATGTATGTCCCTTACGTTCAGGCTTTCTTAATCTTCAATTGGACTGTTCTTTATTTGACTTGTGCTATTTCCTGAGCTGAGTAGCTGAAAGGCTGAAATGTTAACTTTTCCTTTTCTTCTTTTCTTTTTTTTTTTAATGTGAAAAATATTGTGCATCTTTTGGTAGAAGTGACTGAAATTCAGATTTGCATCCTTGCCCTTGGGGTGCCAAATCCAGGTCGTTTTTGTTTGTTGAGGCAGGGTTGGGGTTAGTTTTGGTTTAACCTCCTTGGACTGACAATGAGTGCTAAACATGTCACATTGTGTTTCAGTGTGTCACTTTGCTGTAAACAGGCCAGTGGTACAGGTAACTTAAACTCCACCGAGGGACTACTGAAAAGCAGAGAGGAGCGTTAGCCGTTTCATGGGCTGAATAGAAAAAGATAGGATGAAATCATTCCAGAAGCAGAAAGGAAACACGATTTCCATGCTGCTTTATGATTTATACTTTCTGAGCTGTGCTACAAAGGACAGCAATGAAAGGAAAGCAAAACATCCTCTGGTGATATTCCAGTAACATTAGAGATTACGGAGGGATCGCAGCTGAAGGCTGCCAAGCTCCCCTCAGCAAGGCTTGGCCAAGGAGCTGCGCTGTCCCCTCCAGCCCCGCTCTGCCAGTGCTGCTGTGCTCCAGTGGATCTGTGCGTGCCCTGGGACACCCTCTGTCTTTGCCCCTGCGTTTCATTTTCTTCCAATCCTTCTCAGTAATTTCAGGAATCAGGAGGCCGACCGTGGAGATCTGGTAGCCTGCAGCAGCTCTGCTCTATTTTCATGTTATCTGTTGGCCCAGGTGGGCTTAACACCGTGCTTTGGAGGCCAGCAGGGAAAGATTTAAAAGGATTACAAAGAGCAAAAGGTATAGACAAAAGCTGTGGTTCCTCAGCAGTGTCTCCTGCATGTCTTGGACCAGTGCTGGGCAGCACTGAGATGCAGAAGGAAGTGGGGGTGCTCTTCCATCAGCAGTTTCTCCACTGCCGCCCAGGTCAGTGCATAGGACAGGGAGAACCCTGTGCTTCCACACACCCAGCTGGAAAGCTTCCCACAGCATCCCACAACCGATTTCTTCTGAGTTGTGATGATGTGGTATCCTTGATCGGAGTCACCTGATTGTTACTGGCAGAATTGAGAAAATCTTTTCTGGGATAATGTGTAGTGGATGCAGCACTAACACTCTCCTGCTTTCTGACTGCAGTCCCGGAGGTACGTACAGGGCGGCGTCAGTGTGACAGGTAGAGCTGGGAAGTATAATTTACAAAGTGGAAATTGCCCTTAAACTTCTAATGATGATGTCTGGAAGGCTGAGGCTTACATTGCTGAGGCTTGGCCTAGATGTCTGCATAGAAAAACATGCTTCTTTCCATCACCTTACTAATCCCAGTTCAGCAGATTTGACCCTGCTGCAGCAAAGGCCTGAATGCGAGTCCTCAGCCAAATGCAGAGCGGAGATGAAGGAACAACACGGGGACAATGTGGCCTCCCCGGCCACAGCAACACTGAGCACTGTGTTTGAATGGGATGCAAGGGTGAAAGCTCTGCTCGGGTGTGAGGAGCTGAGACAGGGAGAAGGGGAGTTTCTCAGGTTTCCGATATTGCCTTGAAATGTATGCTAATAGCCGTGCTAAACAAAAACTTATTTTGTGACTTGCACAAACTTCTGCACAGGATTTCTGACCTCCTTGAACTTGGTTCGGGTTCTTTGTCTTCCTGCATTTGTGTATTTTGCACTCTTCTTAGCTGTGGCTAATTCAGCCCCAGGAGGTATCTCTGATTTGCTGTATCGTATGAACTGTTGAATTCAGCCATAAAATTTAGCATGCAAAACTCTGTTTTTTCTTGTAACTATGATTCAAAAACTCTATCTCAAAGATGCCACATTCTGTTTTGTGGGACTTCTAGAACAGTTTATGCTATCGCTTCTTTGGGCTTCATACATATTTTGTTGAAAGGAACTTTTCCAATATACTGGGTGTTTTATTTTTGTGTTCATTTTGGCAGAATAAGTTTAAATCCTCTCAGTGGAACGAGACTAGTTTAACCAAGGTTAAATGCTTGCTGAGTTGGAGTATTAGAGATTTTTTGGAAGGTTTGTGTCTAAGGTTGAAGGAGAGGAGCATGTATTTGGTGGAGCTCTGGAAGTCTCCATTTCACAAATTTAGAAGACTTGTCTGTTGTTGCCTGCTCACCATAAGATATTCCTGTGTTCTGGGCGAGAAGCTTCATAAAATGTGAATCCTCTAATCTGCTGAGATAGACGTTGAGAGAAACTTTATTGTCAGGATTGGCTTCAGTTGCAAAACTTGGATCTGCAGTGCCAAGAGCCTCTCACTCGTGTTCCATAATGTCTTTCCAGGCTGCTGAGCATACCCAGGCAGTGGCTTGGTTCAGCGGTAGAATCACGATGGAGCTCTCACTCAGGACCCTCTTTTTTAAGGTTCTTCCACTTGTGTTTTTATAGACTTAGCATCTTTTCAGTTCTTTGTCTTGCCTCAGAAGGTAATATTTCCAGACCCGATTTCATCCTCACCTCTCCGCGCTGGCGTCCTTTCCAGCCCGTCTGCGTATTTGCTGAGCGTGGTGCCCCGGGCTGGGCTCAGGACGCAGTGAAGCTGTGCACGGTGGATGACTTCGTGTACTCCCATGTTCCGGTTGGAAACAACTCTTTGTGTTGCTCACTGAGCTGCAGAGATTTGGTTCCATATAATCCTTTGTCCACAGCTTGACATAGTTGGAAACAAAGGCATTTCCTAATGCGATTGCTCAACCTGTTTCATTGAAGAGCTCCCACGTTTTTCCCCTTCTTTCTGCTGTCACTGGAACAGACAATTTGAACTATTCTAGCTGTCTGTTGTTGTAGTAAGTGCAGGTCTACCTTCATGTTTGTTGTGTTGCTAGGGAATGTGTGCAGCTTTTGTTGCTTTTGAATTATAGCTGCTAGCACTTATCTTTAGCAAATAGTGTTTATAGCAAGTTCTTTGAAAGCAGTGTAGTCATTTGTATTTAAGACAGAATTATGGCAGCAGCAAACAATTATAGGAAGGAATTTAACCCAGTGTTGCTTTTACACACAGGAAACCGCTTACTCACATTCATTATTCATTTTTGTAAGAACAGTTTCCTTAAATTTCTGGGGAAAAAAAAATGGAAGAAGAGGATTTTACTAGTGCTGGCTAAAAGGGAGAATTTCCATTTGCCAAGTAGGGTTTCTGTGAAGTTAGAACATTTTGTGGAGCCTTAAACGTTTCAGTGATCCCATGGGAAGGGGTGAGGATCGAAGGAGTGAAAGAGGGCTGGGGAAATGGAATTACTGGGATGAGAAACTGGGACTTGAACTTTCCATATTGTTTCATAACAGCGATGCGCTCTCGCATCCTCTTTCCACATGGAGAAGCTCAGGTTTTATTCAGAAAGGGGCCGCTTTGGCCCTGTTTTATTTTCGTGGCTGGATTAAAAATGGATTTAGTTTTGTTCAAGTGTAAAACAGAAAATGTTTTCCACATTTTGTTGTGGTGACATTGAAAATTCTCACAAAATGGAATTGTCATTGTCTGGTCAATTCTAATTTGCCGGCATTCAGAAATCATTCCAGACAATTATATCACTCCATTTCTGTTTTGCAGACATTTTGTTGCCTATTCTAGCAACATGTGCCTTGTTCTGTAACCAAGAAAAAAAGGGGTGGAATGAGAAGATCTATCTTGGTTCAAAACCCCAGAGGTCCACTGTAAGCAAGGGACATCGATGCGTTGTGTTCGCAGAAAGAAACCATTGCCTTACTGAAGTGCGAATCCAGTACAGCAGCCCAAGAGTCAACTGCAGGGCCCTCGGTAGAAAAAAGTTGGTGCTGCAAATTGCCCTGGTGAGGGATGGGTTGAGCTGCCATCTTTTGTGCTGCCATCTAAAACTTCTGTGGAGATGGTGAATGTGCTTGGTGTCACCCTGGGGCAGGGAAAGAGCTTCATGACAACACAGACAAAGTGAAACTGTGCGTTAAGTGAGAGGTTTATTGTTTGGGTTTTATTTTTTTCATTCTGGAGTGCCGTTTGCTGACTTTTGGAGATCTTAGCGTTCTTTTTCAGAATGCCTTTCAGCTGCACTGCAAAAATGTAATCCTTATGACAGAAGTCAGATGATAGTATAAGATTTTTTTTTTCCTCTCTCCAAACTGTAAGAAAAACAAACGCCCTCCCTACTCACTCCCATTTAGCCTAACAATTTATGGACCTGTAAGTTTTGATGGAAGTGTGTTTCTTTTTTCAGACATCTTTGTTTTATGATAGGACTTTAGAAAGAGCTGACAGGAGAGACATAATCTCCCTTTATATCTTGACCATATGTAATTTGTGCTTTCCAGTGCCATGTACTTCTAATTACTGAGACCTACACAGTGATGGTCAGGATGAAATTTAGAACTTGGGCCTGAAGGGGCTGAAGGTGATGGTTCTGCAGGTGCTCCTGGCTAACAAAAGGATGCAAACTCTGAGAGCTGGGGCCTCTCTGAAGTCTGTGGGTTGGGTGTCCTGGAACAAGGACAACACCTGAGCTTGCTGCCAGGAACTTTCAGCTTGCTGTTAGCACCCACGCTCCCCTGCAGGGACACGTTTCCAGAAGAGCATTTTAGTGCAAAGAACACAGTTCTTGTTTCAGCAAAACACACCAATACAACTTTTTTTTGGTCATTTTATGTGTAGTTCCTACTGTCTTATGAGATTGGAAAATGAAACTAGCTCTAAGGCAGTGTGTAATTCCTTGAATATGCAGTAAGTGAAATAAGCTTTCTAATTAAAGGTGTCTATAGCTACAGAAGCTCTAAGTCTCCATTTCTTCTCTTTGAAATAAACTTTCCCCTGTTGTGTGCTGTTCTTTCTGAGTATCTGCAGCTTTATTTTGCCTCTGTGGCATTAGTGAGAATTTACAGTAAGCCTGGGCAGATTGGCTGCATTCTCAGCTGTAGATACATGTAGTAGATCCCTATTACCGCTGTAATTTTTTGTTAGTATCAGCTGCAAATCTTGCTCTAGGTTTTATTTCTCCTTTTCACAGCTGTGTGATGAGAATGTGAGCTTCTGGAGATGCCGGAGTCCTCCAGGACAGCAGTGCTAACCAGTCTGGCTTTCATGCTGAAGAGCTTCTTTTTGCTTGGGCACTGCTTGGTGAAAACATCCTTGGGTGTGCCTTAGGTCTAGTGATGCTGAAGTGTTTTTTGGTGCATGTGCTGAGGCTTGGGGTTTTTTTGTGTGTGTTTTTTTTTCACACTATCTTTGCAGGCTGTGTAGGCCTCCTGAACATGCTGCATGCTATTGGCACCAAATGCTATTCCCCTGCTTTTCCATTCACTGCTGTGACTGCATGGCTGATGCATGTCTCTATATACTGCTTTAATTCTGTTTGATATTATACATTATTTTACACCCCTGTGTTAAACTGTCCTATTAAATGCTCTGAGATACGTTTTTGTAGCCCTGGCTGGGATCCTTCCCTTAAAATAACAAGAGGTGAATTTTCAAGAAGCAAACCAAGAGAAAAAGCTGTTAAGGCAAGGATTAAGCACTCCTTCAAATGGGAGCAAATACTTGGGCAGGCAAAGGATAGACTCTTGAAGACAAAACGCTGTTTGTCTAACCGGGTTTCCAGCTTTCTGAGGTGATAATGGGATCGTTAGGAAGGGTGGGCTGGAAGACCTGTAAGAGCAAGGTCTCTTCTCAGCTGTTCTAAGGAAGCTGCAGAACCGGAGGCCTGAGATGTGCAGGCAGGAAGGAGACAGGAGGGTGATCGAAAACGTGGCCTAAATGCCCGCCCTGTTCTCCGATTGCTGGGGGTGAATTTCTTTGGCTGGCAGTCGGGAGCACTTGGCCCCATCTGCGGAGGGGGGGGGGTGGGAGTCGGCCAGGGTAGGCCTCTCCTGAAAGAAACAGCCCCCAGGCAGCTGCAGCCTGAGCCTGGGACGCCTCACAGTTTGTGGGCACCAGGAGAGGGGTTCCAGTTACTGAGTGCATTGCTCCCGGGAGCGATGTCCTTTCTCCTGTGGAACGGATGGCAGGAGAGGACCACCGCTAAGGGCCTGGTCTCTGCCAGGCCGTGAGCTGCGGCATTGCTGACTGTTGCAGGCACGGGCTGGGTGAGGGGACCGATATTGCCTTCTGCTGTCACTGTCATCACACGTTCTGGCATCTCAATTACTGTTGTAAAGTAATGAAAGGGGTTGTCAGGTCAGATAGGTTAGATGAATTACCCAGCTCAGTTACTCCTATCCAAAATGATCCATATCACTTTGCTGAGTGTCAGCATGTTTCTTACTTGAGAAGCTGCACTTGAGCTCTAGTTTCTCTCTTAACGACGGTGTGAGCCGTCGTTAAGGAATTCTTTGGGGTTTAGGTCTCTTGATTGAGTCCATATCAAAGAAAGTGTCAAACCATTTCTATGGAAAAATATTTTAACATTAGAAAGACATTCAGGAATATAAAAGAGGAAAAAACTACTGTACAGAAAATAAACTTGTTCACAAATGAAGGATTTTAATATGGGTGAACTCACTGATTTCTCAATTTACCTTTTCAAATAAAAATGGAGCCTATTCAGTTGCAAAAAAAAAATGCAGTAAAGATCCCGGGGAGCAGGGGGTGGGTGGGAACCCAATGAGCAGTTTTTATTTTCACATTTCATTGTGTTAGTAGCTATTTAATCCTGTCCCCACCATGCTAGACTTAGTACGGGTAGGTAGGTAGAAAGAAAGAGCTCTGCTTTAGATTGCTGCAGAGAGGTTAGTGTTGCAGGGAGCACGTGTTCGCTCTTATGATTTCATTTGGTAAAATGAGCAACTGGCAAAAAAAAAAAAGAAATTTGAAGAATTGTGAAAAACACAGAATAAAAGCAGAAGGTATGAATGAGCCTCAGTCCCCAGGCTGTGTTAGCTGCATGTTTCATTGAAGTATATTATTTCTTTTCCAGTTGTTGCAGGGTATAGCAGAGCAGAGGATAGTCTGCCTGGGGGTTGGCAGTGATAAGGGATGTGTGAAGATAAGCATCCATTAGAATTAGGTAGGAATTTTTTTCTCCATGATGCAAAAAGCGAAGAAAATGAATCTGTATTTTTTTCTAAAGCCACATTTTAGGAAAAAGAAGAATTAAATTGAAATAATTACATTTGGATAACTATTGCATTCCTAATTAACAATAATTTTTCTCAAGATAAAGTGATTCTTGAAAAGGCAATTCACTCTTTTTAAAAGGCTTTTCCCCAAACCAGAATTTATACCTTTCTAATGATGATGCACATTGTGTGAATGTTTCCCTAGAAGTTTGCTGGGCTGCTGGTGAAAACAAAGTACCTTTTTCAGCAGTGCTCCAGAGATGACTGAGTTCAGACTCTGCACAAGCAGCGTGTAAAGACTGGCAGAGAGGATCTAACCCAACTTCCTTTCTAATAGGAAGTAACCTGGAAGTGTGGAACCCCTCTGTCCTTCTGCTAAGCCATGTGTCTCGAGCAGAGGGTTGGGCCAGACACCTCATCTTTCCTCTCCTTCATAGGGCTGAATGGATTAAAAAATCTGCATGTCCTCTAATTATATCTCTATTGCTTGTGCTACACTATATCTGGTACATTGGCCTGGTTTGTGTGCTCATGTGTAGGCTTCCTTGTGATGCTTTCTCACAGAAGGGGGCTGCCCATTGCAATCTCCTTCTTCCTAACTGGAAAAAAGAAAAGATCTTGATTAATGCAGAGCTTGGTGACTGCTCTGGAAGATAAACCATACTTTAGAACACCGCCGTTCACCTCACTTAGCAGCCAACTCAAATTCAACAGTTGCAGGTTTCTGGTGTCCACCTGGGTTTCGTGCAGTTGCTTGGTGAGGCTCCAGTATGTGCTGGGCTTAGTTTGGGGTATGTGATTCAAAATACAGAATGGAACATCTTTGCTTTGGGGAGAGGGGGAGAGGAGTTGTAATACAATCTAACGAAGTAGTACTTTTCCATTTCCAGTGAGTTTTGTTCTACAATAAAACTGCCTTTGTCTGCAGCGATAGTGAAAACTCAAATTAGAACATATGAATCCAGAATATCAATCAGGTTGTGAACTATGTGAGATGCCTAGAAAATGAAAAACAAAGAATGGATTAGTGTTGGTCAAAAGCGTGGGTAAAAGAAGAGCAATAAATTCCAAGAGCAAATGTAACCAGATACAATGAGATTAAAAATGAATCAAGGTCAATCGTTGACTAAAACAGTTTAGTATAGATAAATAGAGTAATCAGGACTTTATGAGGCTTTATCACAAAAGTCTTTAAAAAGGGACTTGCCCAAGGACATCCAGTGCATCACACCAAAAGCAGAACTCAGGCCCTCTGAACCTGCATTCTGCTCAGCCATGAGTTGCAGATGCCCAAAACACTGTTGGCAGAAAGGTTTCTGCCTGTACTCGGGTTTCTCAGCGCTCTTTCTGAAAAGCAACAGCAGGTATGTGAGGTGCAGCACAGGCACGCAGTGTGCTGGGTGGCACATTGCTGGGCTGACGGGGCAGTGCGAGCACAGCAGCCTGGGGAAGCTCTGCTGCTCCGGGGCATCGTGTGCTGGGTCTGAGGAAGGTCGGAGCGACTCCTGCCTGAGCCTGACAGCCATAAAACAAGAGAAACCTCTTCAGTGCTTTGCTGTTTCCCCTATGAAAGCAGTATTACTCTCTGAAACCTTGAAGTGCCCAATAATCCTTGATATCTTCTCTCTGGCTGGGCACAATGATGAGTATATGCTAGATTGCAGAGAAAAACATATAGATCAGTGTTTCCAAAATGATCATAACGCTTTGTTGCACTGCTTTACAATCTTCCAAAGCGCTTTACCGATATTCCTTTTTCAGACTCAATGCAGGGATGAGACAAATGTGATCAATATGCACATCTCGTGGGTAAGGCGAGTGCAGGCCAAGGGGAATGGGAACTGTGCTCGTGTGCAGTCCTCAACCAGCAGCAGGAGGTTTGTACCACTCCTAGAGATAAGTGGTTCCATCTTGGCCAGGGCTTGGGTGACTTTCTGGTGGCAGATGAGGAAGTTCCCAAGCTCTGCCAGGCCCCAGCTTTCTGCATCCCGCTTTGTTTGAGTGGGCTGCCCATCACTGGGGACAGAGGCAGGTGCTCTGTACGCTGCCACAGTGATGGGAACAGTGATCTCTGAGATCTGATTTTTGGCTTTTTTTGCCCTTCTGTCAGAGGAGGGACTTCTCCAAGCGGTTCCTACTTTGTAGTGCCCCAAATAATTCATGTTAGCAAAATGCAAACGAATCATTGCAGTCTAAGACATTTTGATGGTAACTGGTCATGGTTCACTTTGTATATTCACATCTATTGCAGTTGTCAGTGCAAATGCTATAGCAGCCTATCTGACCTGCACATTTACACATGGAAAAGGAAGTCTTTGCATATATCCAATTCATCTTCAAGTGAATACATCACGGGACTCTGCCCTGATGTGGCAGAGCAGTGACTACACGCTCCAGTTGGGCAGCTCCATGTACAGGTGGAAGCCTTAGGTAGAAAAGCGAAGCAGACATCTGGAGAGGTAGCCTCCCTGCTGGAGGAAGCTTTGGCCTTAACTTGTCTGTCAGCACAGTTTGGAAGGCTTGCCATGGGAATTAATTTGGGCAACCATATGTATGCTGTCCTGCAGTAGTGCGATGCTCCCAAACAAGGGATGCCCTCAGCGTTTCAGCTGGTGTGGGAGGCAGAGCTCCAGCAGACTTCTTAAGTTGATGGTAACAGTGCTTTCCGATGCTTTATTGTGAAAATTCAATTTCGTAAGTATTAATTTAATACAAAAACCTTTGTCAATTAGATAGCCTCATAATCTTATTTTAGCTCTGGATGTGAAAGGCACCCAGACATTTGTCTGTCTGACTACCAACAGCTGCAGACCGCGAGGGAAAATCAGAAGGCAAAAAACAGAGCAGGGATTTTGTTTGTCTGAGCAGATGAGAATAATTTATATGTACAGGCTATTTATAGGAAGGCTGCAACGAGCTAATTAATTGTTTATAGGGAGAACTTTAAAGAGCATAACCTGAGATCTGACATTCTGTGTAATAATTATAATTAGAGATGAGCTGGAATCAAAAATCAGGATGTGAACACAGATACATTTTAGAAAACTTTTGAATCTGGTCCAGACCTCAGCTGTGCAGCTTCTCGCAGCCCTCAGGGCAGGCTAGAATGAAATCCTGGGCTGGAATTCAGCCTTCTGTGTTCTTGTAAAGTACAAATCTGCATCCACATTATGCAGTTGTGTCCATCTCTTAATCATCATCTGGCAGAGTGGGGGAGCGGCACTAAATGGGGTTGCTGTGCTTTTGTTAGTACAAATTTGCTGGTTTGGTTTTTTTTTGTTTTTTGAAGAAATAACTCAGAAAAGCTTACTGAGCTGTGAATTTGGATCTTGTAAAGGTAGCACTGAAATTTATAGGGTGATTGTCAACCTTCTAAATTATTTAAATAGCATCCTAATTTCTGTGAAGTCCTCTTCAGCATTATAGGAAAGGATTGGTGTATTGGTGCTTTCCAGATGTGGAGGAATAACTGAGAAGAACTGGAACGCTCGGCTTGGAAAGGCAGTGGGGCACCAGGGGCACGGGCCGTGGCTATGCCTGGCACTCGCCAGCATGTCTTTCCCACTCCTGTGCAAAAGCACCCAAGTATTTTGAAACTTGGTTCTAATTCTAAACTAATTACAAGTCAACCACTGTGTTCTATGTAAATAAATAGACAACGGTGAACCCACAATGAAAAAGCATTGAGTAGCCAGAGGATTAAATCTCAGTCAAATATTTATCCTAGCCAGCGTTTCTCAGTTTATATGAGAGCCCTCTAAGCTGAAAGAGAAATGCATCCGAGGGAAGGCGACGTCCTGCCTGTATGATTCAGTTAACAAATATGCAGCTGAATTTCAGATTTTGTTTGTTTTTCTTCCACGTACCAGAGGTAATTGCTCAAGAGTTTACGGTACTTTTTATAGGATGCTGGTGAGCTTGGAAGCTGTCTTCATCGTGGTGCAGCAAATCCGTATTGTAAGGGGCATCCAGAAAGGCTTGCAGGGCAGGGGTGGCACTTTGCCTGCAGGGCAGGCAAGCACACTTGCTTCTGCAGCCGTCACAGCCAGAGGAGCGCAGGTATGAACAGAAGGCCTGCGGAGCTGCAGCATGTTTGGATCCCGTGAGATCCCGTGTGAGCAGCTGACTGTGGCTGTCCAGCATTCAGCATTGCATTAGCAAGGATGCCGTGCACTGCGGTGCTCTTGACTCAGTGGGTGTGGGTGTGATTCGCTGCTGACGCTGCTTTGCTTGTTTTCATCCATTTCATCTGAGAAATGACTTCTGGCTGCTCGTGGCCGAGGTTATGCTTTCTTTTCCTTTCTTAATTTCTCCTCCTGATTGATTGGTTATTGACTTAAACCTTTGTGCATGTCAAGCTGGGGACTCTTCAGTGTATCGTCAGTGCGTTTCCAGACAAACAAGCGTACTGTCACCGGACTGACCGGCTCCTGAGCTGCACCATCTCATGCTCCAGGACCTGCAGCGTGAGCCCTCCCCTCCCTGTTCAGCAGGTGCTAGGAACTGCTGTGTGACGCTATTATTTTCCCTCGTGTCGGTCGCAGACGATGTTTTGCCCCTCAGGGGAGCTTTTCTGACGCATAAATACATTGCTCTAGAGCTTCTCTTCCACCATGGTGGTTTATAAAAGTGGGGGTTGGTTTCCCCAACTCAAGCTGAACTGCAGACCTGAGCTTCCTCTGTGGAGCACTGCTGCTAACTCAGTGCTGCTCGAGGAACTCTTCATCATTCTTGTCTTCTTCGCCGAACTCGCATGTCTGTCTAATGAGGACCACACGCATAATCTTTTATTTATGTTATGGTCTATTTATCAATGTGAGGTGAGATTTTGACCTTATTGTACAAACTTCAGTATTCCCAAGATGTGTCAAGATATGGTTTCCTGCAGCTCTGCCCTCCTTCACCCTTTTGAATTTTCATTGCACTTTTTGTGATGAAGATAATTAAGCCACACTCATATATAAGCACCACTGCAAGGTTTTGTCAGCTAGGGAAAAGATCTCTGAATATAACTGAAGAAAAAATCTCTCTCTATGTAAGTGTATTGTGTACGGAGCAGGAGCTTTTCTTCTGAACTAAGTCAGAGTTGGCTCAAATCAAGAAGTCATTTTACTAACGGCATTGCTATGAAAGCAAACTATTGACCCGTCCTGTGAATGTATGCTCATCTCCGTTCAGTCTGAAGCAGTAAGGGAAAGAAAAAACAGACGCTGTTATTATAACCTTCCTTTCTGTCATTCCAAATGATGAAGTGGTGATTGCTGTGGGTTTACAAAATATTTACCTTCCGATGAACGCTGAGCTTGGAACAGCTGAATCTGAAAGGCAAAAAGAGGGATCAATGGGGGCTCGAGTCAGCAAGTGGAGACTCGGGGCAAATTCAGCTGTAGTGGGGGTCTGGTTTAAAAAAAAAAAAAAAAAAAAAAAATTGTTTGGGCATCTACACTGAGCTGGGCCCTGTATGACTTCAGTTTTCACTCTGTGTGGTTTCCAGAACGTTTTTGGTTGCTTTGTTTTCACAGTGTGGAGATATTTTCTTATCGTTTCTGACTTTGCCCATCCATTGAAAAGCTTTGCTCTACATAACACATCCAGTTGTCCAAGTTTTTGGTGATCCAAAGGTCTCAAGCCAATGACTTATAGAGAGAAAACTCAGATGCTGCATAGCTCTGGGTATAAATGAGAGGTCTTTGGGATAAGGTGCGCCTTCTGAACCGCTGCAGCCCAGTGAGCTTAGGAAATTAGACTAATGGAGCCTTGCTCTTCTCTCTCTGGAAACAAAAACAGAATAAATGAAAATGCACAGTATTTTTCTGCTTTCCTGTTGCACTTTCTACCCGATCAGAATTCCAGAGAGCGCTAGCAGCAGACTCTGAACTAACATGCGGTCGTTTCAGCTAGGCTTCAGTTTTGCCATGAAAGTCAAATCAAACTGTGAACAACCCCACAAAAAACATGCACACAAATGAGCCCGCAGTTGGATGATTTTGTCAGATCTTGTTCTCCATGTGCAGTACCTTTAAAGACGGGTAGAAAATTACAACATGGGGTGATGTTACACATGTGTGGGCATCTTCCTGTTAAAGCTGGGCTGCTGTTTGCATGTGCTCTGTCCTCCCCCACACCAGATCCCAGCAGCTGCTCCTTGTCTTACATCTCAGTGTTTTAATTCAGAGATTTAACTTAAGCTAACTTGACTCTTCAGGCAAGAGTCCATGCCTTGTGAACAGCAAAGCAGATTTTGCCTTATGAGCATGCTATGGACGGAAGCATGCAAGGTTTGCCTGGCTTTAGTTTTACCTGTTTCCAGGGATACTGGAATTTGCTTAAATAAACTGTGTTTCTAATTTTCTCTCTTCTTATCAGGAGAGTTGTGTGCATTCTGTTTCTGCTGCTGGCTTCAGATAGTGCGCAGGGGCTGAACAGCAGTAAGTTTCAGTTTGTGTGAAAAGATAGGGCTCCATAAAATGTGTTTTAGATTCTTAATTGACATCAAGTCATTAATCTAATTTATGTGGGGGCCAGGTAGAATACTTCATCCAAAGACCGAGGTATGAAGGAGGGACTGTTGGATTTGATGTAATGTGCTGCTAATCACTTGCACAAAGCGTGCATGTCAGACTGCAGGGCTAGGACACGTGCTGTCATGATTTCCGTGATACTGCCTGGGTATCACAACAGTCCTTTGTCGTCATTACAGCCTGATAAAGTAAGCCCACTAATTTAAAGGTACTCTACAACTTTGCCTCGAGTGGATTTATGTGTATATGTTTGTTCTGGCTCATAAAAAAATAAATAAAGTGCACAGAACAATTTCTCGTCACCTCTGGGATTACATGCCAGGATGATTTGTCAGAACTCCTGCAGCTTCACTGCCTTCCACCTATTTCTTCCACCTTTCCCCTTTTCTTTTATTTTTAGATTTCGGTTTATTGTTTTTAAATTCAGTGAGATCACATTGCTACCTCAGGGGAGGAATTTTAAGCCGCTCCACAGTAAAAATGCCATTCTTTAAAAAGTTATGCTATTGCTCTACAGCTTTTCAGAAACATTCATACCAAGCCAGTGTAATGAAAGTTTTTAACTAGGCTTAACCATTCGTAAACAGGCATGGAGCAAAGCCTGGCTCAGAGCCCTGCTGGCTGGCCCCGCTTAGTCTGGATTTCCCTGAGTACAGGATTAGACCGGCAGGCAGGACCTGGGACACCGGACTGCACTATGGATTTCTTTTCAGAGTGCAACAGAGACTGGAGAGCCCAGACAGGCTGCCTTCGCTGCTGGAGAGCACAGTAAAATATTCATTAGCAGGGAAGGAGAAAAGGACGAAAAGCCGAGGTTCCTCTGAGATGTAGCGAGAAGAAAGGAAAAAAGTGAACTGTCATTGTTTTGGATACTTGTAGTAAATGCGCTGAGTGAAATAGCTGTATTGCAGCTGCAAGCCCCCCAGTATTGCAGTTCAGGTAATTACTGCAGCAGAACTTCTTCCTGAATCCTTATTTTTTTTGGTACCGATATTCTGAAATTTTGTTTGGCTTGAAGTTTCTTACAGTTGGTCTCTAAGCAAAGAATCCAAGCAATTCCAGGTTTGCGATGTGATTTTATTGTTCATACAAAATTCCTCCAACCACTTACAAATGATGTGCATGTGAAAAACAAACATAAGCTCCTTGTTATAATCCTAATTGAGCTGTAATAGCCTCCCACTGGGTACTTCTCTGTCCCTTACCGATACTAAATCCCTTAAAAAATCTAACCCCTAATCCACTTACTTTCTTTTGAAAATCAAATTAGGCAGCCAAGGGTACTGTTTGGTACCCGAGCGCCTTTGTAATCCAAACCCGGGTCTTGAAGTGAGACTGCAATTGCACATCCTGCTGGCTGTGAGCTGCCACCTGCCTCAGGGTTACCTGGGGGGGAAGCTCTCTGCCTCCTTCCTTCTCGCTGCCTTCTGCAGAGGGCTGAGGCTCCAAACAGCTCCCAGACAAACTGGCAATACATAAGCAACTTATGTAGGAAACGGTGAAAAAGTGAGGGCTGCTGCCTCAATGTTGTAACCCATGTGAGGGCACTGTGATGGATGGTACCACTGCCCCATCTGTGCTGGTCACAGCTTGGGAAAAAAATTCTTTTCTGGGATGGATGAGCCAGCCCAGATCACTGCCAAGGGCTGCTCACTTAAATTGCAATGGGCTCCTTGGAGTGAGGGCAGTGCTCTTGGATCTTTCCCTCAGGTTCTTAGGGTTTGATTCCATCTCTAACTGTGTGTGCAGCTAAATCCTGAGGAAATCTGGGAGGCTGCAGGGAAAAAGAGTTGTGCTACAGTGGGAAAGGGGTGGCTGTCACGGTCAGTGGCTGCCCCTCCATGGCACATCTCCGTTAGAGATGTTAGCTCCTTGCCCTTCTGTGCAAGAGGGGGTGGGGGAGCACGCTTTCAGTCACACGGAGCAGTCTGCTGTTATGAAAATAGCTGCTGCCCTTGCCAGCTGTGCCTGCGTGGATGGGTGGCTCTGCGGATTTCAGAACTGGCAATGCAAAGGTCAGTGATGTGAAGAAAAAAAAACAACTCGTAGGGTTCTTGGATCTGTGCGAAACATGGATGGAAAAATTGCTAACCACTCTGCAGTCCAAAGTCAAGTCAGTATGTGAATGTGCCTGAGCTCTTACCCAGCCCAGTCCCACGTCTGACGGTGCTGTGCGAGCTGAGGTTCCCGTGTGAGATGAAGTGGGGCATCGATATTTGGGCAGAGAGGAGGTCTGGTGCTGGTTCTGTGCACCTGGAAACGAGGGGCTTGGTGTGGCTGAGTCACTGTGACATGGAGTCACTGGCATCTGAATTGATGAGCTGACTGCAAATTTATCTCCCATCACTGAGGCAGCAGGAGCGCGTCCGCTCCTGGCATGTGCTTGTTGGAAGAGACACTATTCCAGCAGTAGGACACTGAAATTCCTTCCTGTCTTATGGCAGTCACCTGTATGTGAGTCTTGATATTGTGTAGAACAAGATGCAACAAGATCAGACAATTTCCTAACGCCCTCTGTTGCAGGTTTGGAAGTATCTGTAGAAATGCGGTCCCGTGTTACTTTCTCAATGCAACAAATGAAGCATATGACAGAATGAGGAATTGCGTCTTGTGTAGTAAGCTTGGTAGTCCCAGCCAGTCTCCAGCTCGCTTTGGCTTTCAACCCATTTGACTAACGACACGTCTGTAATTCTTACAGTACTGTGAACTTGGCTTTCTTTACTCTCAGTTCTACTTCTCAGAATGGGCTAGTAACACTGTGAGATGTGCAGGAATCTCCATACAGTGATGAGGCCATTTGTATCCCACCAAAGTGCTGCTTTCATCTTTGTGCTGAAAAATATTCTGTTGCTGGCCACGGCCTTACAGGCCACTGTTTTTCTGGGCACAGATTTGTCACAGATTGCCAACCTCAGAAGGGATGTGATCTGTATAAGCTGGTCTATACTTGCATTAAAAGGTGTTTCGTGAGTAAAGGCAAACAAAAAATAGTAGAATTTTGGTAGCCTTAAACAAAAAAAGGGCATTTAAAACTATTTTGTTTCAGTCCAAAAGGAGTCCTGTTGTCCCTCGCTCCCAGGAGGGCTGCAGGAAGAGCCCTGTGCCTGGCGATGCCGAGGGGAACCGGACCCTGCTCTCTTGCAAGCTTTCATTGCTGTGTCCTGATAACGACTGTATTTTTTTTTTTTTGTAATCTGCAGAGATTATTACAATTGTGCTGAGATTCTTTATCTCCATTGCGCATACTTATCCTTTGATGATCTATGCATAGTATTAGCTACCTCTCTAATTACATCTGCCTGATTCTTCAGCAAATCTTTTAAGGCAGCGTTAATCAACTGAATTTGGAACAGAGAGCACCTGAGGTGCCTCATGCGAGCCCTCAGGTTTCATTGAAATTGTGCTCTCACAAATGAAAGGCAGTTTCCCCAAGATTTAAAAAAAAAAAATTAACTTCAGAGCCTCCCAAGTATATTTTGTTATGATAGATCTCAAAAAGAGGAACATTTTTTATTGCCGATGTATTCAGCTCTCAGGCACATCCAGTTTACACCAGTAAGGCAGAAAAGAATCAGGAGTCTATCAAACGGCATTTAAGGAGTTTTCAGCAGCCACTTGGGAACGATAAATAAGCCATGTGCTTGTGGCAAGGGAGCGCGTTTTGTATCTCCATAAAGAAAAGATCTTTCCTGGTTACAGCCTTGTGTGTTTCACAACATGCTGTTGGGTTTTCTCCAAGTGAGACGCTTTTGTTGCAAGGAGGAAGTTATTTTAGCCTGGAAGAAAGGCAGCACAGAGATTTGCGTTGCAGTTTGACAACTGTTCCTCAGAAGGTTTGCAACAAAAGCTTCATGTGGGAAGACACTGCAAATTCCAGACTTGGGAGAAAAATAATGCTCTTGGTCTTTCTGAATGGTCACAGAATGGATCAGAAGGTGCCCTGTAGGTATGAGTCAATCCGGATCTGTTCTTCAGCAAACTCTGGCTTGCTCGTCTTGCAGTCCATCAGATGTGTGGGCAGCTGAGGTTGGGAGCAGTTGTGTTTGGTTCAGTGGTAAAACTCTGGGCTATGGGACTGGCAGCAGTTCCAGACCTGCAAACAAATTGTACTCGTACATCTGCATGCTTCAGGTCAGCGTTACCTTCTGTAAAGACACTTCCTTGAGTGGGTCTTTGCAGGATCTCGCACCGAGAAGATGAGACTTTGGGTGTAAGAGAATCTTCAGGGTTCCAGTGCTGTGGAATACGACCAGCTGATACCACTAGGTATTAATTGCAATTGTGGAAAACAATCAGTGATAGACACTTACATATGTTAATGTGTAGTAAAAAAAAAAAAATCTTTTAAAGTATATAAATGATTTGGCCCTTAGAATGGGAAAGCTCGTCTAAGAGCCTTCGCTTGAAGCGCCCCGCGCATGAGGCAGGCTGTGAGCTCCGGGCTGCCCGCCTCCAGCCTGCTCCCAGCGCCGGCCTCGGGGCTCGAAACGGGCTCATTTCAAATGCATGTCCATGCAGTGGTATTTCATGAATTCTGCATGCCAGGTCATACTGTCTGCGCACATTTCCATTGTAAAATGCAACTGTGCCAGTGGGATGAGGGAAATCGGATTTTCTTCTAGAACTGAGTCCAAGATTCTTTATTTCCATATATTTTTTTCCCTGTTTCTTTTGTAAAAGGCAGGAAATGAGGCAAATTGAAGCTATGCCCACATTGTCTGCTGGCACCAGATAAATAAATCAGCAGCATTTTACTGAGCTGGTATGTAAATACCGCTCTGCCTTTCTCATGTGATTGCCAATTTGGTCTCTGTGCAATACACTGTGGCAGAAAGAATTCTTTAAAACTTACCATTGCCATTCACCTTACCAAGTACTGAACCTTTTTTGTTTTCAATTGGCAACTTTGATATTAAGCCGACTGGCAAATATTTATTTGACGAAGATTCTCCGTTCATTAACAAAATGAGGAAAAAATGAATCCATAATAGCATATACCTGCCCCATTAAGCTGCATTAGGCATCCATTGGAGAGCTAAGAGTGTAAAATATAGTTTTCCAACCGCCAGATGTTGATGACTAAAGCGGTACTGACCTGGGGGCAGCAGAGCAGTGAGCAGGTCAGGGGTGAATTTGTTCCACCAGAATGAAGCACGCCGCCAGGAAAGCAGCAGCAGCACTGGGATGGATGCTCAGCGGGCGACGGAGCGGTGTCACACAGTGTGCGTGCGTTCTGAGACAGGCAGAGATTTGGGCCACACTGATGCTTACTTTCAGGGGATACTGTTGTTGTTTCTGGCAGCAAAGGCAGGAGGGCTCAGCCTGCTCCAAGGCCATGGCAGTGACCGTCCCTTGCTGTGCAGCTGTTGGTGCTGGGCAGTACCCAGGGCTGAACGTGATGGCTGAACAAAATCCCATCGGTCTCAGTGTGGAGCCAGCGCTTTCCGGGATGTCTGGTCCCGTCCTGATATTTAGATGCAATTCAGCCTTGATGTGCGCAGGTGAAAGCTGCTGCACCTCTCCTTGGGTACTAATCCAAGGTAATAAGCATCTCCTCATGCATAAACTCACCCTTCCAGAGGAAACACCTTGGTACACACTGGCTTTGATTTCAGGTGATTTAACAGAGGATGAAAGCTTCACAGATGAGACAGCTGAGCTGGAGGAGCCAGTGAGGGGGAAGGGAGCTCTGCATCCCCCACATCACTGCCCGTTCCGTGTCTTTGTGCAAGCCACTCGTGGCTGTGCAGAGAGGATCAGAGTTTCAGCATTGTTCCTTTCATTTTGCCTAATTAAGATATTTGGAATGATTGAGTCAAGTTTTCTGTTCCAGTAGATCTTTTTGAAATAATGCTACAGAAATTAATCAACTTTTTTTTTTAATCATCCATTTGATTCTGACCTGTCACCTTTCCTTACAGCACTAGCATGTAAATCTTATGCACACACAGTTAAACTATGCTAATGTATTCCACAAATCACTCCCAGAGTTTGCTGCATTATGTTGAGCAGAAATGTGATGTGACAGAGAATAGAGAGGAGGGAGCACATGCACCTTTCTGTAGTCGCTCTGTAACTCTAATGAAGTAAAGTCTTAGAAAGTGCTTGGTGTCTACAAAAAGTGTCCGGGTCCTTACTGTGCCTTTTACCTTTGTTTCCACTTGTCTCCTTAGACTGAAGGGATAACAAAAAGGAAATATCTGTCACAGATGCAAACTGGCATTGGTTGCAAGTGCTCGGTGTGACAGGCAGACATTGTCATAGGCTGAATTTACTTTCTCTGGAAGAATAGATCACTGTTTTGCTGCATGAATAGCTACTTCCTTCTTCTTGTGTACAATACAATGCTTAAGTACAAAAGCTTCTCATCAAATCTTTCCAGGATGTTCTTTGCCCAAATCTGCACTTTGAAGGCACTTTTCGCAGTGCAGTATCTGAATTACATCGAGTAAGTGGCAGCTTTTTTTTTCTGGAAATAGCAGTTCTGAGCAGGATTTGGAGTGAATAAGAACTGTTGGAAGTGGCTAAGTGGAAAAACTTGGGGCGTTTTCTGAGGGAAGCTGTTGTCTTTTTTTAATTCAAACCTAAAGAAGTCCACATAATATATTTTTCTACTTTCAGAAAAATCCACTGAGTGCAATTAGCAGAGATGGTAGAAATACTCATAGTAAAAGATGAAGCAGCTTAAAATCCAGAGGGGTTTAATTCTGAATTAATGCCGTGATCCTACACCCACTGATACCTATGCTTAGCTTTAAACACATGGAAATAAATTCAGACCAACTGAAAAGAAGCCCCTGTTTGTTTTTGCAGCGATATAGGTGTTAGATTCATAAGATGGAGATGGGACGCATAAGCTCTCCTCCAGCTGTGCCCTGAAGTGCAGGCTCTTGTTCATTGCTGGCAAAAATGCAAAGCCTGTGGTGGTAACTATGCTGAAAATCAGTGTTTTGTAGCTAAGAATCTGCGCCATCAAATAGTATTATCGTGCTCTTTGTATCTGTTGTAGTTTCCACAGAAATAAATAGGAGGCATTACTTTTGGAGCAACCTAGGCGTTTTATGATCTGGCCGGTTTTATTCTCTCTTCTCTCCCCTAAAAGAAAACACTGATAAATATTGCTTTGGTTTTGATTCATCCTCCGTAATAGCTTTCTCTCAAGCCCAGAAAAATCCTATACAGGGACGCAGACTCTTTCACAGAAGAGATGTATCGACTTCTTGGTGAGGAGAATGGTCTTTTTTTTTTTAATTGCAGAGTCTTGTATCATTGTCCCGATATTAGCGTCTGGATGAATCTTTGCTCGGCAGATGGGCTTCCTCTCGTGAGTCAAAGCCAGGGTGAGTGAACGCAAAATGAATTTAAAACAAAGAATGAAGACCCTCAGTGACTGGCAGTTCCATCTTCGGCCTTTCCCTTCTAAATATATCTGTGCGCACACAGGGATATTTATATGTACATGTATGTATGCATACACAGGACAAGTATTGCTCTAATTTTAGTTCATGTGTCTCAGCAGATGCACATACAGAAAAAACCAGATGAATAATTTGCTGCTGTACAGTATCAAGTGGTTGTTTGCGTTCTGAGTGCTTACGAACTTGCAAACGTCTGTCCAGATGCCGGTGCTCGGCCTCCCATCAGCTGTCACAGCCAGCTGTGCTGGGACACGTAGCAGGGGAACAGGTGAGGGAATTCAGCCTTCAGGTGGGGTGCGTATGGAACACGAATGGTAAAGATCAGTCCTCGCTGCCCACTGCTGAAATCCGGGCTGCTCCCTCGTCCCTCGCTCTGTCACCAACGTGATAGCAGAGGGAGGGGAGGAATCATAAAATGCGTGTGCTTATTCTTCTGCCTTCTTTTCTTTCCCACTTATTTGAAATTTCTGAAATGCAGGTTCAAAGGAAAGGTAATTACTTTCTGCAGTGGGCATTCATCTAATAGGAGAGTCATTTGCAATGGAAATATTTTAAGAGCTAGGTGAAATGTTGCTAATGACTTGCTTTGTCAGGTCATTAGGTAGCTGCAGGCCTCACTGAAGGTAGCAGGAACTTGAAGCAGCGGCCTCCTTTCTAATCATCTCTCATTTGCTTCTTGTACAGCTCCTCAGGACCATAATCTTGTTTCTCTATGGGGACAGTGAGAGGGCAGGAGGAGTTGCTGGAATCGGAGCCCTGACGTGGGATGTTTCAGTGCAGGCTTCAAGTAAATGCATCCAGAGCAGGCACTCGCTGTTGTCTTTGGGCATCTCAGACTTTTCCCTTGATACGTTAAGGGGTTGGCTTCGTGGTCTGGAAATATTTTTTTTCCCCTTTTTTTCTTCTTCTTTTCTTTTTAATGTTGTAACTCAGCAGGACATGGCTGGTATGTGTGCCAGGGTGCTGTTTGTACGGCGCGGCGTCCTGCAGGCTGTAATTCTGTGCTGGGCTGTGACCCAGCAGACATCCCCAGTGAGCACTGCTGAGGCTTGGACAGATGATCTATGGCAAGGAGCACACTCTGCTGTAAGAGATCTGTGATTTAGACTATCTGCAAAGCACAGGGATCTCTAGCTGCTACAGGAATTGGTTGCGAGGGGCACATACAGAGTGGGTCACTTGGGAGTGATGCTTTCTCTGCTGTTATTTGCACCTCTATACACAGCCTGAATGCACTTAAGATAGGAGCAGAGAAAATTAAGACCTATGTGACCCATGAGTAATGTCTTCATTCTTTCTTTCTTTCTTTCTTTCTTTTTTTTTAAAGTTTCTTCAAAATCACAATGAAGTCAGATTTCCAAACTATCCAAAACCAGGTCAGGATGCTCAGTGTCACCTTGACATTTCTCTTGTAGTGATAGACTTGCACAAATAGAAATTCAAAAGTATTCAAAACCTAACTTGATGATGAACTTGTTTTTCAGACTTGGCAACATGAAAGATATTCCCCTCAACTTTTTTTCCCCTTACCATTTTGTAATTCAGATGTTAAATTTGTCTAGAAGAGGGACTAAATAAATAGTAGAATTTGAAAAAATATTCCAGGACAGACTGTATTAATCGTAGTGCAATGTGGTACTAAGGCCTTCTAGAATTTTCTGTAGAAACATCCATTGGACTGTTTACAACCTACTGCATTCGGATATTTTTGACACAGAATACAAAACTCTTCTTGGAAATATTTTATTGGGAAATTTCACTGTAACTCATTTACTGTAGTTAGTTACCTCTTCCTGTCGTCGGCCTAATCGGTTTCTTTATGCTTTGTTCTGGTGTCTCTGTGAAGGAAAAAATGCATTTTTACAAGAGCAAAGTCACATGGCAGAAAGAGCGTTCGGTGCAAAGTATGGAAGCACCAGATTTCCTGACCAGTTTTATTTCAGTTCCTCTTGTTTCCAAGTGAACTCTCAGATCAGGGTGCGTGTACTGTAACTCAAATCCTAAGATCACTTATTTAATCTCCCATCAAAGTTGTACCCTAATGCCTATCCACAGCCCTGGTAGAATTAGAAATAAAGAGTGTTGTCAGGGCCGGAAATGTAGTTATTTCACTTGTCATTTCTTGTTAGTTCTTTCTTTCACCCACGATCACTGAGTGGATAAAATATTTAAAGGAATGTGCTGTGTTCTATCAAACGCAGTTGAGATGAGCAACAGGGGCTGTCGGCAGAAGAGGTCACCAGACACTTTCACTCGGCTTTCTTCCAGGGCCTTTGTAAGCCAAGTGTTAGGAAAACAAGCCAGGCACACTGAAGGGTCCCAGGTTTTAATACATATTATGTGTTTTCAGTAAGAGAATTTGGCTTGGATCCCAGAGATTGCAGTGACATCTTTCTGATCTGTAATATTTTAGGTCTCAAGGTGATTGGTAGCGCATAAAAACTCATTTGTGTGTGACCAAATCTAAGTGATAATTTAAAAACAGATTCAGATCCTTTGTGGCATGAGTACGTAGGGCACCTATAAGAGATCTGTATCTATGAGATAGTATCGTGACAACAAACAGCAGTGGGAACCAATAGCCTAAAAGGCTCAGACTAGATGCAGCCAGTTTGGGATGGCTTAGGTCTGATTCACAGCAATCCTGAGTGCTGTTATTTTGGTGTTCAATCAGAGATGTCCAAAGTCAACTGCCTCATGATGAAGAGTCATAAATAACCAGGCTCCTTGAGGGAATGTGATATTCTTTACCAACTGCTGTACGTGGAGAGGGATTTACAGATGTCTAGGAGCTTTGTTATGTCTAGCCATATACCTTCTGCACCTCTTATTGACATTTTATCGAGCAAAATCGCGGCCCTTCTTCAGGAGCTGCAAGCTTGCGTATCTGACAGTCTTGCACATCCCAACTGTGTAAAGGGTCTGCTGCTCATCACAAGGGTGAAGCATGACTAGTGCTAGCTGTTCTTCATACTAAATAGATATGGCTCCTATAGCTATTTACGTTAAGGACCACAGGCAGTATTCCCACTGAGGTAAAGTCCAGAGATCCTCACTTGTGTCAGAAGGAACACAAATCCACAGTTGTAATAACAGGTTGGGATGCTAAGTTGCGCATCCTAACCGGTCCCTTACTGGCTCAGAAATGGGTGACATCATTATTTCAATACTATATTTCAATCAGCTTGTGTTTTTTTCAGTGTTCTAACAGTTCCTGGTAGCACTTCAGTTGTTGATGCAGCATTGTTTCCATTATTAGTCCTTTTCAAAGGGTTGTTTTGTTGTTGTTTGTTTCCTTTTAATTTTTTTTTTAATTTATGTATTACCTAGAAACTCACTGCCAGCCAAATCCTCTCATTTTTTAAAGGCAAATGTAATTCTCTTTCCCCCTCCCCTCCTGAAGGTCATGTCTACCTTTATCAGACAAATCTCAACTTGTTTTTTAATGTTGTGTGAATGAAACTCATGACAGCACTGGGACACTCAAGTGAGCACAACATCCCAAGCTATTGGCTGATGCTCAAATGCATGATGACAGATGTCAATCTAAGCAGGGAGAAAAGGAAATAAAGGACACAAAGTAATTAATCCAACATCACACATCAAGTCACTGCCAGGAATTGAATCAGCACCTCTTTCTTTGATGCCTTTGCCCCCAGTTCCGTCCTGAAAAAAAGTGAAGCACTGTAATGGGGAGACGTTTGTGTCCCTATTTTATTTTCCCTCTCAGTCCCACTAAGTATGATTTCGATTTCATTTTTCCTAATAGATCTTCTTCACAAAGACAAATAGTAACTGTTAATACTTCATATTTTCAATCTACCTTCTGCAATTGTAGTAAGTTCAGTAGGCAGACCCAATTAAACTTTGGAGTTGTCCTGCTTCCAGCATGCAGGTGATGCTAGTGGACAAAGGCATTCTGTAACTATTACAGATGCTCTGTTAATGTCCACTGCCGTGACAGCAGGGCTCACCATCCGGCCTCTGGATGGAAAGGTCGTGTGGGTGAAAGATAAATTATATTCAGTTTTCTTGCTAAATATTAATAATGGAAAATATGAAAAATTCTGCTGTACTTATCAGTATGTGTCCTGCCTGCCCTGAGAACAGCTTCTGCTTGCCAGGATTTACTTGAATGTTGCAATTATACAATTAGCATATTTACCCTATGCACATAATTATACATAGTTACTGTAATCATGTCGGTACGAGATAGGGAAAGAAAAACCCTGCATTTAATAAGTCCCAGTGAAATTCAGATGAGAAACTCAGCATTAAAAGAACATTAAGGGCTTGATACAACACCAAAATGATTCATATTCAAATGCCACAGAAGAACGTACGACTGCCAGAGAGCTGCTGGTTTTATGTATTCAGATGTTTGTCTTCCAGTGTGAATTTCCTTGACTGTGTCTGATTTGTGGCAAGATTTCATGAGGGAATAAACTTGAGTGCAGTAACTAACAAATACGATTATACGAATCCACACACAATGGCGTATTTCAGGTGTTCTGGAAGTGATTGTTCTTTAACTACCACAAAGCAATAACGTTTTGGACAAAACAATGGAACAATTCAGGCCTATTGTTCTGATTTACCATAGTTAGCAGGGGAAGAAATAGCAAACTTCCTCGTTACTGCTCCAGCCTTGAAATGGTGTAAATAAGTGCGTCGTCTGGGATTTAATATTTAATAGCATAATCATTTTTGTTATGTTAGAAGCTGGGACTGACATCGAACTGTTCTTCCTCACTTCCAGTGGTGCCATGTATTAGGAAATGTGCCATCGTGAACAAAGGTCCCGTACGGTTACTCCAAGGTATAGCAGGAGGGACGATGGAATTAAACAGCCGAGCGAACTGCAGGGACTCTGCGTGAGTGGCAACCATAAAGGAAGGCCTTGCCAACACTCACCTCCTCCCTTTTTTTTTTTTTTGTTGGAGGCTGAGCTGGTATTGTGTTGACTCTTACTGTTGTCTGTGGAGTCCGCAGTGGTGCACTGGGAAGACAAAATGTCTCAAAAGAGCAACTATGCAAAAGAATTGACACTGGAGTCTTCTGCAGCTGAATTGCTGTATTCTCAGGTTATAGTTAAGTTTCTCATGCAGTGGATAATAAGGCAGGAAGGATCACTGAGAGGTCGTTTGGCCGTGTCTGTGCCCCAGGGCAGGCTCTACTATGGCTAAACTATGCATGACTGGGAGTTTCCAGCCTCTTCTTGATAATGTTTAATGACAGAGTCTCCAGTTCCTATAAGTAATCCATTTTAGGGCTTCGTTAGCCTTACTATTGGAACAATATTCTGACTGTCTAACTTAAATCTCTCTTGCTGCAATTTAAACTCATTATTTCTTCTCCTGTTCGTTGTGTAACTACCTTGAAGACTTTTGTCATGTCTCCCTTGAGGCTAGAGCTCTGCTCGCACACAGCTGGGAGCTGCTGCCTGCTGCTTTGCGTTCCCTCACTTCCTTTTCCTCCAGTCCTCTGGAGCATCTGCTTGTACAGCAAGCTGTGAGCCACCAGGGTCTACAGAGATGGTGAAAGGGCCTATTTGGGGCACGTACCCACTTGCTACAGCTTTGAGTAGAAATATAAGTGAAGGTGCAAAATACTGGTAATTCTGAGGTTTCATTTTGGAGATGGACAAGGCAAACTCCTTTGCTGAAGTGCAGTGGGACGAGGGGAGTGCTCCATGGCAGAGGGACCCGGTCTGGCTGCTGTAGGCAGATTGCTGTCACTCAGCCTTATGGGAGCATATCCAGATGAAGATGGATATGAGAATTTGCCCTGCTGACTCTTCCCAGAAATGACTTGCATCAACATGCAAATGCCAAATGGAAGGTGATCGCACCCCTAAAAACTCTCCCAGAATTCACATAAGTCTACAGATTGTGTTCTTCCAAACACATTACAATTTCCCTGCAGTAGGGCATAGCTGTAACTAGCACTTACAAGATTTATGATTTACATTATATACTGCACGGCAGAGATACCTGACATACGCTGCTGAGAGATCTCCTGGGTGCTGAAAGCAGCGCATGGGATGCTGTGGGCAGATCAGGGAAGTTTTATGAGAGGCTGCTTTTTGCTAATGCGCTGATTAGGAGAAAGCAGCCAGCTCTTTCAAAAATCTTCCTTTGGGGATTAGTGTTTTTACTCGGGAAATATTAAACTGAATTCTGTGTTATGTATCCAAAGCGCACTGGTCCTTATGTACAATCCGTACCAGTGCTCGCTTTTCTCAGATCAGTCTGTTACCCATCAGGAGAGACCATTCTGAAAGCCCACCAGCTCCTGACTACCTCTGTCTAATAGCTTATGACTTGTCTCCAAGGCCTGGCTGCATCAGCGTGCGCAAACACAGCTGTTAAATGAGAAACAGCAGTTTTGTAACATTAATTGCTAATTAAAAATGTGTTTTGTGTCCTGTGACCTTGAGGCTAGGCATTCAAGTGCTAAAATATGACCTCTGTTTGACAAATACTGCTTTGATGTGACCCATATTTCACAGATAACATTTTAATTGGTTTCTGGTGCTTACAGCAGCGTAAAATAAATTGTTCCTGATTCGTGTTCATTGACTAATGTATACTGCATTATTAATTAGTGTGTAGCTGTGCTGTAATGTTTGTGATGGGGAGATTGAGATGTGTTTCCCTTGGGTATTTCGGGCGTCTCTAGTCTTTGCAGGTTTGGAATGGCTTTAAAATAGGTAATTCAGAGGCAATTATAGATACGATAAAGAAAGAGAGACTAATTCTCACAGAGGGTTAAATTTCAGAAAAAAAAAGGCACTTAACTATGGTTAATGCATACAATATAGAGTCTTTAATGTTATGGACATACTTGCCAAGGTGATGCAGGGGAGCAGTGTTGAAGACTGTGCTCTGTTCCGATAACATCTGCAGAGCACATACACCCTGTAGAGCATCTCCTTCAGCTGTTCCATCACTCAGCCCGGAGTCGGGGTTCCTCTCTGTGGAGCGTCTGGGTCTGTTCTAAGTGCGATAAAGAGGAACCCGCTAACTCTGTGAACTCAGAGGAAATCACCAATATCCCAGCGTATGGAAAAGCGGGAGTAAGATCTTCAGCTCTTCCAAATCTGTGCCGCTCTGTAGTTGACTCAAGCGCTCCGTTACAGCAGTGACAGACCCGGTGCTGGTGGAGGGGAGGAAGAGCGCTCCCAAGGAAGCGCTGTGCAGCAGGCGGCTGCTTCTCGCCGGCTGAGCACCGCTGCCGTGACCTGCCCCGCTCGGGGCGAGCTCTGTCAGCGCGCTCCTGTGGGTCTCAGGGAGAGCCCTTAAGCAGAGAGCACAACTGGTTCGGCAGCCAAGCATAAAAGGTACATTTAAAAATCGCTCTTTTGTTGACTAATTACCTTTGGGGCCCAGGAGAAGTGACACTTTTGCAGAGCAATCAGCAAAAAAGTTCTGTGGTCCCATGCAGTTCTGCTGAGCTGACGCTATCTTAATTGAGGTGTTTTGCGGTGCAGGTTTCCTGGAGTCCTGGTAGGGAGGAGGAAAAAGCCTGAAATCGCTTCGGAAGTGAATTTCTGATTTTCAGTCTGTCCCCACCATCCGGGGATTGGGACCTGGCGAGCCAGCCCATCCCCCAGCGGCAGCAGCTCTTGTCAGGGCAGCGGGGAGCTGGGAGTGGGGTATAAATGCACATGCCTGTACCAGCCAGAAAAAGAAAAGATGGTTTAGATGGAGTTTTTGCTTTGCTTGAATTTTAAAGGGGCAAAGCTTATAGCACCATAGCGCAGTGGAAGAGCTGACAGTGTTTGTCCTATTTTCAGGTAACTTCAGCTCCAGAGAGATCCTGTGATTGTGAGAGGAAAGGTCAAAGTGAGCGAAAAAGTCGATGTGTTAAGAAGTGGCTTCTTGGAAAGATAAGGCTCTCTTCCTCCCTATGTACTTATCACATAGTTTGGTGTCTACAGAAGGTGTCCTTAAAACATTCCCTTCCGCTATTCTGTTCTGCAGAAGGCTGTAGGAAACCAGATTAGCATTTGGGACTTCTCAGTAAAATTAGGTTAATCCATTCTCCCTCCCTACAGCTCACTTTTCCCACGGATAGAGACAGGTTAACCATGTTCAGCAAAAGGTTTTAGTGCCACATTATTATCTCAAATGCTTTGCAACTGGGAACTTCTTACGAAGTGAAATTTGCATCGCTGTTCCTGGTTTTCAAGCACTGAAAATCTTTTGTTTTGAACTTCCTGACATTGGCTGATCCAGCATAAATGGTGAGAGCAGAGAAAGGCTGCTGCTGTCCAACCGAGCCCTAGGCTGCTGCAAAGCTGACAAGCACAGGGGATGACACTTCTTTGGAACGTGTCTCTTTCCATGTTTCTTTTCTCTGAGCGCAAAGTTAGATGTGCAGAGAACAACGTCACTAATGCAGCGTGCTCAGTTCCACTGTAACACCCTCCACTTTCTCCAGCTTGGTCCTGGGGGTCGGGGACCAGCATCTCCGCTGCGTCTCCCAGCTGCTGTCCTTTCCTTCCAGAAATGGGACTGACGTGTCACACTGCGCAGCAGTTTATTGCTGACTGTTTTGGTAGCCCTGTCTGCAGTGGCCCCGCAGTGGTGAGGGCTAACGCAGGTGTGACTCAAAGTTCTGCTGATGGCTTTTAGGGCGTTTGCATGAAATGACCCAAAGTGGCCGAGCCTCATCTGTGTGACTTGCATTGGGAAAGAAGTTCTCTCCCTGCTACCCCAACATTTTAGCCTCGCTGTTCTGCACCAGCAGATCCTCCTTTGTTCCGCATCCTCCCAAAACAAAGTCATACATCTAAAATAAAAGGATTTTGATTTCTCCATGCATTTATTCTGGAAGAAGTATGTCTTTTAATTGCCCCATCTGAGACACAGCCCGATTAGCACAGAAAGTCCAAAGAGTGATGGCTGCTAACGCATTTAAATGCTTTGGAAAATCTCACCCCTTGTATATGGGATCTCACGGACTTCCTGGGAAGCTGCCTGGGAGCAGCAGGGCGCAGGGCAGGGCGCAGCCTGCCTTGTTTTCCTGCTCGAGGGAGAAAGCCCCCTACTAAATCACTCACTATAGCTGTCTCGTCTCCTCTATTCAAATCAGAGTGGATGCTTATTCATTTCTTAATATAGTTTGGCTTTTAAATGATTCATGTTCTGTTTCATGGTTCTCAAGGCACTGTATGGGAAGCTGGCAGCGGCCTGGAGGACCTTTGCTCGCTCCAGCGTGCTGCTCCAGATGGCTTGGCGTTTCTGCAGCAGATGAGGTGCCCTGGCCGTGGCGTTGTGCTGGATGTATTTGCTGACCCACTTTGCCGACCCCCCCAGCCCTTGCAGGACGCTTCTGTGCATTACATTCCAAGAGCTGGCATTTCAATTGGCTTTTGAAATTAATGTTACATTTTCTTATTTTAATTACTGTCCCTGCTGCTCTCATAGTTATTTATTAGTCTCTGCTGGAATAGTTTGAGTCTATTCAGGCTTGTGATTTTGGTAATAAATTTAGGCCTGTTGTTATTGCTGTTATGCTGGGGTCTAAATACCTAATTAGTGTCTCTGTGGTTTCTGAGAAGCTGAATATATGGACAGTAGGCTGCATTTTGTCTCACAAAACAAACTTACATAGTAAAATATGCATATAGCATTATGTTATTATAGCCCAGTATATTTCATACTATAAAACATCATTATATTTTTAGTTATATAGTAAAAATAGTTAAAAGAGTAGCAGCTCCATTTGATTGGTGGTGAACTAAAGCTCTGAAAGATGAATGGATTGGCCCCCAGGTGCCTCGGGAACACTGGCAGAATGTGGGACTCCATTCTTTGTGGCACGTTTGCCTTCTGCCTCGTAAATTCATGGAGCTGTGTGGGCTCAGACCCATGGCAGCTGCTGGGAGAGCCAACCTTACACCAGAGAGCCAGAAAAATGTGATTCCTCACATGTGCAATTTCACTAAAGCAGTGGGAAAGCATTTCTGACTATTAATTTGCTTTTCATCTCCATGAATATATTTGAGCCAGAAGTGAGATGAAATCCTGTGCCACTTGTGACTGAACTGGAGGTTGGACTGGCCAGGTCAGCCAGGAGAGCTGTGCTCAGCGTGTGGGGCCTGGGCGCTTTGGGTGCTCCCGCTGGGCAGCTCCTGGTGGCAAACACACCAATTTTCTGAAGGAGCTCCATTATGTTCCTCTGAAATATACTTATTTAAAATTATGGTTCTATTGTGTTTCTCTGAGCCTATCTGTGAGTAATCCTCTGGCTCCTGCCTCGGGCCCTGGAGTATGACCAGTGAAACCATGCTGTGACGCTGGTGGCTTCAATTTACTTCCCCTGTTTTGTAGTACTCACAGAGCAAATTGATTCAGGCTCTAATGAGTGTTTTTGCTACTTCTAAAGTACTCCTGTATTTCAGCATACTGCATTTTATTCCACTTTCAGGACTAGACATCCTTTCCCACTTGCCTGTTCCCAACAAAGGGCTGGTGATGCCCTCCCTTGACGTGCCCATGTTGGGTAATGTATTGACAAGGGTGTGAAAAGTGGGGAAAGCTCTCCTGGATTGGTACATTTGCAGAAGGAGTCTTGCAAAGTCAAGGTCAGCGGCACCCGATGTGGGGTATGAGCAGGTCTAGAGGGCTGTCTGTCTGTCTGAGAGCCCAGCAGCAGTACAGGAGGTGTAACTGATGCTGAGAGTTTGCACTAATGAGCAGGCTTTAGTGTCTGATGTTTTCTGTTATGCTTATGACCTCTGTTTGGCTGTTGTGATGTACAGAACGAGGAAATGCGGTGCGTCATATTTTCCTAGTGCACATGCAGGGGCCATGTGGGCCTGGCTGTTCTGCTCTGCAGTGACTTGCATGGCACGGAGCGAGCCTTCAGAAACCAGGCTCAAGTGCAGAGGCTCGCAGCCTTCAGCAGAACTTGGGAAGCTGTTTGGCCTCGTGGCTCTGCCTTTTTGTGGGGCCTTGCTGATGCTTGTTGAGTTCAGATTTAGTGCTAGAATGAATTTTTCACCACTAATGTCAAAAGAAGAGATTTCAGTTCAGTATTTCATGCTGCTTTCTCTGGCCCTGATAGAGGAACCGCTGGGACAGGTATTTGGATGCGGTACGTGTTCTTTGTGGGATTCAGTTGTAACTAACCTGGGACCAGAAAAAGAAAATCTGAATATCTGAGAAAGGATAAAACACGGTTGTGTGTGTCAGACCATTCTTGCCATCCCTTGTCCGCGTAGTGATGAACGTCTAAGAGAATTTGTCTTTATTTCTTTATTGAGTGATTCCAAGCAGAGGTTATTTATTGCTGTGGTTGCATTTTTTAGCATATTTCCTTGAAAACAGACCCGCTGGAGCTGTTGAGCTCCAAACCCCTCATTCCTCATCCCTCTGCTCCTGCGATGTGAACCCACTGGAGGATTTTGGGCGTGTTAGGTTAAGTGCCTACGAAAAGGGGAAGAGTTGTAGCCAGTTCGCTCCGAGCTCCTCTTGTTTCACTCCACGGCGATGTCACTGCTGTCGGATCACACGCCGTGGCTTAGCCGAACCCTTCAGTTATGCACTCAGGAAGTCACAGCCTGTCAGAATTGCATTAGTGTCATCTCCAGCACCTCGCCTACCCGCTGCCACCTCAGATCATGCCTGAAATATTAACTCCTGTGCTCTCTTGTAGTGGTAAAGTGAGGCTGATCAGCTCCTTGTCAATCAGCCTTTCAATCCAAGCCTTCTAGCTTGCTCATAAATGATACTACCATTACCTAAAACAAAGTGGGTGGTTTTTCTCATATTTCTCATCTATTTTCACATCGGGAAAGAAATCTGGGATGACATATCCATGCCACGAGCTTAGAGACACTGAGGATGGAATGGCAGAAAGCCTTGCTTGGGTTTAGGTGGGTGGCTGCTCACCCAGCTCTGCGTACTTCCACCTGCATACATATCCATATGCAGGAATGACCTCCATGGTATTTCCCTACCGAAGGAAACATCTTCATGCAGCTAAACTCTTGGTATTTCATAGCATTACTGCTTATTACTGTTGAGAGCTAGCTGTGCTTTGATTTGCAGTTTTATCACTGGGAGGAAAGCTGGCAATGAGGGAGCAGCGTGCTCTCCCAGGACAGCAACTGGCAGGAAGAGCTGTTCTGCACAGCCACAGTGAAACATACACTGAAATTGACGTTTCAGTCAATTTCAATTGACTGAATTGATTCAATGGGATTCTTCTTCCTGTTTTCGAGATAAAGGGAAGCCAACTAATTTTAAAGTTATATCCCTGGGGAGAGGTAAAGATACCAGACTGATTGGTTACAAGAAAATCCCTGAGTTGCTTGGGCAGGCTAGAGGAGCCTTGGAGGAGCTGTAAGACCAGGTCCCTGTTAGGTGCCTGTGTGTAACTTTTTAGTTAAAAAGGAGAAGTGTAATGGAAATCTTCTAAGCAGTACATACAATAACATACCCCTCATGACAGAATCAAAGCCTGGAAAAGAGAGGAGATAGCTTGCTTTGTCGAGGTGTGCGCTTTTGTAGGTGCCCTCTGCATGAAGCCACCGTGGCTAGCTTAGCGCCCATTGGGAGCCTGGATGTCAGAGCTTTTGGTCAGCAGTTCATCAGACCAAGAAGCGTTTTGGTTTATACGGAGACCAAACTCTAGGGTGGCTGGTACCTTCCCAGCAACTGGACTATTATAAAATATGCATATATGTTCTTACCTATGTGTACAAGTAAGAATCATGGCTTGAGACTCCCTAGCATGTGATCATGTGGGAACACAATAAGAGAAATCTCCTGACAGCTTCATTTTATGGTTATGTAGAAGCAACTTATAAAACGTTTACCATAGTCACAACCTAAAAATATTGGGGTAGTAGCAAAGCTTGTGAGCTAAAATCCTGTCTTGCTACGTGCGTGAAATCATAGATAAGTGTGACAGAATGTGACATCTAAGATATAGTTTAACTTATCCATGAGAGACAAAACCAAGATAAGACATACTGCCTCTAGGGAAAGAGAGAAAAATAAAGGGGAGAGAAAGATTCACTGTAGGGATCATTCTGATTTTTGAAAGAAGTCACAGCGCTTCAAAATGATTGTGCTATAATGGTTAGAACGTCAAGAGCAAGGGTAAACTCCTGGGGAGCTGCCGTTGCAGCAGACGTGCTGGGTTTTCCAGTCTTTCCATTTAGCCATTTTAAGGTCAGTGGGCAGATGAAGTGAAGGAACGAGTCCTCTTTCCACATACACATTTTACTCATGTTTTCCATGTGTTTCATAGCGCTGGCTAGACTACCTCCATGGCTTTTGATGTTCTGAGATTTGCTGTCTCTCACTAACACAGACTGTTATAATTAAGGCCCTTGCTAGTAATTGCTTTCTCTTCCTCTCGACCCCAGTGCAAAAAGCGCTGTCTGAAAAACTTACTGTACAGAGCAGGAGAAGTGATGCGTGTGCCAATGCGTGAGATCTTTTGTGCGGTTGTTTTTTGGCTGTGTGGTAGCAGCAGTGCTGGCAGTGCTGCACTCTGCTCCGTCTGCCCCGTCTGAGTGGCTGTGTGACACCAGGGCAGCTGGGACGTGGCCTCTTTGCCTTTACGATTCCGCACATCGAGTATTTGTTCATTGTAAAATTGCTGAAAGTCATAACGCCGGGCTCGTATGGATGGAGCTACAAAATAAACAAAAGCTAAAGGAAAGGCAGCTTACGAGACCACTGACATTTCAGTCTTAAAATTAGTGTGTGACAGTGATAAACAGAAAAATACCGTGACTGCAATGCAGCCAGCAAAAGCCGTCGGCGACCTTGCTGATTACTCTGGAGTGGGGTCGGGCAGAGCGCAGGCAGGCTGAGCACTGTGAATACTGCTCAAAAAGCCAAATCAGCAGGCACTTTTGCATGATCTGTCTTGCTGCCTGGGCATTTTCCCCCAGTGCTTGGAGCTCTGATTAAGGCAGTCAACCATAAATCATGAAGGCACATGTCAGTGAAGCCCTGACGATGCCACTGGGGATAGAGGAATCATATCCTCTTATTGCTTTAATCGTGAGGCTGGAGTCCATTAAAAATCCATTTAAATCTATGAACTGGTGCTAGTTTTAAACTGGTAATTTATGTCCAGTGGATATTAGCTGCATTTTTTCCCTTGTATCTGAACTGTTGCCAACAGCTGCTCTAACTAACCTACGATATTCGTGTTGAGGCTTATACAATATAATCTCCTTCACTCTCTGGGTGTATATATCAGTAGGCAGCAGTAACGGGTATTGTCTGCATCAAAGCCTCTTACAGAAATGCTGCAAACAGAACTGAAAAGACTGGAATAGCTTACTGCCCGTATGTGGAAAATTCTTCTAACTGTGAATTGATTGGAGGATGTTCTGCCGTCATCTTTCAAACCGTATTTCAGAAGGATTCAGGAGAAATCCAGTCGTTATGTGGCCTAATACCCAACGCTCACACACCAAGCTGGACTATACAATAGTAATAAAAGAGAGGTTCTTGGGAAACAAGGGCAAATTGAGTCTAGGTGATTTTGTGGAGTTTTGAGCGTCTCAGAGGCACTCTCTCCTTGAGCTCACTGTGTCTGCAAGGTGAGGTGTTCTGCAGGGTGAGCTCACCTTGGATCGGAGCTCTTCTCCTCTGCGTGTTGGCATTCCAAAGAAGGCAGCCAGCCTCCTGCTTTTACCTGGCCAAAGTCAGGTCCCTAAAAGGGCTTTGGCTGAAGCAAGGCAGTAAGAATTGGTATCTGTTGTACTGTTGATATGCTAAGGACAAGGGAAGAAGTAAAGCAAAAGCAATGACGTCTCTGGTTCTGTGTTTATAAGCAAAAATGACATAAGCAGATGTGTCCTGATGCTGGGAAGGTTTGGGAGGCTTCTAGGCTGCAGGGTATGGGAGGTTCATGGCATGGCTGAAGTCAGCCGACCATTCTCTGCGCAGCAGAAAGGCTCCAGCTGCCCTGTGGCAGCTTCCCAGGCTGTTTCCTTGCAGAAACAGACGTTGATTCACACAGGCTGATGTCTCCTCATTTACTCGCGGTAATTCAAAAATTCCAGAATTTAAAGCAGAGTTAAAGGGAAGCCAAGTCCTTTGTTCTCGTTGCCCATTTTCCACTCTTAAATGACGCTCCAAAGTCCGGAGGATAGCAGGTAGTTAGGCTGTCACTTCCATCTGTCCCTGCTGGGCTTTCTCAAGTCCCCATCTCCCATCAGCGCATCCTTTGCCCACTCCCGGGCTCCACTGCCCACCTCCCGCAGCGCCAGCAGCCGTGCGGCCAGCACGTCCCAGGTGGAGCCTAGCGAGTGGCCACGCCACGGCAAGGCATGGTCCGTGCTCACAGTGTGTCTGTCTCCCGCTCCTTGGTCCATCTGTCAGCTTTTCTTTCTGCTGGCAGTGAGCACCTCGCCCGGGAGGGCCGCAAAGCAGGAAGGAAGATGGCAGGGGATGGGGTGAGGTAAGCACAGTGCTGGATGGAAAGGTGCAGGTCACGGCTGGAGAACCTGCGGGGGAGGCAGGAGCAAATGTGGAACGTTGTGATGCAATTTGTCTTGCCTCGTATATAGAAATGATGGTCGGAGCACAGTGAAGCTGCCCAACCAGGCAGAGGCAGACAAAAAGTAGCAGAAAACAACAAATAAAAGGACAGGTGGAAGTAGACAAAGGCTCGCATCTTTCTGAGGTATCAAGGTGATCTTTATGTTTCAAAGTGAAACAAACGAATTCCTACTAAAAACTACTTACTTCTGGTAGCAGCAGCCTCACAGGTAACCAGAAATCTCTGGGTAGTACAGGTGTTGGCTAGCAAAGCAACTGTCTTTAGGAAAAAGAAAAGGAAAAAAAGAAAGAAAATGAAAATGAAAAAGGAAAAGAAAAAGGAAAAGTTCCCTTCAGTTTCAGCTTCATAATCCAGATGACACGTTTTGAAATGAATTTAAAAAAAAAAATCTCCAACAGATGCTTTATCAAAACCTGGCTCACCGCTTGGCTTTGCTTGCAGCTGTTCTGCTCATTCTGGGCTTGGCACAGGACAGCTGCCGCAGGGCTGCGTTCTGCTCACCCTCTGCGTGTCCTTTTTCTGACTCACCTTCCATCCAGAAGCCACTTTCTTTTTTTTTCCCTCATTTTTTGCTCTTTAGTACAAAGGGAGTGATGGTGCTGCTGCCTTAACCGTAGCCTCAGCTAGACACAGGGGAACTGCTTCCCCAGGCAGATGGGACATGTTTGCTTGGTACCAGGTGCTCACCTGGGACAAAGAGTAAGCAACAAAATTAACCAATTTTCCCCCATCCTCACACTTGTGTTAGTGCTCTCCCATGAAGGTTCTCCTCTGAAGCAGCAGGCTTCATTGGCTGGGCTTGAAGGCATCCGGGTAATGCCTCAAAAGGAGCAGTCACGTTTGTGTCAGCAGCATTAGGGAAAGTCAAAGTTGTGGATATGAGCAACCCAAACCAGGCTGGCAAGCTTCTGTTTGATTCAGACAGCTGATAGCTGGGTAGCAGTGAAGTTTGCATTTGACAGCTGCCGGCCTCCATCCTTTTGGTTTCCCACGTACAAATTCCTGCAGCGGTGCAGACGGGAGGTTTCATGTGTGTAGCCGGGTAAAGGGAGAGCCAGGAGCATGCTGAAATTATTCAGCCTGAGTTATGTTTTGTTCTTATCGTTTGTCTTTTTAGCGCCAGAAATGGGTGCTGATGTCATTCTCGTGTTTGCTGCTTAGTTCAGTGAGAAGAAAGGATGGCTAAATCAGGGCCCCACAAAACGCAACACCCAGATGGCTCAGAAGACAAATAAGCGAGGTGCTGAAATGAGAGGCTTTTGTCCTGGGCTTGTAAAAAGAAGAAAAAAAAAATCAAGTAGCTTGAAAGTAATAAACAGAAGTGACGTTAATTTTGAGCCTGATTTTTGCATTCCCCTGCTTTGAGTCAAGCAGTCATTGCTGCTATACTTACTCTGTGTTAAATAGAGAAGCAAAACAAAAAGCAAAGCGAAGCAAAGAGCACTGGGCTACGAGTCTCTTCTCTTTTGTGCTGTTCTGGCACTCGAATGTGTCGTTGCTGGTGGTGTGTTCCCAGCCTGCATCCAGGCCAGGTGGTGTAAGGGACACTTTTCCTCATGGTGGCCTCAAAGGATGCTCACCTGCAAGAAGCATCCCACATTTCAGTCCTGCCCTGGGTCCTGGCTATTTCACTGGCCCCGTTTCAGCCCCTTGTCATCACAGTGTCATCCCTGCAGAGCACAGCTGCAGGCTGAGCCAGTGGGTTAACCCGGATCTTCTACAGGAGGTGGTACAGCAGAGGATGGTGTAGTGGCTACAAACTGCAGGACCACTGGTGCAATTAACACCAGGTAATTATACAGCCACAGTGAGCCAGGAATGGCTGCTTTTAGAAACGTCCTGGGGAAATGGAGAGGGAATGGTTCCAGCATATGGCACTGCATCCGTTGCCAACATCAGCAAGACTTTGTTAAAAGATTCCCTTAGGGTTCCCTATGACAGTGTGATGGATTTACAGCTGGTGATGTCCATCTCCCCCAGGGGTGCAAAATGAAGTAAAGGGTTATGGGCTCCCTGTTTCCAGCAGTCTTTCCTCTGTGGGTATTCTTTAATTTGGGAAACAGGTGAAACAATTTCCACCATAGCAGATATAGCATGGCATTTGTTGGCACTGTGTGACTGGGGAAGTGTAACATCACTTGTTTGGCTTATGCCATGCAGCAGCTAGAGAGAGAGCTGGCAGCCAGTGAGCCCAGAAGAAATAGCCTCAGGAGAAGACAGTTTTTCATCTGTTTTTCTCTGTTTTACCAGTAACACAAGCATAGCAGCATAACACATATGTGCTAAAATTAACAATGCTGTGTTATAAAGACCTCTTTTTTAAAATGGTGACTGGTGGAAACTGCTCTCGAGTAAAGCTGAAAAGGAAGAAGGAGCACAGCGTTGTGGAAAGGTCGACAGAAATATTCTTCCAAAATTTGAAATGTGAAACAAGCGGTATACACAGGGCTGTGATCATGGATAGATTATGTATTTTTTTGACCCAAACTGGGGAAGATAAGAGGCACTATGAGCACTTAAACCTGGTGTACACATGTGGTTGTTGCTCTTGGCTGGGGTTACACTGCAAGGCAGGGAAGGGTCTGTCCCTGGGCTGACCCTGGCTGGGAAGATCTGAGGTGCGATGCCAAATGCTGCCTTTTCTTCAGACACTGGAGACGTGGGCAGGAAAGGAGCCTGTCATCCCCAGACCCCATAGAGCAGGTTTGCTGCTTACTCTGTAGCTGGAGCAATCTTCCTTACCCTCTGCAAGGACACCCTCATCTCTGTCTCTCATCGCTTGAGAAAACATGTTTCTTCCTTGGGTTTCCTTTGTGTGCACTGGGCCCGATGAGCTGATGTGATATGACAGTATAGCTACAACTGCAGGAAACACAGGAAGAATAGGACATTTTTTCAGGGTAGGCTCCATCCTGTTCTCACATTTTCTTGGCATGTTAGTGCATTAATGCTTCTTGTGCTGCAGTAACTGACTTTTTGATACAGAGGTTTGTTAGAGAAAGCATTCTAGAGCATAGTGGGATACTGGAAAAGAAGTGGGATGTGGAAATCTTCTGTTTTCAGCAGGAATTGGTAAGTCCAGCATGAGAACACATGCTCAAGATAAGGCGTCACAGTAAAGGTAAAAGCTTCTGGTCACCAGATAATATTAAAAACATTCAGAATGTGACATTCACTTGTGTCCTGAACAGCAACCTTGTAGAGGAGAGCACGCTCATCCAGCTGAGGACTGATGCACAGGTTTCTCCAGTTTTCTTAACGTGTACATAACCTTTCATGAACTTTCTGCAAGGGTCAGATTTTTCCAGCCTTGCAGACTTTATCACCTACAGGAGATTGAAGAGCTTTGATCTCTGCTTGTCTGTGTGTAAACAAGCATGGAAAATGCAGGGAAGATTAATATGGACCAGTGTTTCTAAGTGTTTGGTTGTCATCTCGGCTGTTGATCAGATTCTTCCTCAGTTTCTATTTAGACATGACCTCAGTGCATGAGATAATTAGACTTGGTGAAGCTGATAACACTCCTGCAAAAACCCAAGGCTGAGACCTCCTCGTCTCTGCCAAAGAAAATCAATATTTTCATTCTTCCATAACCTCATTGCTCTGTTTAGCAACACCAAGCCTACATTGTGCTGAAACTTATGCACATAATTAAGGCTTTGGGACTTCGGAGGTGTTTTCTCCATAATTAGATTGAAGGAAAAGGATAGCGGGGGTTTTCTTTTTATGGTTTTCTACAGTCTCAATAGAAAAGAATAAAACTAAAAACCTAAGTGAATAGGATCGACTGTAGACCTGGCAGCCGTCCATGCCCCACAGAAGTCAGACTCCCGTGCCAGCGTTTCCACCCGTTCTTTAACTAGAAGGTCAGCAGAAGAGCTTCAGTTTAACCAACAAAAAAGGCACTGAAAGATCCCATATGAAATGAGGATTGCTCCTCCACTAAGAACTTCATGAACAGCCAAAGTGGGCTCACCCGTGCACCTTCGCAAGAAGAGCAGTATCCTCCATAACAAGAGAATTATAAGCTGTGCTTAATGCACGTTTAGCTATATTTAGTTGCTGGCACATTTGAGTGAACTACTTTTGGGGGCTTCTAGATTCATGATGTTCTCTGTTGTTTAACAGATTAAGGGAAACATTGGGAAAGGTTTTGTTCTTGTGCTGTGCAGCATCTCCCACTGTTTTTTGGGACTGTAGCTGAGTGCAGGTTTTTAGGGTTTTGGCAGCAGTAGAAACCTTGCCCTGGCTTCGGGTTGTTGCCATAGAATGTGCCAGAGTTTTCCTCCCAGCCCTCAGCTTTACAAGCCATTGAAATTCCTTCCACTGGCATAGATGAGATAGGTCAAAGTAACATAGAATCATACCTGAAGCTTCAGAAGAAATGTGGGTAAGGGCTAGAGCTAGAGCTAAGTAGCTTGGCTTGTCCAGACACAATGGCGCCGGTGCTATTCAGACCCGTGCACACTCCCTGGCAATATTTGTGTTATAAACACAAATCTCTAATTTTACTCAGCAAAATATTTTCTGAACAGTGCTAGAATATTGAGAGTAAAAGCAATTATTCACCAGCAAGGTAAGAAGGCAGTACTTAACCTAATAGCTTTTACTGCAGCTGGTGCATAGTACAGAGAACGGAGTAGCGACTGCACTGCAGTTTAAGCAGCCTTCTGGGCTGCAACTGCACATGTAGCAAATATATCTTAAACAATTTCACATGAGCGGAGCCAGCTTCCTTGGAAGGAAAGTGCCAAAGACAAAGCTGACACCAATAGCAGCCAGAGGTACGACTATTCCTGGGTGCTCAGAAACAAAAGAGGCTTTAGGAAAAACTTCAAGCAAAGAGAGTTTGTATCTTTTCTGTATTCATCCTTGGTTCCACTTGCTCTCAGTGTTCTCTGTCTTACAAAGGAGATCAGCTTTTGTAGGGACAGCTGGGACTGGGATGGCTTATTGTCAAGTCTCAAATGTCAATGACTAATGCTGATTTACATGCAGATTGCTTCTCAGCTTTATTTTATTTGGTTACTTATTTCTCAGAAATGCTGTCATTTGCTTCTGAGGAACAAATCAATGAGAGGGCAATAAAGAAGATGTAATCTTATTGCCAATTCAGGAAAAAAAAAAAGAAAAAAAAAAAAAAAGACGAGATGAGCATTTCAGCAAACACACAACTGCTGGTAGTTTTCCCACTCAGGTGTTTGCCAGATGTCAGTCTATTTGAGAGGAATGCATGTTGTGCTACATCCAGAGCTGCAGTTGAGCTCAGACTCTGTGTTCCGTCTCTGTTGAGTTAGCTTTGAACCTCTCTGCTATTGGTCCAAAACAAGAGCCGTTCCATCAGCTCTGCTCCCTCACAGCTAAAGAAGTGAACTCCTGCAGTTCTCACCATCTGGCTATCAGCAGGAAAGGATTTTCTTTCAGGGGGAATGTCTTCTTTCCAGGGTGTTCCAAATTCTATCCGCTTACTTTAGGGACAAAAATTAAACTCTTGTGGGCAGCCCGTCCCCTGGATTTGATGCTTTAATTTGGTTCATTATTTCCCTGTCCTCCCCAGGCTGGACCCGTCATCTGCTCTCTAGTGCTGGGTACTCTGTGGGGTAGGAAGGGGCTCTGAGCTCTGTGCCTTTCCAGTGACTTTGCAGTCCTTCCTCCTGCTGTATGAAACGTCTGTGTTCATGGTGATAAATTAGAGTCAGAAAGACACCGACCTGATGTTTTTGCAGATTTCGGGTTGAGTTTGGAAAGTTTGTATTTTGGAAGTTACTGACTAAATAGCGATGAGAAAGTTTGAGATGCGGCCACAGAAAATGAAATGTGGTGCTGCACCAGATTTACTTTGCATGGCAGTTTCCAAAATGCAATTGCACTGCCATCAGTCCGTGTTCATATTTCATTTTGGGTGACTCCAATGGGAATTTGGTCCCCAAACCATTCAGAAGTGGCAAACCGCATTCCAGAAGGAAATGCATTTGCACGGATGAGGCGCTAGATTTAACGTCAGGAGATCTGGTTTCAGTTTGCAGCGTGCTGCCATGCCTCCAGCTGTGGAGTCGGCTTCACCCGGGCCGTTAAAGACGAGCAGACGCACGGAGCCTCGGGTCCCCACGTCCAGCTCCTTGCTGAGCTCAGCCTTCCTTGCATGTGGTGGTGCTCATCAGAGGACAGCGGCACTGTCGGTTACCTGAACGTAAAATCCTGAAGCTGCAGAGGCTGTTTAGACTGGGACGGACGCTTAACTCTTGGGATTTATTGTAGCCAATTACTCAGTGCACAGCCCTCGTGTGAATACAGAAGAGGTAGGGGATTTACAAACACCGATAGATAAAAGCATTGAGGGACAGCCCAGCGTTTGTGGATTTATAGCCAAACTGCGTTGATTTTATCCTTCTCTTTTTGATTTGCTCAGACGTAGGAAATGACGGTGACCCTGCACATCGCTTTCTAATGGCGATGAAAATCTTTTATTAAAGGTTTACGTGGGGCGAGGGACCAGGGGACAACTTGTCCTGGTGCTGAGTGAATGTGCTTCAGGACAAATAAACGTTACTGGTGGTGTGAACGTTCTTTCTTGAGAATTTGTAATAGTTAGAGAATCCTTCTCATTACAGTCAGATATCTAACTACTAATTACTCTGTTGGGCTGCGTTCTGCTAGTGAGAGAAATGCACCAACAAATTTATTTACCTATTAAATTCTTTATGTGTCTATTACTGCCACCAGTCTGTGGCTCCTCAGAAATATAGACGCTTATTGACGGGATCCCAGATGCTAACTAGAATTTAATTTAGTTAAATGGTTTAAACTACAGATTGTCTTTTTCCACAGTTGTGCACAAACAGAATGCGAGAAAGCCATTATCAGTTGCTTGGGCTAATTTTTTTTTTCATTATTTGCACCCTTCTTTCTTTGTATTGTAAATACAAAATATTTACAAATAGTTATGTAAAATATTGCTTTTTCGAGTCAGGAAATCAGCTCCCTGTGAGGAAAGCTGTAAAGTTGCTGTCAGTGCTGTCGCTCCAGTTGCAACTGTCCAGCGGTTATAAGACACTGCATCTGGCTCTACTTCTCTTTTTAGTAGGTTATACTAAAGTGAATCCTTAAGGCTAAACCCTCTAATTTACTGAAACACATGCACATAAACTTACAGCTGTCTCACGAAGGCTTTCGTTGATTTGAACAGAGCTGGGATTCATTTAAATGGTTATAAAACTTAGATAAGCAAACGTCTTTCAAAACCAGCGGGGGAAAAAAAAAACACAGCAAAATACCAAAAACAAAACAGCCCCAACCTGCCAAACAGAGCTCATTACTGCTTTATTGATCGGCTCATCAGCACCTTATTCTTCACCTCTGTGTCCGCTGGCACCATTTCTCCCGCGTTCCTTGGCTCCACGTGCACCTTGGTCCCACACTGAGGGAAGAATTTCTCAGGAAAATAGGATGTTTCTTGAGGTAAAAACACAGTTTCGCTCTTAAAAGTAAATACATGTATTGTGTAATGCTCATCTCTCTGAAAGCCAGCTGCCTAAAATTTGGACATCTGAAGCTGCAGGCAAGGCAGCCCCGGATTGCCTGCTAAGGACCAAGAGAACCTCGAGGAAAACTGTAAGAAAGATGATTATTTTAAGGCAGCTTAAGTCATCTAAAGGTGTAGGACGTACCCTTCCGTGCAGCTCTGGGGACCGATGTAAAACACTGAGAAGAAGGGGAGCGAGCTCTCCTTAAAGACTCAGGTGGACGTGCTCAGCTGTCCTCCCAGCAGCGAGTGCCGCTGTCTCGCAGTGCCGGCCTCACCTGCGTTGCGTTTCCCAGCTCAGGGCACTCACTGCACCTCTAGAGTTGGTTACGTGTCAGTAATGTCATCAGTGTCTGTTCAGGACAGCTTGGGGTGTTTCAAAACAGCCCTCAGGGCATTGCTCTAAAGTTTGCTGCCTACCTCGGAAATGCTTGAGAAAGCCATGGAAATCGCAGAGAGAAAATGGATCAGTTGGTTTTCCAAGGAGATGGTAACTTGTTGGCAGAAGGTGGTGCTGTTACCTGATGTTGCCGCAGATAACTCACTGCCCTGTCATGGAACAAATCCCATGACTTAGAAAAAGATATTTTTTTTCCTGCAGCCATAGGTGTGCTACATAAATAGATATAGACGAGGTTTCCCAGTCCCTGAGATATAATGAAGTGTTCTTAATTAGAAGTCAGACAACTGAGCCACATTTCTTCCAACAGAAAGCAGACTATCGGGTGAGCAGTGCTCGCAGAGCACTAGTTGCTGCCGTACGATGGAGTTCTAACGGGGTAGCTGATTCCACCGAGAAGCACAGGGTCCTGTGGGCCGGGTGTCATAAAAGCAGAAAGCAAAAGATGCGTGGTGGAAGGGATGGCTGGAAGTTTCAGAATGCCTTTCGAGAGCGGCGTGCTTCACACTCAGAGGTCAGGAGAGAAAACCCAGAGAGAGGTTTGGGTTGGAAAAAGCTCTTCTGATTTCTGTCTTCTGCAAGCGTAGTGCAGTCAGGTGGCACCTGTGCAGGGTTGGGTGCATGGAGCAACTTGGATGTGCAGCACACATCACTTTGGGGCTCTTCAGGCTGCCTCCAGCCTCCAGAAACATCTAGCATCGTATTGAGAAGAAAGGGGATGATCTGTAGCTAATGATTCACTGATAACAAGGCTGATTCTGAGCCTTTAGAATATGTATAGATTGTATTTTCAAGCTTTGTGTTATCATCATAAAAGCCAGAAACTTCTTTTGTATTTATTGAAATGAGAATGATTTTTGCCTATTTCTGTGCCCAGTCGCGGTTGTGGTTATGATTAATGGCATTGGAGCAACACGTACGTGCAAATAGAAATTGTTATACTGTTTCCTATGATTCGTGTTAACTAAGGGATTAGAAATTGTGACAGTGCTATGTCTGTTTCTGGGTCAGAACTGGGGCTGTTGGCAACCCTGTGCTGTTACCGTACTTGGACCCCACGGAAAGTTCCTGACTCAGAAAACGCTTGAACTGATGATGGCTCCTGAATTGTCTGACTGGTGCGTAGCAGCTGAAGTACCAACCTGTGTTCCAGCGTGTTTGGAGGAATTTTTATAATCAAGAGCTTTGGAATATCTAGCTACACATCAAACTTTTTGAATGTTGGCTGGAAATGGGACCAAGAGTCAAACCTTTAAAAAACCTCTTTACCCATTGCTAAATCCTCAGTAATTTAATCTCATTTTAAACGTAAGAATCTCTAAAAGAGGAAAATGCTCCCTACGTGCTAGGAGAGAAGATGGGGCAGTGAAAAAGAAAGTCCAGATCGTGGAATAGATGCGTCAGGATTTGTGCTCTCTGCTGAAGTGACTCAGCAAGGAGAGCAGCGTTGCATCGGAGGGGCTGGGAATACGCGTGTGTGCGGTGCACACGGGGCTGTGATACTGCGGTGTTCAGAGCTGTGCGGCGTGGGCTCTGAATTTCAGAGATTAATTTGTACAGTTGCATTTTGGGCCGTATTTTCAAACTTGAGAAAGCTGAGCTTTGATTCTCTTGTTAGAACAGCTCTGTGGAGGGACACGCAGCCGACGAGTACCTGCATTTAGATGGGGGGGCCCGGCTCTCAGGATCTGGCCTTTAGAGACCAGGCACTGTGCCATCCCTTCGGAGGAGAGAGACAGAACTGGTCAGATGCCGTTTAAGATACAATTCAGTTGGAGAGCTAAAGGCTCTCGCAGGATTTTCAGACCTTGAGCATAAGGCTTCTTTTTTTTTTTTTTTTTTTTTTCCAATTGGATTTCACGGTTGAAACTTGGTATAAGAATTGCGAGGCTAGGGAGCAAATAGCTTTTTATGGAGATTTGAATTACATTTTACACTTGAAAAAATCAGTCTAAGCAGTGAGTGGAAGGGCCTGGCGCTCTGTCTGTGCCCCAGTGCCACTGCTGGCAGCCTGCACAGGGCAGGAGCACTCACAGGGCTTCTCCAGGGCAGCGGGCAGGGTCGGGTGGGGAAGGAAGAGGGGAAGGGAAAGGGAGCACCGTGGGGGATGGCTGCTTCCTCCTCTGAAGCCCTCCATAGCAGCCATTGGCAAAGTCTGTGGAGACTTAGTGCCGGATGGAGTGGTTGGCAGCCCTGCCCATGGCAGGGGGTTGGAACTGGGTGGTCTTTGAGGTGCTCTCCAACCCAGGCTGTTCTGTGCTTCTGTGAGGTTAGCTTTCATTTGCCCTCGGTCAAGTGATACAGGGAGGAGAGGTGGTTGCTGCTGCTTTCTGGATGGCTGCCATCAAGGCAGCATCATCTGCTCCAGCTGAAATCTCCTCTGCTGACAAATACCATTGCCACTTCAGTAGAATATTTAAGGCCATTGATTCTTAGTATTCATCTGATCATCGTGACACGGACCGTGTCCTTCTGTATGTGAAAATCCTGCAGTTTTCTGCAGCTGATGTTGGCTTTGGAAACGCAAGTGGGGCAGGATTGCAGGTAGTCCTCAAAGCGTTTCCCATGATGTGTGCTAAGAGGTGTATCTTTATTTGTTTCTGTGATTAACATCTACTGCAGAGATTAGCAGAATTAGCTGCCAAGTCAGTTTGTGAAGAGTTCACAAGGTGGAAACTTCCTTTTGGTTGTCCCGTGAGTGTTGGTGCCTCTCTGGACAAAAGGGTGACACTTATTTTCCCTCGGAACATCACCACAATTCAGAGCCCCATCTGAAAAACTGAGCATGGTTCTGGGGAACAGAAAATTGGCCCAATGGTGGCACGACCCGACCCTGTAACCGCTGCTGCTCAGGTGGGTTCTGCTGGTGCCATGGGAAGCAGTTATCTGTCAGCCACAATTGCCTTTTTCACCATCTTTTTGTGTGTGAGTTGCTGAAAAGCAAACCTTTCCCACAACTAATTGTATTTGCTAATTACCTGTGAAAAAGCAATTATCTCCAGGTGATGCAATTCTTTGGGAAGGCTTTTTTTAATTGGTAGAGAGAGAAGGAATCTCTTCTATAGAGGTTGTTTTCAGAAAAAGCTTCTCAACTATTGTACCTGATGTATCACGTTAGACACATCAGATTGGGTTGCATCAGCAATGTTGCGTTACGTTACATCACCGAGGTAATGTGCTGTGACAGATTTGCAATGCAATGTGTCAGCTGGAAAATAGGGAAAGATGTGATTTCCCAAACAAAACGCTCCTTAAGCTTTATGGCATTTTCCCCTCCTCCAAGTAAAGAAATGGCTGTTTAGGTGTTGGGGTATTTCTTAAAAGATTCCATTATGTGCAGAAGAATTTGAAGCTCTTTTGTTGTTGCTGTTTCCTCTCTCAACGGATAATTACCTGATCTGGAAAGAAACATATCTTTGCTCCTTATATTTCCATTACCATTTTACAATTAATCTGTTTCCCCAAACATTCAGCGCACTAGGAAGGCAGTTTCTAGGAGGAGGAATTCAGCTGATGCAGTGAGGCATTTTGGCACAAGATTTGGCTGTGGTCCTGCTGGGATGCCAGATAGAGCAGGGGAGGAGGGAATGGATGCAGCCTTGGAGGTAGAGAAGACAGAGCAGCAGAGATGAAGGAGGTACACTTAAAAGTGTTACGCTCCTCAGGATAGTGGGAGTTATGAAACCCAAGTGAAAACAAAAATCCAAATAGTTTGAGCACCTCTTCACCCTCTTCATTGTCAGAAATAAAGGGTAGTATCAGATTGCTTCCTTTTTTTTTTTTCTTTTAAATCATCCCTCGTTATGAGCTACTCAAAGTTGTCCAGTGTGAACTTCCTCTCAGTCGTGCGTTAAGCTTCAGTAAAACCAAACCAATATACAGAGAGTTTCTGAACAGGGAAGTGCTATGTGGTAATGGCGAAGATATCGTCACCAAGCTGTGGAGGTTAACAACCCCAAATTGCTTTGATATTTGCACATACTCAGATACAAAGGATTGATATGTTTGCTCTCATTTTAGTGAGCTCTTGTGATTCAGTACATTTGGCACTTCAGGGTTCAGAATAGTCACTTGTTTCCTACAGAGCAATGCCCTCAACTGTGTTACTATTTGGTTGCTCGTTATGGTTCCATTTCCTTCGTTCTTTCTATTGCTGTGCAAATACGCTGTCGTTTCACAGTAACTTGCCTAATGCTTCTTTGTTTGGCATTCTTTGTTGGGAGGATCGGGGTCCTGGTGCACTCAGAAAGAAATCAGCTAAGTACATCGCTAATAGCATTGCTGTTTAAACAGCTTGGATCACTGCAAGTAAAATTAAAAATGTTGGTTATGTACCTATGGATGCCTTTCATTTTCAGCTCAATAGTTTTCTTACAAAAGGGCAGCAGTTATGTGGGAAACGTTTACTTTCTGTTTTTGCTTACTTTGATTTAGCACTTAAGGACAATACCGAGGTTTTACAGCCTGTCCTGAGTGAGGCGAAGTGCATAATCGCTGTGCCCTGGGAGCAGCCTGGGAAATGAATTATGGGTTGGCAATTGCTAATCTTTCCCTGCCAACCTCCACTTCTGCTTGCTCTAAGCAGGTATTAAGACCACTAAGAATAAAGGTATTAAAAAGGTATTGAGGTGCCTAAAATTCAAACATGCTTACAACATTTCTTTCAGAAATAAGCAAAGTAGGCCTCTCATGTTCCTTGAAAATAAGAGCTGTGTGTCAGTTCACCTTCAAACCCCTGCAAAAAGTGTTATGTGCCTTACTGTACCCGTCACCTACTCCAGCCATGCTGCTAACCCAGACCCCATTCCTTCAGCCCACCCCCGGCTCCATACCATCCATGTCCTGGCAGCATGGAGCCATCCCCCACCTCGCACTGATGTCTGGGTGTAGGTTCCCATGTGAGAGCCAGGTCCCCAGATGTCTGTGCAGTCTGACATGAAACGCATCCTGAAGTCTCTCTGCTCTACCAGCTGCGTGGGAAGCCCTCTGAGACGAGCCCAGAACTGGATGCTTCCAGTTTGGCAGCCAGTGTGCTCATGTAAACCATGCTCTAAGTGAAGGGGCAGTCTTGGTGCTTCTGCCACTTGTTTCCATCAAAAGATTGACGTTCCATCTCCCATGTTAGGTACATTGTTAAGATCAATAAAAAAGCAGTGCAATCTTTAAGCCAACTATTAACCCTGCTCTCTATATACAAGCTGGTATTAGCTGCCACTAACCCTTATTCTGCATTCAGAACCCCTACTCTTAAGCCTTTTCTTCAAACCTGTTATTAAGTCTGCCTCTCATGTCTAAACCTGGTGCAGTAGTGCAATTAATTGCTTTACTTAACATGCAAGGTTATAAGTGATCTCCATGATTCCACTGACATTAAAGAAATAAATGGAGCTAAAGTGATTCTCATTACAAGGCGATCTTTACGCAGTCTTTGGTCGGTGGGACCGGCAGCAGGTGAGTACTGCAGAATTAACGTTAAGAGTTATAACTGCCATTGCTACACAGCAGCCGTATGCGGAAGAATCAGCACAAGTGTTGTGCTTCATTTTATACTTTGAAAGAACTCCTCAGCCGCGCAGTCAGCACCTCCTTTTGTGCTCTTTGTTGCCTTCTGGTTATAAACACAGTGTCTGCTTTTCCTGTAGTGTACTGGGAAGTAGAGAAGTTCCAACAACCGCTCGCAGTGAGCAAGAGGTTCTTTTCCTACTGCAATGGGAAGAGTACGTCAGTTGTTTAGTTCCTGGGTCTCAGCCTTTTCTGGTGATGAATTCAGAGGAACATGTGTGGATGTTTTGTCAGATCAAACCAGGCTTGTCCCATGATGAGACTGAGAGAAGTCCTGCGGTGGCTTGGGAGCAGAAGTAGGGAACTTGGTGGTACGTGTTGGTGAGCGCCTGGTGCGGAAGCATCCCTGCCTGCCCAGCAAGGCATGGCTCTGTGAAAGCAAAGCAGGAAAACAGGGAAGGCAGGTAATTCTGTTCTTTGCTCAGTGAGTGGTAACATTTCACATGATTTTTAGAAAAGACCTGTAGTGATCCAGAAAAGCAGGTGACTAACAAACAAGTAAGGTTTCTACAAGAGCTATAGGGTGAAGGTAATGCTCACTTCTGGCTAGATTTATAGAAGCACTGCACTTCAGGAAGGTGGTGTTCTTTTGCAGCTATGCAATAGGCACACAGGAAAGCAGCAAAAGACTCCAGCAGACAGAATAGCTGCTGACGAAGCTGCAAGAAACCACCTTTAGAGAAGCAAGACTGAGACGAGCAAAGAAAGATCCCTAGGTGGGGAAAAGAGGATGAAGAGATTAGAGAAAATGGAAAGTGTCCACCAGGGTTGGAAATATCAATGTGAAGAACTGAGCACAACAGTGCTCCCTCCTTGGAGAGGTTGCTGGAGATTTGCATTGCTAATTTGCTTGCTTGAAAGTTCTCCTAGGCTTCTAGGGAGAAGAGGCAGATGTATTCTCGCAGGGCAAGGCAATAAGTATTTGTGTAATTTTACCTCTGTGTCCTGAGCTGTGGAGGCACTGGGGGTGAAGCCTCAGGGCTCCTGAACAGAAAACACTGAAACTTAACATTCATCAAAGAGAGCTCGTTTCCAACCATTGTATCCTTGTTAAGTAGCACATCAGTAGGAGGGCAAAATAACAGTGGCTCTAGGCCTGGAGAAGCTTTTGCATTGCTGCTACCCCAATTATTTCCTTTTTCACACGTGCTCAGCAATCTCTTGCCTCGGTAATTACAGCACTGAACACTGCAGCTATTAGATACAGTCGCTAGACTTTTAACAAGCCATCATTACTTGCACTTGGAGTCTTACAATTTAACAACAACGTCTTTGAGAGCGGTGTAACTTATTTCTCCTTTACAGTAACTGCACAGACTTGTGCATGGACGTGCACGTCTAAAAGCTGGTTGCAGCCGTGGGCTTCGGTAAGGAGCAGTGAAGAAGCCAGTAATAAAGCTGTAGAATTATGGTCCTGATTCATATATTCTGGCTAACAGTTATTAGTAATGTCTCAATATTGGGAAGAGAATTGCCAAATTAGAAAGCAAGTAAATATCTGCAGCCCTTGAGGTCTTGTGTTGGTGTCAGAACAGCGATGTATCATCTGTTTGGAAACTCAGAGAAATAGGGAAGGCAGGCAGACAGGATCTGCCTTCTCCCAGTGCCTCCTCTTTCTGGCAGTTTCTTTCCTATACTCTTTGCTTTCGAAATACCACTGAATGCTAAAAGAGGTGGTGTTGTGTACAGCCAGGCAAGCAGGAGCACTGTGGGCCCGGTGACCTGATCAGCCCGCAGGTTTCTGTGCTAACCCCAGGTGGGCAGGCAGAGCAGGCATTTAAAAACTCATCCATCTCTTGTCTTTGAATTTGCATAATTAAAAGTGAATTGCTTGCTGTATTTTAATATATGCACTGAAAATGCATGAAAAGCTGAAGAATTACAGCAATCCAGTAATTCATGTCATGTTCCATTCAGAATTACAGCTTTCCAGTGCCAGCTCAAACACCGAGGAATCCCTGCCACCACAAAGCTATAATTGCTGAATTAATAACAGCGGGTTTTGGAGAGTGACTGCACAGACTCTCTGACCCAGGTAATAGAAACACTCATGTTAAAGTGAAGTTGATACATTTGACTTAATCTGTGTAATATCAGTCTCTAGTAGTGAAGATGATTGCTTTTCCATCCCATGAGAAAGCTGTGGCGAGGTAGCACCCTTCAGATTTAGCTTGAGCTACCTGTGTTTGTTAGCCACCGGGAACTAGAAATTAAATTTTCAGGGATCAGTCAGATTGTATTTCCTTCTGCCAGGGGATCTGAACCCCAGTCTGCCTGCCTAGAACTTCTGGGAGGTGGAGTTCCCATCCAGCTGCAGAGGGGTGGAGAACAGGATGTCGAGGGAGACGGTGAAAGGCTTCGCTAACACTTCATTACTCCAGAATGTATTAACAACTGAAAAAACAATCCCTCCCCCTCGCTTCCAACTCAGGAACAAATTCTGCAGCTGGTGCTTTGCAAAATACCGTGCCTCATGGCCCCCACAGCTATGACACTCCTCAGAATTGGGATAAGGGGATGCTCTTTAAGCATGATAACAGGAAGTTGACCAAAATGACTTGATCTGAATGAGAAGTTACACGTTTCTTTATTTGTTTATTTTTAAAAAAAGAGTTTCCCTAGGTATTAGAAGGAACTGGTAATCCATTTACTATGACTTCCTCAGGTTTGGTCCTTGAGTGGGACCTCTGCTACTCTACATTTATTTCAGTAGGATTTGTGATTCTTGGTAACCTTTTTGGCTGACTCAAGTCATTAGGGACAAATTGCCCATGTCAAAGGATCTGATTGTATCATGGAATTGATGCAGTACACAGCTACTCAGGTTGCAAAGCTCAGCTGCAGCAAAAGCCCAAGTGTATGACCATTGAGATGCTGGACTTCTCAGCTCAGGGCAACATCGCGTGCTGGGAATCTTAGCAACAGCCTCCCCGAAGTTGTATATACATTGTGGATAAAAAGAATTGGCAGTTTTCAGGGCTGGCAATCTGGTTCTTTTTGTAAGAATTACCATCATTAATTAAAATCTCTCTCTCTCTTTTTTTCTGTCTAATTATTTCAGCTCTAATTCTCTTGCAGGTTCATAAATAGTAACATCCCTTTGTCCTGGAAAAAGTTCATTTCTTCTTTTCTTTCTCTTTGTCATTGCCCTCATTCTCTGTCCTCTCATGGCTTAAGGTAATTAAACTTCCAAAGCCTGATCACCTTTCTGAAATATTTAAACATGATCAAAGAGATGTTCATGTTTCTTTTGCCCACAAAGCTCCATGGGAGTTTTGAATGCAAAAGCTTTTTCCTTTCTGCAAATGACTGCAGAAGAGGAGCTGGGTCTGCTGAGGGATTGTTTCTTTCCAGCCTGGTTCACTATTGCCCAGACCTCGTGCTACCAAGTTATGGTTCAGTGAGCAAATATTTCAAGCCTTGTGACTTGTAGGCACAGGAAAGGTATTTAACCTCATTGTTGTAATTGCTTCTTTGCCATTTAACACTGAGGTTCCAACATGTTCCTTGGTATGTTGATAGTTCTCTGAGTTGAACTGTTGCACCCAGCAGATATCTGCAGAGTATCCACATGCAAGGTGCTCTCTGCAGTTTCTACATGCATAACTGCATACTTGCAATGTAGCTTGGGCTAATGCACGGTGGGGAGGAAAATCTTCTCAAAGGGGGACTTGTAGAGCGCCATTACCCAGAAGGGCTGAGTAAAGGACCTAGGTATTTGGAAAAGAAATATGGATAAAACTGTGGTGTCAAGGCAGAAGGAGATCCCTATTTCGGCAACTTGAATTTGTAGAGGTCTTCCTAAGCTGACAGCAAGACAATCTTCTTGGTTTTTTTTTTTTTTAACTTTGCTATGAAATCTGCTTTTCCTGCGCAGTTACTTAGCTTGCTGCCTGATGTTTTCTTGAAATTTCCTTTATTAAGTGTCAAGCTTTTGTACCAGAAAATATCAAACACAGCTAAAGGTCAAAGTAAATCATGAATGAAATTACGGAAACTGATGTACAGTGGAGGATAAAACAGAATGTCAGGTGGCAGTTTACATAATCGCTGTCCCCAGAGCAGAGGCCAACCATGCCCACCCAGAGAAGCCCTGTGCCCACGCTGCCGAGACCTGCTCGTACCCCTCTATTCACATCAGGTTGGGAATAAGACTGAGATCCATGCCACGGGTACCAGCTATCTCTGGAGGTCTCTCTTTAACTGCAGCTTGGCTGACACCAGGGAAGAAGAAATTTTTTCTTTGTTCTTACTTTTTCTTACTTCTTGGCTTGGATGATGAGGGCAGACAAGTTCAAAATCTCCTGCCTGCTGCGAGCAGGGAAGTGCCTTCTTTGGCAGATCTGTCCTGATGCAGCACTACGTGCTGCTCTTTGGGTTCTTGCCTTGGTTCAGTGTGCAAAGTCTTTCTGGTTTCCAAAGTCCACCAATGGACTTTCAGCCAAAGCTTGCCGCAAGTCTCCAATAACACAACTTACAATGGCTGTTGGGCCATGAAACAGAGATGTCTGACAAACCAACTGAACTTGGCTTAGGAGCACATTCGTTCCATGAGCCAGGGAGACAAATATGGCCTTTTCAGTGTGTCTTGTGTGACCTTTTTGTTTTGGTGTGGGTTAAATGCAGAACTTGTTTGTCTAGTTACCAGGGTTTTTATTTCATAACATTTGTAGGAATGTGAATACTTCTACTATGCATAGATATATACATATTCAGAGGCTTTGTGATCATACAAAATTTAAGCAAGAATAAAAGTAATCTTTTTTTTTTTCCTGGATTTTGCTGCTCATGTCTAAAAATAGTGGCAAAATTGGAGAGCAGGAAAAACGCACGTCTGCAGATCACAAGCAGGAAAGTAGATATTTTGCAATACTTTGATGGTAGCAAGAATGTTGTCTCCTTTCCAATGTCATTTTTTTTTTTAAAGCTCAGTAGGCAGCAAAATGAAATGTTTTACGGTTTTATCAAGTGCAGCAAAGTCACCACTATTATACTTGCAATTTCATGACCTGGTAAACAGAAACCTTTGTGCATAAGGGTCTGAGTGTCAGCGGTGTAGAAAACTGATGATTACGCTGCCTTGTGAAATAGGAGCTCCTTCATAGGAAACGGGTGCTACCTGAAGCAGCATCACCTGATATTTGCCCTTGCGGAGCGTGCCCCTGAGGCCAACGTTTATAGTGAGATTGAGAATGAGGAAAACCGCTGGGACAGTAAAACTGGTGATATATTTCCATATTTCAGCTTGGGCTATATGGAATATGTAGTGACACTTCAAGCGCGGTGCTTTTCACCGAGCTTTCGTGGTGGGTATATTAAGCCGCCTGCAGGTCCTAGGGACCTAGTTGAGGTGAACTGATTAAAACAGTCAGAGATAGGCGAGAAAGCTGGTGGTAGGAGGAGAGCACCGCGGCTGAGGGTTTGCATGGGAACAGGGGGTGGCCGCTGTCTGCCGCTCTTGCTGTGTCTTTGCTGAATGTGTTACTGGTGCTAGCGCGTTTGCTTTCGAGCAGTCATTAGAACATTTAATTTGCAGCAGCTGTAATTTATATTTGTAATTTCGTCTGAGATCAATAAAAGAAACCGAAGAGATTTATAGCCCTAGTTTCAACTAAGATAAATGGAAACGGGCTCTGTTTCCCTGAAAAGCTGTATTTAAACTGCATTTTAAAAGAACAAAATGAATTAGATGGGATATTTGCATGCAAGTATGGATAAACAACCCGTAGCGTCTGGAAGAAATACTGGGAAGCATGAACATGGTCAGTGCGTTCTCCTCCGAAATACAAATAAACTCTTGGGAAACCTTATTTTAGAGCAGGGTCTGATGGCAGACCAGTAACCATTTCAAAATGTTTCTTAACAGCAGCGCCTGATAAACAGCCTTGAGACATGTTGTATTAATAGTTTATTAAAAAAAAATTGTAGCTGCCTGCTTTAAATACCGTCAGCATCAGTCTGAGGGTGGAAAGGCAAACCCCGGAAGCGAGGCCCTTGGTTCTCTCACAGCAGTCCCGGAGCCTGCATTGCTGAATGTGTTAACGATTTCCAAAAGCTCTGCAGTCACTGGAGAGATCTGTGTCCCAGCACCCCCTCCCACACGGGCAGGTCATGCCTCTCCCACCAGTACTGTGCTGTGGGACTGCACCGGGCAGCGCAGCCATAGCAGCCAGGCCTTGGTGCAGCTTCAGGACGAGTTCTGGGCGATGCCTGATGCAGCCCGCCTGGCGCAGCACTCGTTTGATCTGTGTCTCTTCCAGCTGCCTTCTGCCAATAGTCTGCTGGTGTCATTGTGTAAGGGAACGTGCTGCTTGCCCCTGCAATGTAGCCAGGCTTATTATTTCTGCTGTTTCGGATAAAGCTCCAGTTCCTACTGTTTTCTGATCACATGAAAATGGTGTTATAGCGGAAAAAAAAAGATCGTTTGTGCTCAGAGGCATGGGGGGAAAGTTATAATAAGACCTTCACCCACTCCCAGTGGGGGAGTTGCTTTTTGGATGAGTTGTTCAATGTTACGGTGTTCTGACCTGGAGTTCCACCAGCTGCTGTGCACTGTCAGGGTTCTGTTCAACTCCGGGTCCATCTCCTGAGCTCCTGCAGGGTCTGGATTTGCTGTGTTCATGGGCCCACGCAAATGTGGATGGCGTGTGCTGTGGTGGGAGAAAGGGAAAGGGGTGCCTGGTCCAGCCTGTGCACAGCTTGTGCCCTTCTGTCTTTTTGGGTGGATGGGTGTCCAGCTGACACCTCTATTCTACACACATTTTCTCCTGTGAGGAGCAATCCAGGATGAAAAGTGCTGAAGTGCTGTTGTAATCGGCGTTATTCTTAGATTGCTAAAGGAAAGGGAAAACAACAACAACAACAACAACAACAACAACAACAACAAAAAAAAGGGAGAAAAATCCCTATTTCCCGCTTTGACAGAAAGCTTTCTGTTGCACACTTCTTGTCAATTCTCATTGAAGGAAAGCAAGAGTATAACCCAACCTGTCTGGGTGTGCATGCTGCATTTTAGGAGGAGGATTTGTCTTAGAAGGCTGACTGTCAGAGGCACTTATCTCAGACTTGAAATAGAAGCACAGCGTGGCTGGGTTGGAAGGCAGCCCCCAGCCCCCCCCCACCCATGGGCTGGCTGCCCCCCAGCTCCGGCTGCCCAGGGCCCATCTGTGGCCTCGGTACCTCCAGGGATGGGGCACCACAGCTCTGCAAGCAGTGCCAGCACCTCACATGGCTCATACCTGAACTGCAACAAATTTCTACATGGGTCGTGAGACTGTAAACCCAGTAAATATAAATACTATTAAAACTGCTATTAATAATAATTGCATATGCGTTAAGACAACTACTAGATGTACCAATGAAGGATTCTGGCGTGAGGGCCAGTAGAGAGAGAGAAGTCTGTGGATGAAGACTTCTTCCTTCTTCCAAGGACCTTCTCTCCCAAATGGATGACGCAGAACTGAACATGTCAATAAAAATTTTAGAGGCAAGAAAACATGCTCAGCATCACATAATGACTTTAGCAGAAGAACAGAGCAGTAACCTGTCATCCTGACCCCGTGCTATGCTCAAAGCATTACCCTGTTCATGCAGACAGAGCTATGGCAATGCTGAAGCCACAGGCACTCTGTTTATTGCGTGCAGTCAGCTCAGCTTGTCACTTCACCTGCTCTTTCTATTACCCTGTGTTTTCCTTAGAAGCTTCTAACAAAAGGTTCGAGTGAAAGATGTCTTGAAAACGAACAGCTATTTGTGAGTCAGTGCATGATATTGGATTTCACCTGGTGCGGTTTTTGGAAGGGAGAGATTGAAAAGGAACAGCAGATAGCACAGCCGGGTTTAATGACCGGTGGGTTGGTCCAAGGGCTCGCAGGGACCCCGTAATGGCCACATGTCCCGTTGTCAGGCTGCACCACTCGGTCTTCAGGCTTGCAGGGCTGCAGCCCACGTGCAGACAAAATTGTCTGTTCTTGTGTCATCGCTAATGAAACCTGGGGAGCAGATTTGCTTCCAGAACTTTGCATTCGTATATCCCTGGTATCTGTCCTCTTCTGAGGAGCAAATGCTGTGTGGGAGTGCAGGGAGGGATGGCCAATGTTTTAAACTGCAATAAGAGAAGGTTTGCTTCTGCCGAGGGTATTCTGCCAGAGCCACCAAAGCGCCTCTGCTGCATTCCACCTCCAATTGTCAGGGTGGGTGTTGACAAAGACCACCCCCAAACTCAGTTCTCCCTTAAGCCGCGCTGGATCTTTCTAACCATTTCCAGGGCTTTCTGCAGTGGGTGAGCACATGTGGAACTGAGCTTTGGAGAGCACCGCCTCGATTTGTTGCACAGCCGCAATCCCGCTGCCATGCACCTTGCGTGGGGATGTGGGGCACGGCACGGGCATCTGCCTTCTGGCACGGGTCCCTGCGGTGGGCAGCTGAAAGGAGGGGATGGCTGAGACGGGTGCCGTTCTGCTGACATTTCAAGTCACTAAATAATAGGCAGTAGTGTGGAGCTGCTCCGGGGAGGAGGCTGCCCGTGGTTGCTCCTGTGCGTCCCGCTGTGAGTCACCGTGAGTGCAGTACCGAGGAAAAAGCGCTGAGATAATAACCTTGAAAAGTCAGAACAGAGAAGGGGGAAAAGAAATGAATTATACACTGAAAAAAGCAAACCTGTCTCACCCTGAAAGCATTCTGTAAATGAACTGCAGCGCTCACAAGCTCTATGCCTTTATCAAAGCCACCTTCTCCTAAGGGGAGGATGTCTGTACTGAGATTTAAGGGCTTACACATTGTGCCCTGAAGCCCTAGCCAGTGGCTGGAGTGCTGCCAGTTTGCACCAGGCAAGACCCAGGCTAGCAAAATGTTTTTCAGTGTTATGGTTGCAATTATAAGGACCAGCACTTTGCACTGCCTCGGTGCCATGATTTCCATTCTCTAAACATGCGGGCCTCTGGGGCTGTGAGCATTCACATCTCTTCAAGCATGTTTTACCTTTCCAAGAGCCACAGACAGTGCTGTGGTGTGTGGGAATTTTGTGGTGATTGCTAACTCCTGGGTTTTCTTTTCTTGGACATAAACATACATTGTGTTATTAAGAAGGACCCTTCCAGTTGCTGCTCTGATTTATATTCCCTTCTAAACTGTTGCATGCATTTATTGATTGTTAAAGGCTGGCAGCCCTGGAGACCTATGCTTTTTATTTATCTATAGTGTGAAATTCCTCTCTCTGCAGAGGGGATGCTGAAGGCACTAATGGTCAGTGACACTTGCACACAGAAATATTCTTTTTCCTCTATTTTCTAGTGGGAATAATTTTGCAATGTGGAGGACTCCTAAAATGGAAGCTGATTTGGAGAACTTGTCTGACAGAGGCAATGGCACTTCAGTTTGAGGACCTGGACCAGCCCGAATGAAGGTGAGAAGAATACTGTAGTTGTCCTATGTGGGATTCTTCCTTTTTATGCTCTTTGTTCTAAGGCTGATCTTTGCAGGGCAGTCTTGAGAACTGGGCTTTGTAATCTGAGGTGATCGGAGGGATCTACTGTGTCAGTAGATCCCAGATGATAGTGCCATTGGGACAGGCTCAGAGCAGCTTAAGATGGGAGCGCTGGGGTTACAAATGTCTCCGTGCTGTGCATCATCACTATCCCCACCATCAGAGTGTAGGGCTCGAATATGAAATACTTTTTATACATTTTGATTAATCTCAGTCAGTTTAAAATTATCTAATATGCATTAGCTTGAGCTCCTTTAGCATTCTGCTCTCCTCAGCTCTGTATGGTTAACTAACAGGAGGACCTGGCATGGTCCAGAGAGAACTCACACCTCCTGTCCTCAAGTCAGTAGTGTTGGTGACCCTATTATTATTTCCAGGGGTGCAAAGGAGGAGGGAGATGTTGTAATAGCAGAATACTTCTGGCGTCTTGGTTTTAAGTGTGGTCCCAGCACAGGCAGTATCACTTGCAAAATACCTCCTAAGGGCAGAATTCATAGAAGATACAAAGTACATACCAACAGCCTATTAAAAGCTCATATATGAAAGGTACTTTCATTTCCTCATTTGCTTCTGTTAAAAAAAAAAAAGAAAAAAAGAAAAAAAGGTGACGCTATGGTGAAAAAATGATCTTTTGAAAAACCTGATGATTAACTTTCACTTGGACATTCATTTAAGCACCCTTTAAGCAGCCAGCTTCCTCCAGCCCCGCTCTTCTCTGAATCCCCGAGAGCTGGGAGCCCCCATTTGATCTGGGGGGAGGTGGTAGCTTTGGCCAGCCGTTTATTTTGCTATAGAGCTCTACAAGAATGGCTACAGGGCATCTACTCAAGGAATGTGAAAAGCAGATTTATTTTAATTACATCAATTTGTGTTCATTAAAAAAAAACCCTCAATAACTAACCCTGGTATTGAATTGTTTTCTATCTCTTCCTAATGCACTCAGACAATGTTTATTTAACTTAATTGACAGTAAGGGAGAATTTATAGGATGGTAATTCATGCTTTTAGTGAAAGAAAAAAATCCCTAACAACACAGAGCTATATTATTTGCTGTAGAAGTGAAGTAGGAAAATTCATCAGAGCAAAGTGTATAGTTAATAGTTTCTCTCATCAGGGTCTTTTCATGGGGTTTCTTTTGTAATTACCCTAGGGCATTTAAAGCTGCCTCTTGTGAGAACTTACCAAATGACTTTGAAATTATCCAAATGATAGAGGAGAATTTTTAGCAGTGTAACCTGTTCGCTGCTTTCTCTCTTTGATATCACTTGTGGTGGAGTGACATTTCCATCCAAAATCTCTCTCTCTCTCTGAATAGTGAGCATTTCCTGGATCTCAGCCTTCAGCCTTTCCACACTCGGGTCTATGGAATATAAAGTCTTTAAATCTGAAAGAACCTGAACTCGATCTGGCCTGTTTCTGTTAAATATTGCCAACATACGAGATACTTCTTTGGAGTCTCTGCTTTCACAGAGTGTGCAGCATACAGTTAAACCTGAAACGGTTAAAGGTGGGTTTCATCTTTACTGGGACTATGTATGCAACCACACCAAGGTCATGGCAGCTTGGGGACATTTTTTGAGGAGCAGAAAGTGTTTCTGTGGGGCAGTGGATTTCCTTAAAGAGAGAAATGGGATCTGGCCCCATCCTATGCACTCCTGGGGAAACAATCTGTGTTTAACCTCAGGTTTGTAGGCAACTGCTCCGTTGCAAGCTGGGTGTAATGCAACTGAGATGACAGTATATTTTCTTGTGCTATAATAAAGGAAAATGTGATGCTAAGAAGGAGTTTGTTTGACCAGACGATCACCCTTCAGTACAGCAATCAAAAGCTCTAATGGACTTTGGCCTTAATGTGTGAAGTTCTTCCAGTGCTGTGTTTAGTATCAGGTCCCAGTAACTCCCAGGAACGTGTAAGTAGAAACGACAACAGCTATCACAGAATTTCATTGGTATCTAGAGGTAGAACCAGGTTTTAGAGGTTTAAAGAGTGCAATTACCATATTAATATCTCTGCACGTGGAACAGGAAGATTAATTTTTGTCAGTCTATTTTTGTGGTTTTTCACAGGTTGGAAGAGATATGCAAAAAGCTGGCAACAATATGCTAGAAATAAATTAAGTGCTACTGATGGCTAATTAAAGGAGCACAACTAGATAGCAGAATTATAGGGGGGAAAAAACCACAACAAAATCTGTTTTATTATAAAATCCTGCTGTACTTTTGATTAGGCTTCCAAAAAGGAAGAAAAGAATTTTTGACATTGTCTGCTCTTGTTTCTGAATGAAGCCTATTCTAAGCAAGACTCTGTCTCAGAAGTTCAGAGAATAGGAAAAAATATATATCTTTTCTTCCCCTTTAGGCTATAGTTATTGTTGTAAAACCTGTGAGTGTATTTATTGCTACCTGTCAATTGCTGTATTATGATAAATGAATAGAGTGTGGTCTATAGCTTAATTTCCAGCTCATTCACTGCTTTCTGACAAGGCTTTTAGAGTTGATCCAACAGAAAAAGAACTCAATTTATAAACAGAGTGGATACGTGACTACTTCATTGAGATCCAGTTTAAGAAAACAGGTAGAAGCTGTACCTGGCAAATCTGTCAGAGAGCTGGGCACTGGATCCTTCCTTCCTTCCTTCCTTCCTTCCTTCCTTCCTTCCTTCCTTCCTTCCTTCCTTCCTTCCTTCC